>NC_030819.1:10231920-10534950 GCF_001704415.2 Capra hircus
GGACAACGCCACGTGACCACAGAGGCAGAGATTGAAGTGCCTGTATCTCTAAGCCAGGGAACACCTAATATTTCTGAGAAAACCCCAGAAAACGGAAAAAGCAAGGGAGGATTCTTCCCTCTAAGTTTCGGGAGAGCACAGCCCCCAGAAGTGTGAGACAATACATTTCTGTTGTTTTAAGTCGACTAGCTTGTGTGCTTTCTTTATGGCAGTTCCAGACAGCACTCATCTTTTCTCTTTAATTCGTACTTTAAAATTTCTTATTCTGTCTGCTATTCACCTGTTACCCCTTTCCTCTTAATTTCCACTTACATAAAAGCTGACATTTGACTTCTCCCCAGCAACCACAGGGCCAAGCTCACCATGCTCTTTCTAGCAATGCCTTAGTCCCAAAGGTGACAATATGTCTGCTCTCGTATGTCGTAAGTCTGATGACAAGATCATGAACCCAAAACTTCACTGGTAAAATATTTCTTCCCGTGATGCTCACCAAATCTGCTGTGAGTTAAGGCTGTTGTTTTCTTTCCTTCTTTTTTTGGCCGTACCACACAGCAAGTGAAATTTCCCTGACCAGGGATCGAACCCTTGCCTCCTGTAGTGGAAGCATGGAGTCTTGACCACTGGACCACCGGGGAAGTCCCAAGGCTGTTGTTTTCTGATCTGACCAGCATCAAGGAGAAATAACCATTCTTTCACTCACCTGGCTTCATCACCTGTTCACCTGGCACCCACTCTTCCCACAGCCATGGCTCGCCTTGACCTCCCTCTGCATTTGAACCTGTGGTCCCGTCAGTAGGACCAGTTCTGACGTAGGGTCAGAGGAATTTGAGAGGTTCCAGTCCCCTGCTCTGTGAGGGTGGCTGGATTCCATCCCCTTGAGAGTGGAATTCCTCTGTGAAAGTGAGTACGCACTAATGCACTCACCGGTGATTGCCTGTCTCCCCTCCTCCACTGCGAGCAGGGCCTGTCTTTAATCTTTTTATCACCTTGGCACAGTGATTGACACAGTAAATCTTCAATATCCATATTTATTTATTGAATGATGTGAATGAACCATGCTGGGTGCTCCGCCCCCAGCTCTACATCGGGTGGGCTTCAGCTTTTCCTGAGGTCAGTGTCTGTCTCGAGCACGTGCCTTGTGCCCCCAGACTTCCCACCCTTACGGTTGTCCTTCGCTGACCCCTTCTGTGATGGTGAATTTCGTGTGTCAACTTGGCTAGCCCACAGAACCCAGACATGTGGTCAGACACATCTGTAGTTACCATGAAGGTATTTTTTAAAATGAGATTAGCATTTAAATCGGTAGACATTGAGTAAAGCAGATTGCCATGGCTCTGGATTGAATGTTTTCGTCCCTCTGCCAAGTTCCTATGTTGAAGCGTTAATCCCCAGTGTGATGGGGTTTGGATGTGCAGGTTCTGGGAGGTAATTAGGTCATAGGGTAGAGCTGGTGTCCCTGTAAGAAGACATCGGAGAGTGTGACTTCTCTCTGCCATGTGAGGATGCAGCCAGAAGGTGTCAGTTTGTAAACCAAGAAGAGGGGCCCCACCTGAAGCCAAATTGGCCAGCACCTGGGTCTGGGTCCTCTTAGCCCCCAGAACTGTGAGAAATATATCGTTTAAGCCACCCAATCGTGGCATTTTCGTTGTAGCAGCCTATGTAGACTGAGAAACCCCCCATTGTGATGCAGGCGGGGGTGGGGGGCGCGCTCTTGCAAATAGTCCGAGGCCCTATAAAAAAGACTGACTTCCTCTAAAGAAGAGGAAATTCTGCTAGCAGATGTCTTCAGACTGGAACTGCAGCAGCAACTGTTCCTGAATCTCCAGCCACAATCACATAAGCCAGTTCCTTATAATGAATCTCTCTTTGGCCAGATAAAGAGAGAGATGATAGAGAGAGAGATAGAGAGAGAGAGAGATGATGGATATCTATGGGGAGACAGAGAAATGTGTAGATGCAGAGAGATATAGTTACACATCCTACTGGTTCCGTATGTCTGGAGAACCCTGATCAATACACCATCCCACCCGCTTCCAAGGACCAGTGGCCTTTCTGGGAATACTGGGCTCACTGGCTCCCTTGCTGACAGATGGGCCCCGTGTGCTCGGCTCTCTAAACAGAGTGTGTATGTGCAGTCCACACACGCTGCGATCAGTGACAGTCCCCTCCCCATGTGCTTTGACAGGCACACTCGTTGCCAGCTGGCCTGTTCCCCAGGTGTGTGCAGCCTGTCGAGATTTGCCCTAAGCCTTTCACGGACTCACTCAAACCTGGTTCTGTGACTTCAGACTTCAGTATTCGTTGTGGTTTTTTTCTGTTTTATGATTTTACATTCTGGAGAAAGACTGATTCTTGGAAGGACTGTTCCTCTCAGGACTAGGGATTCCCAGAGATGGTGAGCAACTTGCCTGGGAGCATGACTTTCACAGGCAAACCAAACCAGCCAAAACTCTCATTCTCGGGCTCCTCCTGTGTCTAGCTCTCATGTACTATGCTGTGCTTAGTCACTCAGTCGTGTCCGACTCTTTGTGACCCCATGGACTGCAGCCCGCCAGGCTCCTCTGTCCATGGGATTCTCCAGGCAAGAATACTGGAGTGGGTTGCCATGCCCTCCAGGGGATCTTCTGAACCCAGGGGTCGAACCTAGATCTTCCACGTTGCAGCCAGGTTCTTCACTGTCTGAGCCGCCAGGGAAGCCTGTCTAGCTCTCATACCCCAAACCAATCTTTCCCTGCTCTAACTACCCCCAGGGCCCAGCACCAGACTGCTAGAGAGCACCCCTATATCCCAGAGCCCACCCAAATTATTCAAGCCATCCAGTCCTAAACTTGTTCAAATTTGCCTACCCTTCTTGCCCCGGTCCTCCCTGTAGAAACCACAGGAAAGACTCTGGACCATTCTCTCTTCCTTTGCCTCCGGACTGGCCCTAGTTCTTCCCCTTCTGTAACACAAGGTGCTTCCTCCCCATGGAAATTGTAAGTAGTAAACTTTTCTCCAAAGGCAGGTGTCTCCACAGCTGTCACCATACCATGCTTGATTAAAATAAAGCCCTGGTCTGTTTCAAGATAAGCCCACCTCCCTGACTCCCTCCCCTCATTCCCTCCACCCCATTCCCTCACCAGGATGGACAAAGGATTTCCAGAGTCATTGTAAGATAAATCACATGCTAGGAGAGTCTCGGAAAATCTACTGGTAGAACTGCATCAGTAAAGGCACTTAACATTCTCCTTTATATTGTCTCAATGATAATAGGTAGCTTTAGAACTGGAGGTTGGTTAAAGTGCTAAAATGAGGTGGTGGTTCTGATTTGGCAAGTATTTACATCCATATGTCTGCTGGGACTGCAGTATTTATTCATAAGGGAATTATTCAGCAATGAGTGCCCCACCAATGGCCAAAAAGATGAGGGAATAATGACCTGGGTTTTCTGAACTAACTGATAGCAGTCTGTCCTCGTGTGCAGGCCAAGGAGGTTTTTACCTGTGCAAACATGCCAGGCTCACAGCCTGGGACTCAGGTGGACTGCCGGGGTCCAGCCCTGGTGGATCCAGGGTGATTCGAAGGTGGGGACGGAGTCGGCGTCTTTGGAAAAATACATATTTAATCACAGATATAGAGAGATTAGAAATGGATAGTGTAGTAGGAAGATTAGTGGAGAAAAAGAGGCTGAATAACTTGGATTACATGGAATAGCATCCATGCTCCAGATGGGAATTCACCCAGAAAAACGGGAGCAAGAAAGAAGCGACATGGGGGAATCAGTCTTTCCGGAAACTGATCCGATTTCTTTATTTCTGGGTTTGCTTATATACCTTTTGTTACATATAAGGATGAATATAGAGTCACGCAGTCCTGACCTTTATCAAAATCAGGTGCTTCACATAAATGTATAAAACAGGTACATCATCTTCTGGCCATGAGTGAGACCTGCTGACATTTTATGATCCTTTCTTTCTGATAACCAAAAAAATTATTTCTTCCAAGGGTGTTTTTTCTTAAACCAGGCACCACCCTCCAAATAAAGTTACATTCCTATAGGGTGAGGGTGTAGTGAGTTACAATCAAGAAAGGAATTTATTTAACCCAAGGTTAACATGATTAGTCTTAAAGGTTAATACTTATTTCTCCTATATGCTTAAAGGTTAATACTTATTTCTTCCTATATGCTAGTTATATTCATTAAAAGGGTAGGGAACATGGAGATTTAGCAGCAAACATCAGCCCAACAAATGAAAATCCTTTCACCAATGCTCCTCTTAAGATCTATTTAGTCTTAAGATATGATAAAGTTACATTCTTACATAGCAAGGACACAGTGATTTATAACAAAGTACAGTGATCTATTACAAAAGAGAAAATCCATTAACTCAAAAAGTCTAGTATTGCTAACATCAAACTACTATATTTCCTTTGCTATATTCCAAATACATTGATTAATATATTCCCAGGTGCCTAAGGATATGGAGGCCTGGCAGCAATCATTGACTGAACAAGAAGAAAAAGCCCTGTGCTAATTAAGACTCTCAAAATACTCCAAAACTCTCTGTGCTGTTTATGGTTAAGAGGTAGTAAACAATCATGTGCCTAGTGGCAGGAGTATGGATAATCCTGTCACACAAGCTGGTCTGTCAGCAGAGAGGTTTGACCTGAGACATCCTTGTCCCACCCAGAGCAGGGAATTAGCAGCAATTATTGACACAACAAATGAAAAACCCTTCACCAATATAATTCCTAACCAACCCACTATATGAATAATTTCTCACTCCCCAAAAGAATTTGCCTTTAGTAAGTCTAAAACATCTCGTGCCTCTCCGATTGGGAGGCTGTAAACAATCACATGTGGCGGGACGAACCTATACAGGTGGGCTAGATAACCTTCAGAGGAGTCCGTAAGCTGAAACACTCTTGTCACGCCCAGGAATTTTTATTGCCTTGGAGCTGCACGTTTACTCCTTCTCCGAGAGAAACGGTTATGGAGGAGAGCATAAAACAGACTCCGGTTTTGGGGTTAGATGCTCGGGAACAGGGGGTTTCCTGAGGCTTGATCACGCCTTTGCGTATGCCAAGCCTCCTTCCTCATGACCCTTGCCATGGGCGGAGTTCCTCACGCTGGCTCCGGGCAGTGGACCCTGCATGAGGGAGCCCTACTCCAGGGGGAAAGGAGCACCCACAGGAAGGGTGGGATCCTGACTGACCTTGATCGTGCCTGCAAGCGTATGTCCATCTGGCTGTGCATGCGGGTGCTAAGTCGCTTCAGTTCTGTCAGACTCCGTGCGACCTATGGACTGCAGCCCGCCCGGCTCCTCTGTCTAAGGGATTCTCCAGGCAAGAATACTGGAATGGGCTGCCATGCCCTCCTCCAGGGGATCTTCGCAACCCATGTCTCTTAGCTCTCCTGCACTAGCAGGCCCACTATCACCATTCAGAAAGCCCCATCTGGCCGAGAAGCCTTTAATAAACCACTGCCTTTGTGCTCCTATCATTTTCCGAACTGAAACATGCCCATCACTGGTTATAACCCTCATCTCTGGTGCTGATGCTCCTTATTCCTTTGTAGATGCTCTGTGTAACATCCTTAAGCAGACCTGCTCCACCGGCCACCAGCTGACCAGACATCTGTTCAATATCCTCCTGCGTCCTTAGTCATTTTTGAAGTAAGTTTCTCAAACACCTCAGCCTGCTCGTCCCCAGACTAAATATTTCTGTAACCTTTTCACCCTTTGATTATTTTTATTCCTTTATTATTTCTCTCCAGTTTTCCATATTATTCTTACCCTATGGAGTTTAACTGGTACATGAAATTCTACACATAAAATAGAGGTATAAAATACCTGATATATCATGATCATGATATATTTGTGATGATAACTGACAAGGTCTAATCCCTTGCTCCAGACTTCCTAACGGAAAGGAAAGGATATTCTAACACAATCTGCCAATCAACCCAATATAAGGAAAATAATAAGTAAATGGAATAATAGGGAAAAATGGATAATGAAACTAATCTATTTATATTTTTAAGATACAAGGTATCAGTAAAAAAAACTTATTCTAAGCAAATTCACAGCAGAACAACTGCCCCCTCAACACAACCAGTAGTTTATATGAATTCCAGCTAACTATCCATCATGCCAGATATAAAAAGGTCAGAGCTTTTTATCAGCAATCTATTTGAAAGAAATTATTTGTATACTGTTACTATACATTGAAGGCTTCCCTGGTAATTCAGACAGCAAAGAATCTGCCTGCAACGTGGGAGACTGTGGGTTGGGCAGAGTCCCTGGAGAAGGGAATGACTACTCACTCCAGTATTCTTACTTGGAGAATTCTATGGACAGAAGCCTGGCAGGCTACAGTCCATGGAGTCGCAGAGTCAGACATGACTGAGTGACTAACACCATGCATTGCATGTTCTTTATTGTCTTAAAACGTGAACACAGATCTGTTATGCACATAAAATATAAACAGGTGGTCATGTCCTCTGCTGCTAAGTCGCTTCAGTAGTGTCCGACTCTGTGCGACCCCATAGACGGCAGCCCACCAGGCTCCCCCGACCCTGGGATTCTCCAGGCAAGTGCACTGGAGTGGGTTGCCATTTCCTTCTCCAATGCATGAAAGTGAAAAGTGAAAGTGAAGTTGCTCAGTCATGTCCAACCCTTATCGACCCCATGGACTGCAGCCTACCAGGCTCCTCCGTCCAAGGGATTTTCCAGGCAAGAGTACTGGAGTGGGGTGCCATTGCCTAGCATCTGGATATATTGTAAGAGCTGAACAACCCTAGGTATCTGTTCAGCTCTAGGGGGAGCCAGGGTAGCGTAGTGCAATGGTCAAATGCTCAGAGCCAGAAGCCTGCCTTCGAATCCCACGTTACCTCTCAACTAGTGTAGACCTGGGGCTTCCTCAGTGGTCCAATGGCTGAGACACCATGCTTCCACTGCAGGGGGCACAGGTTCAAGCCCTGGTCGGGGAAGTAAGATCCTGCTTCCCTTGGAGTGCAGCTAAAAAATAGGGGGGAAAATTGCTTGGGAAAAAGTAAACAAAAACTAGTGCAGACCTTCAGGTAGTTCTGCTCAACTCTCCACACCTCATTTTCTCATCTGTAAACAGAATGATGATGGAATAGTATCTACCTCTAGGGGTCTTCTGAGTGTTAAATAAGTTAATACATGTTTTAAAAAAGACCACTATGAACAGGTCCTGCCCATAGTCGTTTCTTGAATTATTATTATTGTCATTTTCATAATTATACTTTGAACACTGGCAAGGAGGCTGAAACAGCTCTCAAAATCGAGGCTATCTGTGCCAGAGCACTCATGAGACAGTTTGTCCCAAAAGGAGTAATTAGAAATAAAGAACCGGAACAGCATGATCACACCATCTGACGAAGGACCTGGGGATGCAGTTTCTGGCTTAACTTCGCCAGATCCTGGTTCTCTGGGAACTTGAGCTGCTCTCCTGGAGGTGTTCCCAGGGCGTGAAAAAAGGGGAGAAAAGAAGAGTCATCCTCCTCCTCCTTCTGGGCTTCCCTGATAGCTCAGTTGGTAAGGAATATGCCTGCAATGCAGGAGACCCCCGTTCGATTCCTGGGTCAGGAACATCCGCTAGGAATAGGCTACTTTCTCCAGTATTCTCAGGCTTCCTCTGTGGTTCAGCTGGTAAAGAATCCGTCTGCAATATGGGAGACCGGGATTTGATCCCTGGGTTGGGAAAATGCCCTGGAGAAAGGAAAGGCTACCCACTCCAGTATTCTGGCCTGGAGAATTCCATGGACTGTATAACCCATGGGTTTGCAAATAGTCAGACACAAGTGAGCGACTTTCACTTGACTTTCCCCTTCCTTCTTTCTCTACTATCCACCTTTGGTCTGTTCGTGGCTACAGCATCTCTTGCTGACCTGGGGTCCAAATGAGGGCTCAAATGTCCACAGAGGCCATCACTAAAAGAAAAATCTGGCCATAAGCCATCAAGAGACACACTTAGCTTGCATCTTAGCCATGCAGTAAGATTCTCCCACCTGCACAAATAAAGATGCTTTCTTGGGACTTCCCTGGCAGTCCAGTGGTTAAAATGTACACTTTCACTGCACGGGGCACTGGTTCGATCTCTGGTTGGGGAGCTAAGATCCTGCATGCCATGTGGCATGGCCAAAAAAAAAAGGGAAAATTTTTAAAAGGAGAGAATGTTCCAGTGCATTTACTGTGGAGAGCAAACATTAAAAAAGATGCTCTCTCCCAGGTTTTGAGGGCATAGTCTCACTTCATTTATCTTCCATTTTTCCGCTTTTGATGGTGACCCAGATATGGAGAAGTTTTTTTGTTTTTTTTTTTTTTCTGTGAAAAGCCAACAATACAGGTGGGATAATAACAGCTCTTAAAGTGTAAGGGGCTTCCCTGGGGGCTCAGTCAGTAAACAATCCGCCAGCAGTGTGGAAGACCTGGGTTCGATCCCTGGGCTGGGAAGATCCCCTGGAGGAGGAAATGGCAACTCACTGTAGTATTCTTGCCTGGAGAATCCCCATGGACAGAGGAGCCTGGCGGGCTACAGTCCATGGGGTCACAAAGAGATAGACACTGAGCAACGAAGCACTGCAAAGTGGAAGGATCAAGAGGGCATGGCAGAGACTGTGTTGAAGGGATCAGCACACACCTCGTCTGAAGAGCTGAGCCACTCTGAGCCCCATGAGGAAATGCCAGGAGGGGTTGGGGCAGGGGAGATACAGTAATGCAACCCAGAGTTTTGGGCTTTGATGAAGAATTCTCCAGCTATTAAATGTTGGCTCATACTGATCTCCGTGGCCCAATCCAAATGATGCCACAGGAAGGCCTGCAGCTGTTGAAAATTCATGGTGTCTGCTGCATAGCCCCCATTAACATTGTCAGTTTGGTCTCAGCACCAACGGTGATCTGGGGATCGTGCCGCACAGTGGCCTGGGTCCCAACCACAGCCAGCGAGGAGCCTCGATTCCTCTGAGCAGAGGGTCTCTAAGACGCTGATTCTCAGACGCGTGTGCACAAAACCACTGATATGCTTGTTTTAAGTGGTTCGTTATGTAAGATTTTGAAGGCAGGCCCAAGGATTTGCATTTTTAAGAGAACCAAATATTTTTCAATAGACCTTATTTTTTAGAAAAGCTTTAGATTCACAGGGGGAAAAAAAAAAGAGAAGATAGTACAAAGAGTTCCCGTAAGACCTACACCCGGTTTCTCTTATTAGCATCTTACATTACTGGAACATTCGTCCCAATCAGTAAACCAATACTGACACATTATGATGAACGAAAGGCCATACGTTATTCAGATTTCCTTTTTATCTGCCATCCTTTTCTGTCCCGGAGCCTGTCCAGGATAGCACAACACATTTAATTGTCACGTTTCTTTAGGCTCTTCTTGGCTGTGGCAGCTTTTCAGACTTTCCCTGTTTCCCTGACCTTGACTCTTTTGAGGAGTATCGGTCAGGCGGTTTGTAGAACTTTATTAGAACTTGCTGGATGTTTTTCTCACGCTAAGATTGAGGTTATGGATTGCCGGGGGGAAGATTCAAGAGTAGAATGCCGTTTCCATCACTTCTTGCCAAGCGTGCATACTGTCAGGCTGGCTCCTCACTGTTTGTGTTGACCTTGATCAGCAGGCTGAGGCGGTGTGAGTCGGGTTTCTCTCCTGTCAGATTAACCACTCTTTCTCCCTCACAGACACGCACTCCTTTTCATACTGCCCTCTTTGAAAGGAAGCCACCATGTGCAACGCACACTTGAGGGTGAAATGAGGCTCCATATCTTTAAGGACAGAAGCCCCGCGTGAATTATTTGGAATTCTTCTGCATAGATTTTCCTCTTCTCCCCTGTTCATTTACTCAACCATGTATTTACATCAGTATGGACTCATGGATATTTATTTCATATTCTGGGTTATAACCCAGTACCACTTTGTTGCTCAAACAGTCCCAGCGTTGGCCACTGGGAGCTCTTTCTTCAGGCTCTTGTATCCCTTTGAGTACCCCTTCCCCCTCCCATGTGGGTTGTGAGTCCTTATTTTTTTGGCAGAATCCCCAAGTGATTCCCATGCAGGTGGTCCACGGGCCTCAATGGGAGAAGTGTGGCTCAGGTATGCCGTGAGCTCTGGCTACAGAATCCCAGCCACTAACTGATCCCTTCAGCAACAGGGTGAGGGGTGACCCCCCCGTCCATCTTATCCATTCAGCAAAGACACTGACTGTTACCACCCAGCCTCCTCCTGTGACTCAACCAGGCTGGTTTGCCCAATGCAGAGCAAGTAAAATGCTGAGATGCCAAGGCAAAGCGAGGGTCTGTTCGCAAGGCAGCTCAGCTAGGAAACAAGCCTCAAGTCTGCTTCCCTAAAGGGAAGGGGGCTGGGGGTGTTCATGAGATAAGGAATAAAGAAGCAGGGCGAGGGGATTCCTTGGCAGTCCAGTGGTTAGGACACCACGCATTCACTGCCGGGTTCACCTTTTTCGCCTGGGTTCAGATAAGTTGGGGAACTAAAATCCCACAAGCCATGTGGCAAAAGAGAGCGAGAGAAGATCTTAAAAAAAGAAAAAAGGCAGCAGCAGGATGGGCTTAGACACGGGGAGCATGGGGGGCAGGTGATTGGGAAAAGGTGTGGGATCATTAGTCTGCACAGGTGTAACCAGCCAGCAGCCCTCCATGTGTTCGAAAGATCACTCGCGCCTGCCCAGCTGGACGCTCAGTGGTCCTAGCTGGCCTTCTCCAACTCAGCTCAAGCTAGACACCGCTGACTCCAAGTTTCTGGGAAAGAACTCTGGTAAACATCTTATTGTTTAGACTACGTACAGCTGGGAGGCCTTGCAAGTCTTAAAAAGGCCTTGATTAGTGATGGCAGGTGAGATGATTCGACTCCTAACCCAGGTTGTCATTCTCTGCCTGGCGCTCTGCTGGGTCTCGGCGTGCAGAATTCACCCAGAAATTCAGGCTTGACCGAGCAACTTTCACTTTCGCTGGGGAACAAAGATCCCATATGCCATGTGGTGTGGCCAAAAAAAATTACAAAGCCATGAAAACATAAAATGGGCCATAGAAATTTTTATAGATGGGGTGGAGGTAGGCATGTTTGACATCCCTTCACCTATAATATTTTTAATTTTCTGAATGAAACTGGAGACCAGGTGAATCCTTACTTAGGGCAAAGAGTTTGAGTTCAAACATAGGGTCTGAGAGGGCATTAAATGTTTGAGATAGTGGTGTGGCAGTTTGAATCTAGTCAGGAGACAAAACTCACAGCAATAATTTGAGAAGAGAGAGCTAAATATAAGGAATGGTTAACTGCATTAAAGTAGACTGGGAAAGCAAAGGCAGATGGGTGGGGAATTACTTAAAACCTCACACATCAGAGGAGTGGTCCCGTGGGACCAGGACCTAGCCCTGTGAGGAGGGGGTGCTGGCGGGCTGGTGATGGTCGGGGAGCAATGACACCGTCTCTGTAAGCGCTGGAGTAACTGGAAACAGGATTCAACTGCTGTACAGGAAAGCACAGCCCCTGCCAGTGAAGGAGGCATTGTTGGGATGTTGCTCTGAAGAACCGCAAGCAGAAGGGAGGTCTCAAGTCCCTGCCTCTTCCTGCAGGCTTGCAGCCTTCCTGTTGCACCCCTAATCACTAGAGCCCAGTGTGTGGTTTGCAGAGGCTTCTCCCAGTAGCATGAAGCCAAGTAGAGAAGCTCGGGTTTGGAGCTGAGAGGCAATGACCATCACAAGGAAGTCGCCCCTCCACTTCATGAGCAACATTTAGTGCCTATACACATATGGGAGTCTGTACACTGGCTAAATTTCTTTCCTCCTTTGTCTGAGAATCATTTCTATGGCTCTTTGCTGAATTGGAGCTTTTTTTGCATCCCAGAGCTCAGCTGCTCTGGGTTCCCTTGGTGGTTTATCCCCTCCCAGAAAATTCCTGATGTATTACCTAGCTCAAAAAAGAACTAACAAAGGGTTACAAATACCCATCAACAGACAAATGGATATGCCAGATGTCATATATACATACAATGGAATTCAGCCTTAAAAGGGAAGAAAATTCTGACATATACAACCACATGGGTGAACCCCGAGGACATTCTAGAAGGCAGCTACAAAGTATTGTGATTCCACTTACATGAGGTACCTAGAGTCTTGTTTTTTGTTGTTCCGTCTCTGAGTCATGTCCAACTCTTTGTGACCCCATGGGCCCGCCAGGCTCCTCTGTCCACGGGATTTTCCAGGCAAGGATATTGGAGTGGGTTGCCATTTCCTTCTCCAGGGGATCTTCCTGACCCAGGGATCGAACCCACTTCTCCTGCATTGGCAGGCGGATTCTTTACTGCTGAGCCAATCAGGGGAACCTAGACTACAGAACAGTCAAATTCACGGAGACGGAAAGTAGAACAGCGGTCGCCTGAGGCGGAAGGAATTTTGTTGTTTAATGGGTACAGAGTTTCAGTTTTGCAAGATGAAAACTATTCTGGAGGTGGACGGTGCTGACAGTTGCACAGCAACGTGGATGCACTAAATGCAACTTAAAAACTGCTAAGATGGTAAATCTTATGTTATGTGTATTTTACTACTATTGTGCTCAGTTAAGTCTGACTCTTTGTGACTCCACGGACTGTAGCCTGCCAGGCTCCTCTGTAAATGGGATTTTACCGGTGAGAATACTGGAGTGGGTTGCCGTGCATTCTTCCAGGGGATCTTCCAGACCCAGGGATTGAACCTCCATCTCTAGAGTCTCCTGCATTGGCAGACGGATTCTTTACTGCCACCTGGGAAGGCCCTTTACCACAATTACATGTTTTTTAAAAGTAACAAAGGTCTGCATAGTCAAAGCTACGGTTTTTCCAGTAATCATTTACAGATATGAGAACTGGACCATAAAGAACCCTGAGGTGATGAAGAATCTATATCTCTGAACTGTGATGCTGGAGAAGACTCTTGAGAGTCCCTTGGACTGCAAGGAGATCAAACCAGTCAATCCTAAAGGAAATCAACTCTGAATAATCATTGGAAGGACTGATGGTGATGCTGAGGCCCCAATATTTTGGCCACCTGATGTGAAGAGCTCACACATTGGAAAAGACCCTGTTGCTGGGAAAGACTGAGGGCAGGAGAAGAAGGGGACGACAGAGGATGAGATGGTTGGATGGCATCATTGACTCAATGGACATGAGTCTGAGCAAGCTCCGAGTGTTGGTGGTGGACAGGGAAGCCTGGCGTGCTGCTGTCCACCGGGTTGCAAAGAGTCAGACACGACTGAGTGACTAAACAACAACAAAAAGGAACTAAAAGGTTCCGCTAGAGCTTCCAAGTGGGCAGCCCCTCGCCTGACATGTCACAGGTCTGCGCCTTCCCACAGTGATTCATTCCTCAACTGACCTTCGTGAGCAGACTTTGCTCCGTAAGTTCCACCAGACGTGTGTCCTTGTTTGCTCAGCGGCACACGCACCTCCCACCAAGTTGTATATGTGCAGGGGCAGCCTTGCCCTTCTAGTTTTCCTACAAATGTTATGTTTTCTTCAGCAAGTGATAATAACGGCTCATGTACATTTTTTGCAGTTAAACTTTGGATTAAGACATTTTTCTTTATTTTTACAACACAAATTTTATTTATTTTAAACCACTTCTATTGTAATTACTCATTATTTTATTGAAGTACAGTTGCTGTGTAAGATTATGCAACTTACAGGTGTATAATAGGCATGTGTGAGTGCTACTTCACTTCAGTTGTGACCCCATGGACTGTAGCCTGCCAGGCTCCTCTGTCCATGGGATCCTCTAGGCAAGAGTACTGGAGTGGGTTGCCATTGCCTTCTCCAATGCATGAAAGTGAAAGTGAAGCCCCTTAGTCGTGTCCGACTCTTAGCGACCCCATGGACTGTAGTCCATCAGGCTCCTCTGTCCATGGGATTCTCCAGACAAGAGGACTGGAGCGGGTTGCCATGCCCTCCTCCAGGGGATCTTCCTGACTCAGGAATCGAACCTGCATCTCGTACACCTCCTGCATTGGCAGGCGGGCTCTTTACCACTAGCGCCACCTGGGAAGCCCTATACTATTACAGTGATTGACAATTTCTTAAGTTATACTCCATTTATAGTTATTATGAAATATTGGCTATATTCTCCAGGTTGTACAGTGTATCCTTGTAACTTATTTATTTTGAAGATAGTAGTTTGTACCCCTTCCTGTGCTTAGTGGTGGCTGACTCTTTGAGGCCTCGTGGACTGTGGCCTGCCAGGCTCCTAGGTCCGTGGAATTTCCCAGGCAAGAATACTGGAGCGGGTTTCCTACTCCAGGGGATCTTCCTGACCCAGGGGTCAACCCACATCTCCAGCTTTGGCAGGCGGCTTCTTCACACCAGCGCCACCTGGGGAGCCCGTGCCTCTTACTCTCCCACTCCTATCTTGCCCCTCCCCTTCCCTTTCCCCCCAGTAGCCACTTGTTTGTTCTCTGTGAGTCGGCTTATTTGTTACAGTCACTAGTTTATTGTGTTTTTAAGATTCCACATCGAAGTGAAATCATGCGGTATTTGTCTTTCTCTGACTTTTTTCACTTAGCATCTATGTTGCTGGATTCCCCAAGTCCATCCATGTTGCTGCAAATGGCAAAATTTTATTCATTTTATTACTAAGTAGTGTTCCATTATATATACACCACCTATTTGTCTAGTTATCTGTTGATGCACTGTTTGCTTCTATAAATAATGAATATTTACCCATTATAAATTGAATATTTAATATGGGCTTCCCTGATAGTTCAGTTGGTAAGGAATCTGCCTGCATTGCAGGAGACTCCAGTTGGATTCCTGGGTTGAGAAGACCCCCTGGAGAAGGGGTAGGCTACCCACTCCAGTATTCCTGGGCTTCCCTTGTGGCTCAGCTGGTAAAGAATCCACCTGCAATGTGGGAGACCTGGGTTCAATCCTTGGGTTGGGAAGATCCCCTGGAGAAGGGAAAGGCTGCCCACTCCAGTATTCTGGCCTGGAGAATTCAAGTCCATGGTGTTGCAAAGAGTCGGACCCGACTGGGCGACTTTCACATAAAACATAAACACATAATACGACAAGCTCATTTATCATCCACAGCAAGCCTCTGTTGTAGATGCTGTTCTCATCTCCATTTTACAGATGAGGAAACTAAAGCTTAGAGGAGTTGTAACCAGCCTCGGGGCATTTATCTGCTGTGATGAAGCCAGGGCTGAAGGGGCTCTCCAGGTTCCAGACTGTATCTTGAACCAGTGGACTCTACCGCCCCCTGGTGGATCCCCTGGTCTTGCATTGCCTCACTGACACCAGGTCCCCAGCTTCGCTCCCTCTGGGTAAGAAGACATTTCACAGTCGCTATTTTTTGCACTAATAACACCTCTATTATTTTAAGCACTGCACCAGCCATGTTACAGCGAGTGGCAGCAGTAGCTGAGTTTTGTTACACCCCTGAGGAGCATCCCTGGATTCTCACCTCCCAGGAGCAGCAGCCCTGGTGGCTTCCAAGGCTTGTGGCAAGATTATCATATGTCAGTTACAAGGCCTTTCATTTCCTGCAGCAGCATCCCTGATCGATTTCAGGGCTTTCCTCGGCCTCTCTGGCTGTCCTGATCGTTAGAATGAATGGCAAAGAAACTCCTGGACTTCTCTAACCCAACTACATGGGTGGTTTGGGGAGAAAATAACTCTCCCAATTTCTCTCATGATCTGAGTCATCTGCTTGGGGTCATGATGGGGGGTATCCATCTCTTGAGAAGTGTCCTTTCCACACCACACGGGCCACTGTGGCTGCCTCTGGGGTTCCTGGCAGGTAAGTCCAGGAGTACCAGCGGAGCCAGATCTCTTTTGTTGTCTGGTCCAGGATTCAATGAGGTTCATGCATTGCACTGGGTTGTCACGTTTGTGTAGTCTCTTTTAATCTAGAATAATCCTCCCTTTCGCCTTCTCGGTTATTATTCTGTCACGCTGAACTTTTTGGAAGGCTGAGACGTTCTAGATCGTCCTGCATGCCGAATTTGTCTCCTAGCTCCTTCACCACTGGACTCAGGTGACACGCTTCTGGCAAGCCTGTTTTGCAGGTAATGTTTTATACTTCGTATTGCCTCATGTTTGGAGGCACAAAGACCTCATCTGGGAAATGCACTCAACAAATATATATTAAGGGTCTATCGTGTGCTGTGCTGAGCACTCTGTTATCCTGTGAAGACACACGGGAGCTACTGATAATGACTGTGAGGTAAAGTCATAAGGAAGACAGAAGGGTAGGTTGATCACATAGGAAGAGGTTTAGCTGCACTGAATAGAAACCTCACAGTAGCTAAGTAGCTGAATCAAATGGAGGCTTGGTTTTTCTCACGCAGCTGCGAGAAAGGAGACGAGCAGTCCAGAGCGGATGTGATCCCTCCACAATATTCAGGGGCTCTCTTCCTCTCTCTTTCTATCTGCCGTCTTTATGGCTGTAGTTCCCATGGGTCTAAGATGGTGCCTGCCTCCCTAAACAATGTGATGCCCTTTCAGTCAGGAAGGAGAGAAAGGGCATGCCCACTGACTCCTTGCCACTGAAGGAGCCTTCCCCAAAGGGTACCCAGTGATCTGCTCATGGCTCATTGGTTAGGACTGTGTCACGTGCTTGACCCAGTAGGCAAGACTGTCCGGAGAAGGTACCTATCGGGAACATTGTTGTTGCTGTTGTTTAGTCACTAAGTCGTGTCCGACCCTTTTTGACCCATGGACTGTAGCCCGTCAGGCTCCTCTGTCCATAGGATTTCTCAGGCAAGAATACTGGAATGGGTTGCCATTGCCTTCTCCAGGGGATCTTTCCCACCCAAGGATCGAACCCACATCTCCTGCATTGGCAGTCGGATTCTTTGCCACCCTGCCAGCTGGGAAGCCCTCCATGCTGGCTTACAACAGTCTAAAAGACCAGCAGGCACTCTGCTTAGACAGTAAACTAATTGACATGTATTTAACTGAGTCTGAAGATATTGTCGTTCACACTGATTTTTCTTATACTGATAATGCGCTATCACTGTGTTGTGTTGAAAACGGATGAGATCTACATTTGTAACCCCAAGAGAGTCATGTAACTTGTATTAATAGTAGGCTATGTTTTCAAAAGATCAAAGAATGTACCCAAATCGGGGCCTGGGAAGAATTAAGCCAAGTGTTTGTCCAGTATCTCTCTCAAAACGGTCCATGACCCACACACCAAGCAAAATATGAAGTGCCCCAACTTCAAAAACCCTGGCCTTTAATAATTTAGACCTGCAGCTTAACAGTAGTTGACATCTTGACACGGGCCATGCCACTGAGCTCAACCAGGTCAAGAGAAAACCCAGACGGGACAACTACCTGTGTCAGTGACCCCAGGACCCTCTGCCCGAAGGCTGCATCTTCCTTTCCTCTAACCGAGCTCTATGTGCCCCGCAGGCCAGGGCCACTCGCCAAGGGTTCTCTCCAAGCACCCTGGTCAAAGAGTCACCCAGCGGAGGCCCTGGATGACTCTTATCTTGCTCCAGCGAGGCCCCACCGTCGATTGGAGCAGAACTGTTCCCTTGACAAAAAAGTGGGAAATGGATACTATCTAGGCAATTAGCTTTTTCTCCAGCTGGCTGGTGCCTGGCAGCTTGTGGGATCTTAGTACCCCCTCCAGGGATTGCATCTGGGCCACAGCCAATCACCAAGTCCAAATCAGTGGCCCACCAGGGAATTCCAGCAATTAGCATTCTTTGCCAAGGAGGATAAGGCAGATTTTCAACAGCTGGAGAAACAGCTACACAGAAAATATATGAAAATTAAAATTTTCCTACCTACCTAAGAAAAAGCTGATTGTAGTCATGGTAACAAATACTCAACAGAATTAGTTTCACATTCTTTTAATTGATTCATGATGATGCCTGCAATGCAGCAGACCCTGGTTCGATCCCTGGGTCTGGAAGATCCCCTGGAGAAGGGAATGGCTACCCACTCCAGTATTCTTGTCTGGAGAATCCCATGGACAAAGGAGCCTGATGGACTACAGTCCATAGGGTTGCAAAGAGTCAGACACAGCCGAGCAACAAATACTTTTGCTTTCTCTCAGTGATACCCTTGTACAAGTTAATCAGTCAGTTCAGTCCCTAGTTTATGAAAATCAGCCAATCAGCAATCGACTCACTTTAATAAATATACCTCCCAGTGCCAACCAATCAACAGCTCGGTGGGCATCACGCTCCTACAGATGATGTCAACCCGCTTATGCCTCTGGAAGTCTCCCAATCCCTGATCTCCATGCTTCCTAAAAACCCTATATAAACCAACCCTGTACTCTGCTCAGAGATGTCAGTAGCACAGGCTGATAAAAAGATTTTTTTCCTTCATCAGTTCAGTTCAGTTGCTCATTCGTGTCTGACTCTTTGCAACCCCATGAATCACAGCACGCCAGGCCTCCCTGTCCATCACCAACTCCCGGAGTTCACTCAGACTCATGTCCATCGAGTCAGTGATGCCATCCAGCCATCTCATCCTCTGTTGTCCCCTTCTCCTCCTGCCCCCAATCCCTCCCAGCATCAGAGTCTCTTCCAATGAGTCAACTCTTCACATGAGGTGGCCAAAGTACTGGAGTTTCAGCTTCAGCATCATTCCTTTCAAAGAAATCCCAGGGTTGATCTCCTTCAGAATGGACTGGTTGGATCTCCTTGCAGTCCAAGGGACTCTCAGGAGTCTTCTCCAACACCACAGTTCAAAAGCCTCAATTCTTCGGCGTTCAGCCTTCTTCACAGTCCAACTCTCACATCCATACATGACCAGAGGAAAAACCATAACCTTGACTAGACAGACCTTAGTCGGCAAAGTAATGTCTCTGCTTTTGAATATATTATCTAGGTTGGTCATAACTTTTCTTCCAAGGAGTAAGCATCTTTTAATTTCATGGCTGCAGTCACCATCTGCAGTAATTTTGGAGTCCAAAAAAATAAAGTCTGACACTGTTTCCACTGTTTCCCTGTCTATTTCCCATGAAGTGATGGGACTGGATGCCATGATCTTCGTTTTCTGAATGTTGACCCTTAAGCCAACTTTTTCACTCTCCTCTTTCACTTTCATCAAGAGGCTTTTTAGTTCCTTTTCACTTTCTGCCATAAGGGTGATGTCATCTGCATATCTGAGGTTATTGATATTTCTCGCAGCAATCTTGATTCCAGCTTGTGTTTCTTCCAGTCCAGCATTTCTCATGACGTACTCTGCATATAAGTTAAATAAGCAGGGTGACAATATACAGCCTTGATGTACTCCTTTTCCTATTTGGAACCAGTCTGTTGTTCCATGTCCAGTTCTAACTGTTGCTTCCTGGCCTGCATACAGATTTCTCAAGAGGCAGGTCAGGTGGTCTGGTATTCCCATCTCTCTCAGAAATTTCCACAGTTTATTGTGATCCACACAGTCAAAGGCTTTGACATAGTCAATAAAGCAGAAATAGATGTTTTTCTGGAACTCTCTTGCTTTTTCTGGAACTCTCTTGCTTTTTCCATGATCCAGCGGATGTTGGCAATTTGATCTCTGGTTCCTCTGCCTTTTCTAAAACTAGCTTGAACATCAGGGAGTTCACGGTTCACGTATTGCTGAAGCCTGGCTTGGAGAATTTTGAGCATTACTTTACTAGCATGTGAGATGAGTGCAATTGTGCGGTAGTTTTCCTTCATAAGTTGCTACAAAATATTTATTCTAGTTCTTTGTGCTATACAGTAGGTCCTTGTTAGTGTAGTAGCATGTATATGCAGAGAAGGAAATGGCAACCCACTCCAGTACTCTTGCCTAGAGAATCCTGTGGACAGAGGAGCCTGGTGGGCTGCCGTTTATGGGGTCGCACAGAGTCAGACACAACTGAAGTGACTTAGCATGCATGCATGCATTGGAGAAGGAAATGGCAACCCACTCCAGTATTCTTGCCTGAAGAATCCCAGGGATGGGGCAGCCTGGTGGGCTGCTGTCTACGGGGTCGCACAGAGTCGGACACGCCTGAAGCGACTTAGCAGCAGCGTGTATATGTTAATCCCAAATTCCTAATCTATCTCTCCCTTTCCATTTCCCCCATCTTGTTTCATCTTAACTACCTGTTTTAAAGGCCTGTGTCTAAATCCAGTCACATTCTGAGGCTGCTGGAGTTTAGACCTTTAATAACTGAATTTTGAGAGGACACAGTTCAGCTATAACAGGGTCCCTACTCCACACGGGAAAGCTGAAGCTCCAGTACTTTGGCCATCTCATGAGAAGAGTTGACTCATTGGAAAAGACTCTGATGCTGGGAGGGATTGGGGGCAGGAGGAGAAGGGAACGACCGAGGATGAGATGGCAGGATGGCATCACAGACTCGATGGACGTGAGTCTGAGTGAACTCCGGGAGATGGTGATGGACAGGGAGGCCTGGCGTGCTGCGATTCATGGGGTCGCAAAGAGTCGGACACGACTGAGCGACTGAACTGAACTGAACTAACAGCGCAACAGATTCTTGACCTGGCCTGGAAGCCATGGTGTCAGAAGTAAAGAAAGATACACTGATGTGCCCTGAGTGCGTAGGTCCTGGCTCGGAGACTGGGCAGGCCTGAGTCTGCCTGTGGAGAAAACTCTCGGTCGCAGAGCCTGCTGAGGACGAGTGCTAAAGACTTCCTTGTTGACAGGCTGTCTTTTCGGCTTTTTGTCAATTAACTGCAGAATTTCCCAGATTTTTTTTTAATAACAAGAAAGAGTAAAAATAAATCTGCTATAATTTTAGCAGCAATTAACCTGAATTCACAGAGGAGTGCTTTCTCCCTGCTGTGAGCCAGGGTGGCCAGTCCAGTTTCCCGCTAGGAATCCTGCTCCCAAACCCCTCTCTGCCCCGTGAGCATCATTGCTACCCTCACCCTGGTCCATGGTTATCTCGTCTCCATTTCAGAAAGTCAGAACTAGAGGTTGCTTTGAAGAAACATGACCACATACACTTTGGGGCCAAGATATGACCCTGCCCCTCAGTGGAGACAGCTGGGGCTAAACATGTCACATTTTTCTTTCTTCTGTCTGCTTCAGAGGCAGAAAAATGCTACGGTTTCTGGCCTATGACAAGAAAAAAAATAAAGGGAAAAAAAGCCCACAGGTCCCCACACTTTAAATGCCAGCCAATGGAACAAGAATGGAAACTTTAAAATGTTCAGAACAAAAATTTCACCTGGACTGACCTTGTTTCATTTTAGGACACTGGAATGGATTCTAGTCAGGTGAATTTGAAGCAGCAGAGATAAAAGATCCAGTTTTAAGAACTATAATAGGACAATCCTTTTATTTATTATTATTATTTTTTAATATCTCACTACGATGCACCACTGCACCGCTGTCCTGAACGTCCTCTCCAGTCTCTGTTCTCTGGAACGTTTGTTTCCAGCTCTGTTTCTCATTTTCTCCCTCTGATACATCTTCCTGCCCTGCCTTTTCTCGCCACAGTTTCTCCTAGTTCTGACTTCATCAGTTTCTCTCTACTTCCAGGTGTTATATCCTCTCCTATTTGGATTCTGCATCCTTTGAGTAGGGAAGCACCAGTGCCTCTAAAGTTTATCCTAGAATTACAGTCTGGTGCATTGGTGTGTGTGTCGGGGGGTGGTCTATAGGGGCTTTAATTCTGTCCCTTGAGTGTCCCCTAACCCACTGGGGGTCATATTGTCAGGTGGCTTTATGTGATGTCTGGCACAGAGTAAGTATTCAGTAATATTGTTGTTGTTGTTGTTTAATTGCTAAGCTGTGTCTGACTCTTTTGTGACCCCATGGATTGCAGCCTGCCGGGCTCCTCCGTTCATGAAATTTTCCAGGCAAGAATACTGGAGTGGGTTGCCATTTCTTTCTCCAGGGGATCTTCCCAACTCGGGGATCAAACCCGGATCTCCTGCATTGGCAGGTGGATTCTTTACCACTGAGTCATGAGGGAAGCCCTCTCAGTAATGTTAGATACCATTATTGACCAGACAGGCTCCAGCAAGACTTCATTGGAGGCCAGTGAAGAACGAACAGGTAACCGACAGAGGCAATATGAGGAATATAAACACAGTCTGTTTCAGAAATAGTCTCTATGGACACCGCTGCTTGCCTTTAGTCCTCAAGGCTTAGGTTCCCTTTCCTTGGCACACGGGGTCCCAAAGAAAGAGGGCTCTTGTCCTGTCTCTGTAGGTGGTCCCAGCTGACCTCCCACCACCATGTTCCTCCTGGGCACCTTGACCTCTTTGTAATTTAACCCAAAAGAAAAGGGCTCTCTTCATCATTTAGGGCCTTCCTCCCCATTCTAGCTTCTGGCCTGAAAGACTGACCCCTCCTCTTAGTATTGATACACTCTCAGGTGGCTCAGATGATAAAGCATCTACCTACAATGCGGGAGACCTGGGTTCATTCCCTGGGTCAGGAAGATCTCCTGGAGAAGGAAATGCCAACCCACTTTAGTATTCTTGCCTGGAAAATCCCACGGACGGAGGAGCCTGGTAGGCTACAGTCCATGGGGTCACAAAGAGTCAGATACGACTAAGCAACTGCACTTTCTTTTCTTTCTTTCTGAGTATTGACGCTCCCCTGACATGAGAGATTTCACCTTCCTTCCCTACTTTCCATTCTCAGGTGTGGTTCCTGAGCATAGAGATGGATGACTCCCCTTTTAACATTAGTCCAGCTGTGTAATATTGATACCTTGATCACAGGTACCCACGGTGGACCCAAGGATCTCAGTTCAGTTCAGTAGCTCAGTTGTGTCTGACTCTTTGCGACCCCATGAACCACAGCACACCAGGCCTCCCTATCCATCACCAACTCCCAGGGTCCACCCAAACCCATGTCCATTGTGTTGGTGATGCCATCCAACCATCTCATCCTCTGTTGTCCCCTTTTCTTCCTGCCCTCAATCTTTCCCAGCATCAGAGTCTTTTCAAATAGTCAGCTCTCTGCATCAGGTGGCCAAAGTATTGAAGTTTCAGCTTCAACATCAGTCCCTCCAATGAACACCCAGGACTAATCTCCTTTAGGATGGATTGGTTGGATCTTCTTGCAGTCCAAGGGACTCTCAAGAGTCTTCTCCAACACATGTATCTACACCTCAAGAATAAAAGAAGGGTTGCTCCCTCATAACCCAGACTGACACTGTATTATTTGAAGTATAATATTAATACCTGCCTTCCACATTGGTTTGAATTAGGTTGAGACAGTGTCCACTTACTTGTGGACAAATTCACGGATTCACACTAGTTTTAGGAGGAGGAGAGACCTAGAGATTAAAAACTGGAACTATGGAATTCTCTTCAACTATGAACTTGAACCCTTGTTCAGATACAACTGCGGAATTGAATTAAAGTGCCAAAACTCCTTCAAAGGGAGCCATGTGAATTTGCTACTTCTTATTAAATACCTGTGATTTCATTAACTGAGTTCAGATTGTGAAAGTTTTTGTCTAGGAAGAGAATATAAGAAGAAAGGAAAGGAAAGAACCCTAAGGACAGAGGAATGATCAAAAGGTAGATTCTGGAAACAATGTATCAGGTTCATAGATTTGTCTTTATCCTTGCCTGTCCTAAGATTGGAGAAGGCAATGGCACCCCACTGCAGTACTCTTGCCTGGAGGATCCCATGGACGGAGGAGCCTGGTGGGCTGCAGTCCCTGGGGTCTTGAAGAGTCGGACACGACTGAGCGACTTCACTTTCACTTTTCACTTTCATGCATTGGAGAAGGAAATGGCAACCCACTCCGGTGTTCTTGCCTGGAGAATCCCAGGGACGGGGGAGCCTGGTGGGCTGCCGTCTATGGGGTCACACAGAGTCGGACATGACTGAAGCAGCAGCAGTAGCAGTCCTACGATACTGGAGATGGTTTGATGTCTTCCCCATCACCAAATAGTCAGACCTTGATTATGACCATGTGAGTCTGTGTGTTCTATTCCCTTGTATAAACATTGCTGCCCACTCAGCCTTGGTACCACCACTATCCTGTGAATAATATCAGTATGAAGTTCTTGCACTATTGCCTAAGGCCAACTCCTTAACTTTTGAATTGTATCTCATTATCTCTCAACTTTTCAAGAATAGACACAATTCTTATTTTCTCTTGAAACAACCATTTTCCACTTCTTGTTAGATCCTTTAAAAACATCCTGCTCCAAAGTATAGATCCTTTTATTCTCCTTGCTTTCACACTGTCTCTGTGTCCCTTTAGGAAGCATCTCAGAGCTGGTACCTGCTGTGTCTACTTCCTCATCTTCCATTCTCTCTGCAACCCTTTCCAGGTCGACTTTTGACACACGATTCACTGAACTCATGCTCGTTAAGGTTATTGCTGGCCTCTGCCTGGTAAGACCCAATGATGGTCAGTCAGATCCTTTGTCCTCAGCATAACTGACTTTCAGAAGTTTTGAAGGGAATCAATTATTCCCCACCTTTAAAAAAATCAATGACAGTTTTATCCATTAAAAAGATAAAATATGTGTTAGTGGCTTGGTCATATCCAACTCTTTGTGACCCCATGGACTGTAGCCCGTCGGGCTCCTCTGTCCATGGGATTTCCCAAGCAAGGATGTTGGAGCAAGTTGTCATTTCCTCCTCTAGGGGATCTTTCCAACCCAGGGATAGAACCTGGGTCTCCTACATTGCAGGTGGATTCTTTACTCTGTGAACCACTGAATATAATAAACATGAGTGTACCCATTAGTGGCTTAAAAAGTAGAGAACTTCCACTGGAAACTCTCATGTGTCTTTCTCAGATTGCTTATCTCTGGAATATAACCACCCCTTGGGATTTTGTGTGTATTATTCCCTTGCCATCCTGCATGGTTTCATTTTATCCATGTATTTCTCTAGCGATGTGTTATTTCACTTTGGTTTTATGAGCTTTCACATCAGCAATAACTTATTGCACATGTCTTTGTAACTTGCTTTTTTTTCCTCTCCACATTATTTTTATGAGTTTTATTCACGATGCTGCTTATTACCCCAGCTTGTTTCTAGTGCTGTGCAGTATCTATTGCACACCTGTATTAGTTATCTACTGCTAAGCTGCTAAGTCACTTCAGTCCTGTTTGACTCTGTGCGAATCCATAGATGGCAGCCCACCAGGCTCCCCCATCCCTGGGATTCTCCAGGCAAGAATACTGGAATGGGTTGCCATGAAAGTGAAAAGTGAAAGTGAAGTCGCTCAGTCGTGTCTGACTCTTAGCAACCCCTTGGACTGCAGCCTACCAGGCTCCTTCATCCACGGGATTTTCCAGGCAAGAGTGCTGGAGTGGGGTGCGTATTAGTTATCTACTGCTATGCAAAAAACTTACTCCAAAATTTAGGAGTGTGAAACAGTGCTAAACAGTTTCTGTAGGTCAGGGATTTAGGAGACACTTGGCTGAGCTATTCTAATTTAGGGTCTCCCATGAGATTACACTCAGGACATTTGCCAAGGATGCAGTCATCTGAGGGCTTGACCGGGGCTGGAGCCTTTGCTTCCAAGATGGCTCAGTCAGGAGACTGGGAGTCGGTCCTGGTTGTTGGAAGGAGCCTCAGGTCCTCGCCACGTGGTTATCACCACAGGGCTACGTGAGTTTCCTTCCAACATGGTAGCTGGCTTCTTCTAGAGAGAAAGATCCAGGAGAGCAAGGCAGAAGTCACAGTGACTTTTATTACCTGGCCTTGAAAGTGATGTGCCATTATTTCTACAATATTCTTTTGGTTACACAGATCAGCTCTACTCAGTGTGGGAAGAGACAACACAAAGATTGTGAATAACAGGAGCTGACATCAGTGGCCATCTTAGAGACTGGCTAACCCAATTTATCTATTCTCTTGTTAATGACAGTAATGTTATTTCCGTTTTTAAAGTTATAAACAGTACTTCTATTCTCATTCTTGTTTAGGATTCCTGGTGCACATAAGCAAGAGTTTCTCCCGAGGGAGACTCTGGGTCATAGGCTATGTGCACCTTCAGATAGATTCAGTTCAGTTCAGTTCAGTCGCTCAGTCGTGTCCGACTCTTCGCGATCCCATGAATCACAGCATGCCAGGCCTCCCTGTCCATCACCAACTCCCGGAGTTCACTCAGACTCGCATCCATCGAGTCAGTGATGCCATCCAGCCATCTCATCCTCTGTTGTCCCCTTCTTCTCCTGCCCCCAATCCCTCCCAGCATCAAAGTCTTTTCCAATGAGTCAACTCTTCACATGAGGTGGCCAAAGTACTGGAGTTTCAGCTTTAGCATCATTCCTTCCAAAGAAATCCCAGGCTTGATCTCCTTCAGAATGGACTGGTTGCATCTCCTTGCAGTCCAAGGGACTCTCAAGAGTCTTCTCCAACACCACAGTTCAAAAGCACCAATTCTTCGGCGTTCAGCCTTCTTCACAGTCCAACTCTCATATCCACACATAACTACTGGAAAAACCATAGCCTTGACTAGACGGACCTTAGTCGGCAAAGTAATGTCTCTGCTTTTGAATATGCTATCTAGGTTGGTCATAACTTTCCTTCCAAGGAGTAAGCGTCTTTTAATTTCATGGCTGCAGTCACCATCTGCAGTGATTTTGGAGCCCAAAAAAATAAAGTCTGACACTGTTTCCACTGTTTCCCCATCTATTTCCCATGAAGTGATGGGACCGGATGCCATGATCTTCGTTTTCTGAATGTTGACCCTTAAGCCAACTTTTTCACTCTCCTCTTTCACTTTCATCAAGAGGCTTTTTAGTTCCTCTTCACTTTCTGCCATAAGGGTGTTGTCATCTGCATATCTGAGGTTATTGATATTTCTCCCAGCAATCTTGATTCCAGCTTGTGTTTCTTCCAGTCCAGCATTTCTCATGATGTACTCTGCATATAAGTTAAATAAGCAGGGTGACAATATACAGCCTTGATGTACTCCTTTTCCTATTTGGAACCAGTCTGTTGTTCCATGTCCAGTTCTAACTGTTGCTTCCTGACCTGCATACAGATTTCTCAAGAGGCAATTAGCCAAAACTAAAATTGCCTGAAAGTGGTTAAACAGTTTATACTCCTATCAGCAGTGAGTAATATTTCCCATGCTCTATATCCTTGTCATTATTTAGTATTGTCATATTATTTTATTTGGCATATTTTTAAATTGATGCCAACCTGGCAGGTATAAAATGATATCTTTTGCAGATTAAAATTTGCATTTTGGGGACTTCCCTGTGGGTTCAGTGCTTGAGACTTCATGATTTCAATGCAGAGGACGTGAGTTCAATCCCTGATTGGGGAACTAAGATCCCGCATGCCACACAGGGTGGCCTGAAAAATAATAATAACAATAAATTAAATAAAATTTGCATTTTTCCAAATTACTAATGAGATTGAACACCTTTTCATATGTTTATTGCCCATTCAAGCTCCCTATAATAAGTAATGCCTATTAATGCCATCTACACTTTTTTTTTAAATTGGCTTATATGTCTTTGTCTTACTAAATTGTAGCTCTTTTTCTAGTCTCAATTATTAAGAAGCTTTTGGTGATTATAGGTGCTGCAAAGATTTCCTCCAAGGTTGTGCTCTTTTTACTTTTTAATACTATTTTTTTAATGACTAGAAATATAAAATGTCTTCTCTTGGCCCTCTGTGGTATGTGCTATTTATGTCTTCTTAGAGACATTATTCCACTGACTGAGGTCATAAAAATATCTGCCTACAATTCCTTCAGAAAGGTTTAAGTGTTGCTCTCCACATGTAGGTCAGGTGGAATCTATTTCTGCACGTTAGGGGAGGCCTGGATTACCACTTGCTCAAGACTCCTTCCTAAAGCACTTTCTGCCCTTGACTTGGGGGACATCTCCTGATTTTCCTCCCACCTGACTCGTTGCTGTGTTCCCTGCAGCTCTTCCTCTCTGTAGCCACTCCATGAGTGAGCGGGCATGCCCTCTCTCCTGTCTGTCTGGATACCCTCACATTCTCACCCAAGTCCACATCTATAAATAGCATCTGTATGCTGAACGCTCCGTTCTCACATCTTTACCCTTGTCCTTCCTATCTCCGCGGGGCTCACTCCTTCCCAGGGAAGGAGTCACCTCCTCAGGGAAGCCTTCCTTGAATGCACTATGTAAAACAGCAACTCCCCACTATACTTACCTTGCTTTATTTTATTTATTGGCTGTGCTGGGTCTTTGCTGCTGCACACGGGATTTCTCTAGTGGTGGCGAGCAGGGGCTACTCACCAGCTGTGGCGTGCAGGCTTCTCACTGAGCGGCTTCTCGAGGTGCAGAACATGCGCTCTAGTGCTCGCAGGCATGCTTTGGTCGTTGCGGCACTGAGGTTTAGTCTCCCCGAGGTATGTGGAATCTTCCCAAACCAGGGATTGAATCCATGTCCCCTGCATTGGCAGGCAGATTCTTAGCCACTGGACCACCAGGGAAGTCCTGCTTTATTTTATATCAAGTATAATCAGTCATCTCCTGATTTTATATTTTCGATGCAAATAGACTGTATATTATCTGTCCAGTATTTGAATATATATCATGGACTTTGAACTGTTTGCTGATGCAGCTAAGTGGCTAAGAACAGTGCCCAGCATATTCTAGATGAACAATGAACATCCGTAGTTAAAAAAAAAAGCAGTGATAACCTCTACTTATTATTGTCCTTTATAGCTAATGGAGTTCTTTTATGTGCAGTTATGTCCGTCCATTAGTTTAATCCCCAGAGACATGGCTTTGCCTATGTTTGTGAATATCAGAGCAATAACTTCGGAGGTCTTCTTAACATGCCTTTTTACTCAGAACGCTTAATTTTATTCCCAGCTGTGTGCATTATTAGCTGTGTGACTGTCACTCGAGGAGATTGAAATATAACTTGTCTCGGATGACCATACCGACTATTATTTGATGTCTCACATAAAAGGAATGTGGTTTTGAAAAAGGGACGAGTGATTCAAATTAATGCACGTACAAAATGTACGAATGCTGAGTCTCAAGCTATCCAGAGCTATTTAGACGAGGGGTTCTCAATCGTTTCTTTTCAGCCAAAATACATGCCCTCAGGCTACTCTTATATTTATACCACCATAAACATTTTTGTTGGAAGCGAAATACTGTGAAATATTTTTATTCACCGCAGCTGTCAGCCGCTAACTCGCAGAATCCCAGCCGGCGCTCACACGTGGGGTTTATCTAGCAGACCCCGTCCTTGCTTCAGAGCCCCTCCAGGAGATATGCAGATGACAGTATCCAGGCCTCTTTCCACCTGATGTTATTCCTAAGCCCATAAATCTATGGAGCTAAGTCCACAAAAATACACATTTGGCATGTTTGAGCAGCCAGAGAAATCCATCCATTTACTGTGTCTACTGAGTGTTTTTGAACTTCATGCATGAAAATTTGGTCACTCGTGTCAAATTACTGGTTTCCACCCTGACTCATTCCACAACCCAAAATTTGAGCATATCTCTCCCTGCGGAAAGAAAAGGCAAACTTCAGGCTGATATGCAAATAGATTTCTCACTTCCTTGGAACTCAGTGGGCTGGTTTTATGTTATCAAAAGTTCTGGCACTGTGGGGCAGGCTTTACCCCGTGTTGACAGTTCACAGTCTCACAGCACACATCCAAGAAAACGTGGGAAAGATTCTGGGACTTTGCAAGAGGTGGTAAAGCTCTAAGGCCTATTGACAGAGCTGTTGAAGACCAACTGTACATCAGGGAACCCTGGACAGTCTAAGCTTCTCATCAGCAACACAGCTAACTGTCCTCAAGAAATCTCCTGCAAAAGTAGTCGGACCGAGTGATACCGACTGAAAATAAATCAGACACTAAATTAAGAGGACTGAGTTACCTGAGGCCCCAGAAAGCATAAAACTCATGTTAAATAAATCCAACAGCTGGACTTCTCCCTGCTGGCTCAGTGGTAAAACATCTGCCTGCCAATGCAGGAGACACGGGTTCGATCCCTGGTCCAAGAAGATCCCACCTGCTATGGAGCAACTAAGCCCATGCTTACTTAGTTCAAAGAAAGGAGAAGTATCCAAGAAAGTAGAATACAAGCTTCCTATTTAGGTAGATTTATGTTTAGGAACAGAGAAGGCAATGGCACCCCACTCCAGTACTCTTGCCTGGAAAATCCCATGAACGGAGGAGCCTGGTAGGCTGCAGTCCATGGGGTTGCTAAGAGTCGGACACGACTGAGCAACTTCCCTTTCACTTTTCACTTTCATACATTGGAGAAGGAAATGGTAACCCACTCCAGTGTTCTTGCCTGGAGAATCCTGGGGACGGGGGAGCCTAGTGGGCTTCCGTCTATGGGGTCGCACAGAGTTGGACATGATTGAAGCGACTTAGCAGCAGCAGCAGCATGTTTAGGAATTACATAATTCTTTAATTTAAAAAGGCTCTAATTTAAAGTACACGGGTAATTGAAATAATCAGTGTTTATTAGTCAAAATGATAACACATAGGGACAGGTGACAATGAATAAAATCAAAGAATGTATTCCTCATAGATTGTGCCCACGACAACAAAAAACACAGTATTTTTTCTATTAGACTATAATTATCCACCATTTTTTTTAAGTGGTAAAGGAGAAATGGCAGAGAATTCCTGCTCCATGAGAAGATTCTTTTCCCGTCCTGCATCTTTCCATCGCTAATACAGAGCCCAGGCCACATTTTTGGCCTTTCTCCTTAAGAACATTCCTAATCACATTCTTAGTTGTTCTATCTCCAAGTCAGAAAGTGAATGTATGTTTCATAATGAAAAGCACAGCAGTACTTCTGGAAGCTGTTACTTTTTGTGCTCAGTCTGGCCTAATCTTCAGGGACATGGTCTGCTCACTGCCCAGGAGGTGCTGCAACCCCCTGAGTTACTCATTACAGCTAAGTTTCCGCAGTAAAACTTTTTGTGGTTAAGTGTATATAACATAGAACTTACCATTCTAACCAATTTCAAGTATGCAATTCAGTGGCATTCCGTTCGTATTGTTGCGCAGCCGTCACCACCATCCATCTGCAGGACATTTCCATCTTCCCAAACTCTACCTGTTAAACAATAATCCCCACATCTCTCTCTCCTCAGCCCCCGTGGATCCTTTGATGCATCTTGAAACTTTCTGTTTCTATGAGTTTGACTATTTTAGGTACCTCATATAAGTAAAATTAAGTACTAGATGTTTTAAAATCATCTCTTTTCTTAAAAAAATAAATCTCACGTTATGCATTAGAAGTCTTAAGCACCTTGGATTAAGTGAACTGGCGGAGTTTATTCAAAAGTTTATTCCCTGGTGGCTCAGCTGGTAAAGAATCCACCTGCAATGCGAGAGATCTGGGTTCAATCCTTGGGTTGGGAAGATCCCCTGGAGAAGGAAAAGGCTACCCACTCCAGTATTCTGGCCTGGAGAATTCCATGGACAGTATAGTCCATGGGGTCGCAAAGAATCAGATACAACTGAGTGACTTTCACTCATTCAAAAGCCGAAATAAATCTTTTAAAAAAATTTTCCCCTCTATTGCAGATAAAGAGTTATTCAACTTGCATTGGGTTGGCCAAAAAGTTCGTGTGGGTTTTCCACACAGGGAACTCTACTCAATGTTCTTTAATGACTATGTGGGGAAAGAATTGAAAAAAGAGTGGCTATATGTACGTGTTGCTGATTCATTTTGCTGTACAGCAGAAACTAACTCAACCCTGTGAATCAACTATACTCCAACAAAAATTAATTAAAAAAAAAACAACAAAAAACCATGGGCTAGTGCTATTTAGAGTCTCTGAAGATGTTTCTCTCCTCAGTCATAGGGAAATATCCCCCAAATTCTGGAATTTCTCCAATCTCTAGGAAAGAAGAAGTTCATGCTTCTTAACTGTTAAAGTGAAAGGCTTTGGTTTTGCCTTCTCCCATTATATATCAATTTGGGAGAACATTTGCTGAAGGAAACACACACTTTCACATCAAATCAAATGACTGAACTTAACTGGTTAAAAATTTCAGTATTCTTTTAGAGGTCTTCTGAAAAGAAAGTGAAAGCGTTAGTTGCTCAGTCGTGTCCGACTTATTGTGACCCCATGGACTGCAGCCCACCAGGCCCTTCTTGTCCATGGGATTTTCCAGGCAAGGATACTGGAGTGGGTAGCCATTTCCTTTTCCAGGGGAACTTCCCGACCCAGGGGTCGAACCTGGGTCTCCTGCACTGCAGGCTGACTAAGCTACCAGGAAGCCCAGAGGTCTTCTAGTTTTACTAAAATAAATAAAATTAATAAATAATAATAAATTTAAAAATTAAATAAACTAACTCTATAGAAAATTCATGGAGCATCCTTCTATCCTTCGGGAACCTGGTGCCTTAGGTCAATTTTGCCCTCTTCTGCACTGTTCCAGGGTGCTCAGTATGGTTTCTTGGAGGGCTCAGTGGGATCCAGAGTCAGTAGGTCACAGCAGTGAGCGACTGAATAAAACACCTCCCGACTGTTTTCGCCTTCTCTCGTATTTCACTATTCCCAGTCGTTCATTCTTTTGGGGGATTGCTTCCCAAGACAGAATACTCTCACACAAGTCCTTCCAGAGATAATGTCATCCATATCTCTCTGTGCCTCCCTGTGTCCCTCTGCCATTGTCTATCTGTCTGTCTGTTTCTCTCTCACTCACACACACACACACGTACACCCATATCCACTCACTCCTCCGGTCTGCTTTCCTCCCTGTTGGTTTCACTCTTTGGTAGGCTGGAGTCAAGACACCCACCACATTTTTATTCTTGCACCTTGAGGCTTGTGGGATCTTAGTTCAGCAACCATGTATTGGAAGGCAAAGTCTTAACCACTGGACCAGCTGGTAAGTCCCCCATCCACCTTTCTAGGCTTACATCTCCTAGCTTGCAAACCCAGAGGAGAGAAAAGCATATTTTCCCCCAAGTAGTGCGAGCAAAATTCCTGGCATGACGCTTCCTGTCTCTGATTGGCCTGGCCTAGGTAGTGGGCCCCCTCTGAACCAATCGCTGACGTGGGTCAGGAGCCAGGTAGTGGGTCAGCTCCCACCGACCCCATGTACACTGAGAATAGGAAAGGTATGCTTATCCAAAGGTGAATCAGGAGGGCCCTACATGTCGCCAAATCCATGCGTTGGGGAGATTTAATTCTTCTTCAACCTCATCTCTGCCTAAATTCCTTCCCTCTTGCTCTCAAGACATCTAGGAAGCAGTTCTTGCCCCTTTCTTGATTACCTCGTAACTTGGCGCCAAGTGCCAGACCGCACTGGTTGTGTGGGTGGCTCTCTTACCAATGTGGTAAAGGGCAAGAGACAGAGGTTCTGACCTCATCAACATGACTCCTTCCCCTTTATTACACAAGGGAAGGGCCTTTTTATAAAAACTTTTGTTTTGTATTAGGGTTTAGCTGATGAACAAGGTTGTAATACTCTCAGGGACTCAGCCATTCATATACATGGAACCATTCTCCCCCAAACACCCCTCGCATCCAGGCTGCCATGTAACATTGAGCAGAGTTCCCTGTGCTCTACAGTAGGTCCTTGCTGGTGACCCATTTAAAATATAGCAGAGTGTACATGTGCATCCCCAACTCCCTCACTATAGGGAAGGGCCTTATACACACAGGGCTTTTTAATGACGACGCACAGCTGGGTTACCCTCCTTCATGCTTCCCATCACCAAGTGAGTGTCCTTCAATTGAATTCCTTCTGACACTAACTACCTAGAGTTAATGCAGACCCGCACAGGTTAGGGCTCAGTTCTACAAGACGGCTTCCACTTCAGGTGCCAGTCACAGGTCCTAGGGCCACCCACTCCTCTGTCCAGCTTGGCTGAAAATTCAGGAGTCCTCACAATGCCCCTCTTACATTCGATAACTCACTGGAAGAACTCACAGAATTCAGGAAAGCTCAGGAGTGGGATGAACTGAAAGACTGACATATATACACTGCTATGTATAAAATATATACACTACTATGTATAAAACGGGGCTTGCCTGTTAGCTCAGCTGGTAAAGAATCCGCCTGCAATGCAGGAGATCCAGGTTCAATCCCTGGGTCAGGAAGATCCCCTGGAGAAGGGAATAGCAACCCACTCCAGTATTCTTCCCTGGAGAATCCGATGGACAGAGGCGCCTGGCAGGCTACAGTCCATGGGGTTGCACAGAGTCGGACACGACTGAGCGAGAAGCACAGCATAGCACGTAAAACAGATAGCTAATGAGAGCCTACTGTTCAGCACAGGGAGCTCTACTCAGGGCTCTGTGGTGACCTAGATGGGAGGGGAATCCACAAAAGAGGGGATACGTGTATACATGCGACTGATTCACTTTACAGCAGAAACTAAAGCAACTATACGCCAATAAAAAGTAATTAAAAATAAAAAAAATAACCACATGTGCAAAAAAAGAGAGAGAACTCAGGGAAAGTGCTCTACTTAAAATTACGATTTTGTTATAAAAGATACAGGTAAAGAGCCAGATGAAGAGATACATAGGACAAGGCTTGGAAGGGTCCAGGGCACAGCTGTTTCTGTCCCTGTAGGGTCAGGGTATGCCACCCAACTGGTACATCAACTGCTCGCCATCCAGGAAGCTGTTGCTTAGAGTTTGCTAAATTGAGGTGTCACTACATAGGCAGAATGGTTAAATCATTGGTCACTGGGGACTGATCTCAATCTCCAGCTCTGCTTCCCTCCCAGGAGGCTGGGGTTGGGCTGAGGAGGAATCTGGCTGTTTCCTGAAACCAGCCTCAAGAGTAACTGAAACAGCTAGGACGGCCCTGTTCTAGCAGCTGGGATGGTGATCTCAGCACCAGTTAGATTACTGGTGGGTGATTCCTGAACTTCTCCTTGGGTAGGCTGGAACCATTCCAGATTATCGTTGTTCTCCTCAACAATGATCATCTTAAGTGCTTCTCCTTCCCTGAATGGTTCTTTTTCCCCTTAATCAACCTGAAGTTGCTTTTGAAAAAATCAGGTTTTTTTCCCCCCAAAATAAATGATCAGTTTAAAAGATTCTATACTCCTACAAAGTTATTTTGAGGCTCTTTTCATTGGGGACTTTCACTTCCATGGTCTCACCTCTCACCTAAGCATAGATGGCTCTTCAAAACTCTTGCCTTAGCCTTTCTCTTGATAACCAGTTTAACTTGTTATTCCGGGTCTGTCTCTGACTTTATCAGCTGTTACATAAGTATATAAATTCTGTGTTCCGGCCAAGTTGATCTACTCAATCTTGAAGCATTAGGCATATTTCTAAAACCACACTTCTATCCATGCTGTCCCCAGGCCTTCTTCTTCTCTGCTTGCTGCACTCCCCTATCTGTTCATTTTCACTTAAAGTCCCTCCTCCTCCAGGAAGACTTCCAGCCTCCACTGATTCTTTTGTTCCCTCAGTTCAGTTCAGTTCAGTCGTTCAGTCGTGTCCGACTCTTTGCGACCCCCTGAATCGCAGCACACCAGGCCTCCCGGTCCATCACCAACTCCCAGAGTTCACTCAGACTCACATCCATCGAGTCCGTGATGCCATCCAGCCATCTCATCCTCGGTCGTCCCCTTCTCCTCCTGCCCCCAATCCCTCCCAGCATCAGAGTCTTTTCCAATGAGTCAACTCTTCGCATGAGGTGGCCAAAGTACTGGAGCTTCAGCTTTAGCATCATTCCTTCCAAAGAAATCCCAGGGCTGATCTCCTTCAGAATGGACTGGTTGGATTTCCTTGCGGTCCAAGTCACTCTCAAGAGTCTTCTCCAACACCACAGTTCAAAAGCATCTATTTTGTTCCCTACGCACCTATATTTAGGAGCCACGTGCTACCCTGAGCCATTTCTTACTCTTTTATGTTAAGTGTTCCTTCTCCGCATCTCAACTGCACACAGGTTCTTGTATCTTCCATAGAGTCTAGTGCTCTAGAATACTCAGTGTGTGTTCATTGATTTTACTTTCCCTGACCCCTATTTCTCCTAGAATGGCCAACATTTCAGTGACTATTCCTCGATAACAAGCTGTTCACATTTCCATGGGTTGACTGAGCTCAAATGGGAAGTTCTCACTAGAGGTCTCTCGTGAAGTGGCAAACAGATGTCAGCTGGCATCTCAGTGAGCTGTAGACTCAACTGGACTGAACATCCAAAGTGGCTCACTCTCATGACCTGTGGGTGAAGTTGGCTATTGGCTGAGAGCTCTGTTGGGACTGTCAACCAGAGCACCCAAGCCTGGCCTCCCCATGTGCTTTTCACAGTCTGACAGCTGGGTTCAAAGAGGGAGTAGCCCAAAGCAAGAGCTCCACATTCCCAGGCAGAAGCTGCAAGGCTTATTATGATTTGTCCATTGAAGCCCAGAACATCCCTTCTACAACATTCTCTAGGAAAAGTAAGTCACTGATACTGGTCCAGATTCAAGGCACGGGGAATGAGACCCTCAGTTGTATGCGAGAGTGACAAGGTCACATTGCAGAGGCACACAGGGGATGGGAATCTAGCGTTGTCACCATCTCAGTTCAGTTCAGCCGATTCTGCGAGCCCATGGACTGCAGCATGCCAGGCTTCCCTATCCATCACCAACTCCCGGAGTTTACTCAAACTCATGTCCAACGAGTCAGTGATACCATCCAACCATCTCACACTCTGTGGTCCCCTTCTCCTCCTGCCCTCAATCTTTCCCAGCATCAGGGTCTTTTCCAATGAGTTGGTTCTTCTCATCAGGTGGCCAAAGTATTGGAGTTTCAGGTTCAGCATCAGTCCTTCCGATGAATATTCAGGGCTGATTTCCTTTAGGATGGACTGGTTGGATCTCCTTGCAGTCCGAGGTCACCATCTCAAGAAAATACAATTGGCCAAGGCCGGTAACCTGAGCCTGTCCCTTCTAGAGTTACTCTAGTTTGTAACCTGCCTGCCAAGGTATTGAAGCTCCCTTGTAGGGCATGTTTGCGTTCTATTCTCCTAGCCTCTGGAAAAACTCTAAGACATTATTAGGAAAGTCAGCTGGGTGACCAGAACTGAAACCATTCAGTGGCTCAGAACCAACAAAATAGCAAAGGAAGCATCATAACTAAACAGTCTACTCTCTGTACAATGAGCTTATTATTTTCCCCAATTTACAGAACACCAAAGAGGGGCAGGGAATGTCTGATAGCTTGTGGTGGTGAGGCACAGGTTTACTCATGACGCTGCAGAAAGAAGATAGACAGATTTGAAAGCTGTTGAGGAAGATATTTAGGGCTTGGTGATTGGAAGAAGTCAGGGTGTTCCTTGGCAGCTGCTCTTCATTGCATCCTGTAATGCTTGGCATTAATTTTACTGTCAAAGGGATACACGAAAAGACAAATTAAGAGGCTCTCAGAGATTTCCTTGAGATTGGCTTAAATTCCCCTTGGGATCATCCCACAACACTGTTTTCTACTTTGAGTAAGATTTTCTCCCCACTGTGTGCCAACACCCATTATATTGCACAGAAGTATTAATCATCCATGTGGAATTTTATGTTTATAAAGTCTCTGAAAATTTCAACCCTTTCCCCTGCCCCCACCAACTGAGCTGACAGACCATGGCCCTCTCTCTGGACATGTACAAACCAGTCTGATATTTTTTTGTTTTTCTTGTGTTACCAGGGCCAAGTTGTTAAACTGACTCAACCTGCCAGTTAAATACCTGAATTCAGGGAAAACTAGTCAACTCATTTAAATCAATCCCAGACACAGAGCCAGGTCAGGGGAAACTAGTCAAACTCATTTAAATCAACCCAGGACACAGCTCCCAGCGACTGCATAGCTGAAGTCCTCAGAAGAGACCACGTTGCAGGTATGACGTTAGCTCTCTGGGCCTCAAAGTCACCACGTCTGAGGACATGCAACTTAGTAAAGACTGTTTAAGACATGCTGAGTATGTAGTTTGACTCAGCACTTCTCTTTGATGGGAAGAACCTCAGTAGACAATGAAGGAACAGGACCTGAATGTATCACCTTGTGTGTATCACATTATGAAACCAGGCTTGTAGAAGCATGTTTCCAAAACAACTTGTAGTTGTTCGGTTGCTAAGTCATATCCGACTCTGGGCAACCTCATGGACTGTAGCCCACCAAGCTCCTCTGTCCATGGGATTCTCTAGGCAAGAATGCTGGAGTGGGTTGCCATTTCCTCCTCCAGGGATCTGCCTGACCCAGAGATAGAACCCATGTCTCCTGCATTGGTGGATGGGTTCTTTACCTCTGAACTTTCAGGGAAGTCCCTTTATAGACTTTCTCCCCCCAAAATCTTGTCCATCTTAGTCAATGACAGCATCATCCATCTGGTTACTCAGGCCAAAAGCTTCAGAATCAACATCTCTTCCTCTCACCTTGTCCGTTCCACCTCCTGCCACCGCTTTAATGTATCAGCAAGCTCTCGCTTCACAGGACCTGTGTCCTTACCTATCACTTATTACCAAGTCCACTAGCCTCACTCCATCCCAAGCCACCTGACCCTGCTAACTGCAGAACTGCAAGTCTCTGACCTTACTGATAGATTTAACCAAAGAAAAAATATTGTATTTGGGGGTTATATATCCAACAGTGGTTGCCCTGGAAAGGTCATGTGCCAATTTGGGAAAAGGGGGAGGAGACTTACTTTTTATTATATTTCTTTTAGTGATGTATACAATTACATTTTTTTCCTTCATGAAAGGAGTTAGAACAATAACTTTATCTTGGTAATAAATAGTTTAATTCAGAAAGACAAAGAGAAAAGACTAATTATAGTCTTTCATTTTAAAGGAAAATATTAGTAATGCTTTCCTGGATAAGCGTGAGGTTTTACCTAAAAATATAATAACAAATTTTACTTCTATTATGTCTTTACATTTCCGGACTTATTATGTATAAATGAATACCTCAGACAAAATAATAGATAATATTTCAGAGTGTTAACTGTGAGCAAATGCCAAGCAGAGTGCTTCAAAATAACGGTACTGTTCTCATCTCCAGTTACAACTGAGGGGATGAAAGTTCAGAGAAATTAATTAACTTGCCTAAGGTCACACAGCTAATAGGTTACAGAGCTGATGAGAACCTAAGCTGTCCGACAGGAGAGTCCACATTCTTAACCTCTGTACAGTTTATTATTAATGATTATATTATTATATTATAATATAATGATTATATTATTAATGATTCAGTTGTTTCATGCAAGTAACACTTACGGGCACATAATTTCCAATTCAAAACTAGTACTTACCAGAAAAGGAATCCAGCTTTAACTATACGAAGTAAAAACACAAATGTAAATATTGGGTTGGCTAAAAAGGTCAGGTTTTCTGAATGAACTTCTTGGCCAACCCAATACTTAAGTCTCATAGATAAAGTCATACTATTACAAGCCCTTTAGAGATGTATTCAAGTTAAAAAGAGGCCGTGCTCATTAGGTTACGGCCCCTTATCCAGTATGACTGGTGTCCTTGGAGAAGAGAAGATACATGGACACAGGAAGAGGTGGAGACTGGAGTGATGTGTTTATGAACCAGAAGATGCCCAGGATGGTGGGCGACACCAGAAGCTGAGAGAAAGGCATGGGCCAGATCCTCCTCTAGAACCTTCAGATGGAGCAAACCCTGGCTGGCACCTTGATTTCAGACATGTGGCCTCCAGAACTGTGAGAGAAGGCGTTGAAAAGCGAAAGTGTTAAAGGCTCAGTCATGTCTTGACCACTGTGGCAGCTGGGAAGCCCCATGTCTCCAACAGGAGTTTAGAAAGTGTGGTTTCCTCCCAGTGTTGAGGAATCCTGCAGGGAACCATCCCGTGTCTTAGCCAGGGGGAGGGTCTCTGCTTTCAGCCTTGTCGTGGCGCCTGTGTCCCATAGGCTGGCCCCTTAAGAAAAAAGATTGTATACAATTAAACATTTTTGGACTGATGCGCCACTCAGACCGATGCTCCTGAGCGACTTTATACTTCCATGACCCCCGGTGAACCAGGCCCCATCCTGTGTTCCACCTTCACACAAATTCCCTACTTACACACATACACACACACCATTTTGCACACATTCCCTACCCTCAGCACAGCATCTGATTTCTGTTGATTTTCTCCGAAGGGTTCTGGTTGAACTGACCTGGAAACACCTCTGACTCCCTGGCTTGGTTCAGGTACTGCCTCTTACTGGCCCTTCTGCAGCACCGACCAGACCCTTCGTGCTCCCAGCTCAGGAGCCCTCAGCACCCAGAACACTCTGAAATTATGAAATTACAAATTCCGTGCTGGCCCTGAATCCTTGATGAGAATTAGAGTTGATAGTTGTCTGGAAAAACACACAAAATTTGTCCCTTCTCACCTGGCCCCTTATGTCTTCTCCCCATAGAATGTTGCCAGTGGCTTCCTAAGTTGGTTAAAATCTACTGGACTAAATTCCATATGCTTTAGTGCTCATTTTCCTCTTTCTTCACTCCCTTCCTGCTGTGGCTGTGAGACCAAAGTGTCAAAGAGCAATTAAAAAAATAATAAAGTAAATATGTTTAATAGCTCTTCCCTCTTATTAAACTCCACATAGAAAAAAATTTAAAAAAGAAGAAGAAAAACAATAAAGAAAAGAAAAGAAAAACAATTAAAAAAATAAACTCCACAGCATTTCTGCATGTCCTCCTTCCCCCACCCGGCCCTTCTTCCACTCTCTGGCTCGAAGGACTCCCCTGAATTCTGGCTGCCAAAGTTTGACTTGTCCTGGGCTTTCATTCAGAGCCTTTCCTTCTGAGTTGTCCAGCAGTAAACCTGTCTTCTGAGAGGGCATTAGAGGAAGTAAGGGGCTGACGGCAGAGGATCTGTCCTCCTCCAGCCAATGCATATACATATATGTAGACTATGAGTTTCTCCTTGGGCCCAAGAGCCAGGACATCCTGAAGTTATTATTGAACTTTATCTAATCCAGCACTGAGCACTGCCAGAAAGTCCCAGTAGAGTTTCTCGGGGATTTTTTTTAATGTGACAGTTTAATTGAATTTATTTCTCTTTCTTTGTGTTCTAGAAAATAAAACAGCAATAAAAATGAATTTTTCCACGCTGTTATGTGATACATCAATCTGTTACTTTCAAGCTCACTTCCTATTCCTCTTATCCATATTTTGATGAGTTTATGTTAATCAACGCAGTAATGAGTAAATTTTTAATGATGGATATTTTAATCGCTGGTCTCCTAGTGGTCAGCCTCAGTGTTTGATGTAGCGGCTTATTTATGAAGACATTGGCCCTTTTGACTATTTGGGTATTTCGTTTGTGACTCATTTCTCTAAGGTGCCATTCTTTTAAAATGCTGCAGCACAAGGAAGGACAGTTATATAATCAAATGATGGTTTGACAGCAGGCACCCTGGGCATCAGCCATGAAATATACATTCAAGGATCAGATAGCAAGAAAGGAAGAAAGGAGACTGGGGGGAGAAAAGAGAAATCAGAGCCTCAGGGACCTGTGAGACAGTTAACTAAGTATCTAACATCTGTGTCATTAGAGTCCCCGACCTTTGACCAGCAGGAGACAGAACCCCAGTAGAGGCTGGAGAGTCAATTCTACCCTTTCTGAAAGTCTTTCTGGGATGCAGCGGTTTATACCACCTGTCTGAATACATCACACAGGGCCAAGCTTACAGCTGAGCTTCTTATGAAGCTGTAGGCAGCTCAGTACATATCCCTTTATAACCATCCTCCTCTCTCTTTCCCTGCCTCGTTCCCATCTCCCCCTCCACTGCTTCCGGGAGCTTTCACGCCCCATGAACATGTTAGCACAGAAGATTTGATTCTATTTTCTAGCAAACCTATTTCTCTTTATCTTTCTGGAGGCCTCTTATTTCTGTTTTTCTTCTAGTTATATCTTTGGAGGTTTTTTTTTTTCCCTCTCATAGTTTCAATTTCTTTGTATATTCATTCTGTCTTTTAAGCTTCTATTCTAATTGTCTTCCATACCACCAAGTTAGATTATCAATCACTATTTTCTCTTTTAATATATTAGTTAGAAATGTTTTTAGTTCTGGAAAGGTTGTGGATGAATCTTATCATGTGCTGTTTTTATATTTTAATTCAACTGTTTTGTCTGTCTCCTCCAACAATTTTATTTCTCTAAAACCAAACTATTGTGACTATCCTGATCGTTTCTCTGTGGCTACTGTGTCTTTGTAAGGTATTTGTATTAGTGTCCCATTACTGCTCTAACAAATTACTGCAACTCAGTGGCCTGGAGTGACTTAAATGTATTACTGTTCTGGATGTCAGAAGTACTAAAATTAAGATGTCAGCTTAACTTTGTTCCTCTTGGAGACTTTGGGAAGAATTCGTTTCCATGTGTTCTCGAGTTTGTAGAGGCTGCCTGCATTCCTCGAGTGAGTCCTGCTAAGTCTGGCTGGATTTTCTCGAACCTCTTTCTCATTCTAATGGCTGAACACCCTGTCCCCACTTAGCACTTGGTTCTCGTGTCTCTTGACTTCTAAGCTCGCTTTCGTGGCCTGATAAGCAACCGCTCCTTTAACCACCCTCCGGCGGTCAGACGTTACTGCTTGTCCTTTTGAACCATCCCATATCACCCACCCTGTGCCTCAGTGTCTGCAGAGCAGCCATGTACTGTGTTTGTCAGTAGGGCTGCGGGATTGGTTCCAGGGAGATAAGAAAATCCCTAATACTCAAGTCCCTTATATAAAATGGCATGGTGGATGCAAATGCATCTACACCATCTTCTCTTTGCTTGAAATCATCTCTAGATTACTTCTAATACACAAGTGCTATGTAAATTGTTGTAATTACAATGTAAACATGTAAGTTTTTTGTCCTTTCTTTGTGCTTAGTCACATTCTGTCCTATTGACTCTTTGTGACTCATGGCCCACCAGGCCCCTCTGTCCGTGTGATTCTCCCCACACAAATAAATACTGGAGTGGGCTGTCATTCCCTTCTCCAGGCGATCTTCCTGACCCAGGGATCGAACCTGGGTCTCCTGCATTGCAGGCAGCTTCTTTACCATCTGAGCCACCAAACAGTTGGGACCAGGTGGCAAGTTCAAGTTTTGTTTTTTGGAGCTTTCTGGGGTCCTCCCTCCCCCAACTCAAGGTTGGCTGAATCTTCAGTTGGTTGAATCTGCAGGTGTGGAACCTGGGAATTCAGAGGGCCAGCTGTGCTTTTCTGGATTTCCCAAGCGCTAAGCACTGCCTGGCTCACTGTCAGTCATAGTCCTCCCAGCAGGTGAAGTGCTACCTGCAACTGGGTCCGCTCCCTCCACACATCTTTCTTAGCTCTAGGAGCCGGGTAGACTCCAGGTGCAGACCCCTCCTGGGTGCTCCTGTCCTGTCTACTCCATCCCCAAGCTCCTGTTCTGATAGAAAGGATGTGCAATTCAGGGACTTCTCAGCAGGGCGGCTCCTTAGAGGTGGGGACCTCATTTTACATATGCTCAACTCCAATACTTGGGCACCTGTTGCAAAGAGCTGACTCATTGGAAAAGACCCTGATGCTGGGAAAGATTGAAGGCAAAAGGAGAAGGGGACAACAGAGGCTGAGATGGTTGGATGGCATCACTGACTCAACGAACATGAGTTGGAGCCAACTCCAGGAGATGGTAAAGGACAGGGAAACCTGGTGTGCTGCAGTCCATGGGGTTGCCAAGAGTTGGACATGACTTAGCAACTGAATAACAACTGTGTTATAACTGCTGTGTGTGTGTGTATGCCGGGATCCAGCCCCGGTTGATCCAGGGAATTCGAAGGGTGGACGGAGTCGGTGAGGAAAACTTATTTATTTATTAATATAAGATTAGATTAGGAAGAAATAGTGTAGTAGGAAAATTAAGTGGAGAGAAGAGGCTGATTAACTTGGATTACGTGGAAAACCAATAAAATTCCAGACAAGGAACTTGCACCATCTATGTTAGGCCGCCAGCGCCCATTTGAATATTGGAGAGTGCCCGCCTTGGGCTCTCTCTCCTACGGATCTTAGAAGCCTGGACAAGTAAGTAGACACAGTGAGCCTCCACGCCCCAGATGGAAATTCAGCCTGAAATTAGAGTAAAGAGGAGACACGGGGGAAGCCAGTCCAGCGACTGGCTCTCCTTCTATTGTCGTTCAAGGCCTTTTATACTTTTAATTATACATAGAGGTCAATGGGTAATACAAAATTATGTAGCGTTAGCAGCCCAGACTGTTTCTGTACATCTTTTTGTATACAAAAGGTCTCAGGTGATTTACATTATCTTCTGGCCAAGAGGCTTGTTAATATTTTTTGGCTCTCTTCCTTAATGAATGTTAATTTCGTTTCCCCTGAAGTGTTTTTCTTTAATCTGCATCTCCTTAAAGCACTAAAGTTACATCTCTATAGAACAAAGGTGCAGTGGCTTATAGCAAAGAAGGTACTTAACTCAAAGATCTAATGTTGCTAATACCAGGTCTACTACTTGTTTTCCTATATACCAACTATATCTAAAAATAAAGATATGAAAATTTGGCAGCAAGTATTGGCTCAACAAATGAAACTTTTAATCAGTCCTATTCTAATGATTTTGACTCCTCGGAAACCCTTACATTCCTAGGATGTTTTAAGCTCCCTGTGCCTCCTGTGGTCAGGAGGCCTCAAACAATCACACGCGCAGCTGTACGAGTCCTACAGGCAGGCTAGAAAGCCATCAGAGGGGTTTTAGGATTGAAACACTCTTTCAAATGCAGAAGACTAAAGCCCTGAATTGACTTTTTTCAGAGAATGTCAGAAGAGTGGAAAAGCAGGCAGATTCTTATCTTTTGGGGTACATGCTCAGGAAATGCCAGGGGGAAAACCTTAGATCTGACTTGACCCTGCCCATCAGATCTCTGCCGCATGACCTTGTCACGGGTGGAATTCCTCACGCTGGCTTCCGGCATGTGTGCTTAGTTACTCAGTCATATCCAACTCTTTGTGACGTCATGCACTGTGGCCTGCGAGGCTTCTCTGTCCTTGGGGACTCTCCAGCAAGAATAGTGGAGTGGGTTGCCATGTCCTCCTCCCGGGAATCTTCTCAATTCAGGGATCAAACCCAGGTCTCCGGCACTGCAGGTGGCTTCTTTACTGACTGAGCACCAGGGAAGCCCAAGAATGCTGGAGTGAGTAGCCCATCCCTTCTCCAGGGGATCTTCCCAACCCTGGAATCGAACTGGGGTCTCCTGCATTGCAGGCAGATGGTTTACCAGCTGAGCTGCCAAGGTTAAACTCCTAGCTGTCCTGAAAAAACACCTGATTTTTTTCAAACATGTTAAACTCATCGTTGTTATGGGAAAAAAAAAATCTGATTTTCACATTCTCATTTTACCTCCTAAATGTATAATTTCATCAAACTCCTTTTCACAAATGGCTCTTCTATAGCTCATTAACCACAAGATTTTGTTCTCTCATAAAAATATATCAGGAGGATTTGAGAGTCTGAAAGTGTGATGAAAACCCCATGTTGGCTCGAGCATACGAGGAGAATCATCGGGAACATTCTCTCCCAGCTGTCCTTAGACGGCTGCGCAGAGTCTTCGGCACGTTCTTTTGACAGATTTTGTGCCTCATTTCCTCACTTGTAACACAGAAATACGAATGCAGTGCCAATCAGCCTTAAAGGGGTGTTCTGAGAATCCTAGCCACATGGTAACTAAAACTGTATTTCGTATATGATTTCGACCTTCTGTATTTATAGTACTCTAGAGTCCGAATATCTTATATTACTTTTGGCTCCTCTTGTTGTGACTAGAAGCTGTGAATTATATAGACCGTGATGGAAAAATAGCTCCCTGCACAGAACCCTGGACTGCAGTGTCCATAAAAGGCAACGTGCTGGCTCCAGGAATTGCATGATTTCATAGCTAACCTGTGGTTCTACTTCCCTCCCCTTCACATCTGAAAGCGCATTGGTGCAGAGGGGAGAAGAGCTTCTCTCTCTCTCTTTTTTTTTCTATTTTCATCTCACAGCTCTGTTTCCAAGTCTCCTAGCTGGAAAGCTATTTCTATATGGGAAAGTTATTGCTCCTGGAATGGTCCTATGGTCTAGCCTCTCTCCCAGGGCAGAAATTCTCTCTACCAAACTGAGAGATGACCTGCCCAGCATTACTTAATGTATGCACGTATTTATTGAGCACCTACTGTGTGCTAGACATTATGTCAGGCCTTGCACGTTGGCAACGTTTGTCGCTCAGTCGTATCCAACTCCTTGCAACCCCATGGACTGTAGCCCACCAGACTCCTCTGTCCATGGAATTCTCCAGGCAGGAACACTGGAGGAGGTAGCCATTCTCTTCTCCAGGGGATCTTTCTAACCCAGGGATCGAACCTCGGTCTCCTACATTGCAGGCCAGATTCTTTACGGCTGAGCCACCAGGGAAACAACACATGAGACCTGGGATTGCAAAGAGTCAGGCACATTGGCAGACCCTGAGATAAAGATATACGTCAAGTAGTTTGGGTGAGAGGGTCCCAGGAAACAGTGGACATGGGGGATGCGAGACACGGAAGGTCTCACGTGAAGGAAGACTTGAAGGTCATTGGCAAGCAAGTTGCCACTGTGGGCAAAGAGAGTTCAGTCCCACTGGCGATCTCAGAAAACCATGCACTGACACTCAGGATTAACCCAATCGAGGAACAAGGGGATGGGGATTCATCCACCAATTCTCCACTGGTTCAGGGTGCTTTCAGGGGCATTCACAGTCAGCATTTCTGACTTCCCTGTGCTTGGACACTGTGTGTTCCTGTGTGCTCCCCAAGGCAAGAAAAGACCTTCAAGTGGACATTTTCAAGGTCAGCTTTTGACTCTGGAAGCGAATGCCAAAGGATTTGGGGTGAAGGGCACCTGAACATCTGCTCCATGCGGGGAAGACAGACAGAATCAAGATCCCCTTTCCTACTCCTACTGTGACCCGAGAGAGGGATGGGACACTCACTCCTTGAAGCCAGCGGTGTCCACGTGGGTGGGGTGCGCAGGTGGACGGGGGAGAACCCTGGAGTAATGGAGGTGACGAGTCTGAGCGAATGTCGTGCCAAACCTGAGTCACACTGGGTGAAGGTGAGCAGCGAGAACCACGGCTCCAGACGACCTCAGGCGTCTGGAACCCAAATGATGAATGAGGTGGAAATACCATCTTCCAGCAGCTGATGGAGATGCAGTTCCCCGGGGTAGCGGGGGGGGGGGGGGGCGGTCTGAGGTGGGGGAACCAACACAGGGCAAACCTTAGGCAAAGAGGTTAGAAGGAAGCGGGTAAGCATCTCTCTTCCTTTCCTTCCTTTCTCTCTTCTCTCCCTTTTCTGCGAGAACTAGTAGAAAACAGGAGAGTCAGGGAGCCAGGCAGAAGGGCCAGCAGGGCGGCCACCCAGGGGTGGGGAGGGTGCTTTCCCTAGGCCTGGCTTCTACTTAACAGTACTTAGCAAAGCCAGTGCACAGGATGCCTAGATGGGCCCAAGCCCACTGGCTTGCGGGAAGGAGCAACTAATACCAGCCGGGCTGCGGGTCGTGTGGGGCATGGGATGAGGCAGGACTGAGCCTGTGTGAGTCAGAAAGCACTCTGGGGCAGGACTTCCCTGGGGGTCCAATGGTTAAGGCTTGGCCTTCCAATGTAGGGGGTGCAGGTTTGACCCCTGGTTGGGAACCTAAGGTCCCATGTGCCTCGGGGGCCAAAAAACCAAAATATAAAAAATATTGTGACAAATTCAATAAAGAGTTTAAAAATGGTCCACCTCAAAAAAAAAAAAAAAAAAAAAAAGCTATCATGGTGGCTCAAAAGAATCCGCCTGCCACTGCAGGAGACAAGTGGTTCAATCCCTGCTCCAGGAAGACCCCACATGCTACAGAGCACCTAAATCTGCGTGTCTCTGCTGTTGAGCCTGTTGCTCTAGAGCCCGACACACAGCTCTGAGCCCACACCCTAGAGCCGTGCTCCACAACAAGGGACGCCACCACAATGAGAAGCCTGCATACTGCTGCTGGACAGACGCCCCCCACCCCCGCCCTGGTCTCTGCAACCAGAGAAAAGCCTTTACAGCAACAAAGACCCAGCACAGCCAACAATAAATAAATAAAAAGTTTAAAAATTGTGTCCTATGAATTAAAAAAAAGAATCTAGGACTTTCCTGGTGGTACAGTAGATAGAATCCGCCTGCCAAAGCAGGGGACATGGGTTCAATCCCTGGTCCGGGAAGATCCCACATGCCACAGAGCAGGTGAGGCTGTGTACCACAATGACTGAAGCTTGAGTACCCCTAGAGCCTGTGCTCCGAAGCAGGACAAGCCACTGCAATGACGAGCCTGCGCACCGCAAATACAGAGTGGCCCCTGACCACCACAATAAAGAAAGCCTGAGAGCCACAGATGTCCAGCACAATCAAAAATAAGTTTTTTTTAAAAATTAAAAAAAGAACTCATTCAGGGGTACTAGGGAGAAGGCAATGGCACCCCACTCCAGTACTCTTGCCTGGAAAATCCCATGGATGGAGGAGTCTGGTAGGCTGCAGTCCAATGGGGTCGCACGACTGAGCGACTTCACTTTCACTTTTCACTTTCATGCATTGGAGAAGGCAATGGCAACCCACTCCAGTATTCTTGCCTGGAGAATCCCAGGGACAGAGGAGCCTAGCGGGCTGCCGTCTCTGGGGTCGCACAGAGTCACACACGACTGAAGCGACTTAGCAGCAGCAGCAGCAGGGCAGGTGAGGGGTGACTCTCCAAGGAAAGGCAGCTTGAAGAGAAGCACTCCACTTGTTAGGATGGTTTTCTCCGGGTTGGGCTATAATCTACCTCCCTTGCACTTTTCCTGGGACCTGCTGGGTTTCCTTGATCAGTCCTAAGAAAGCTTTTGTCAACATAGTGCCTGGTCCCTGGGAACCAATAAAAGCCCCCCTTTGGGTATGTGTTTGTGCTTTGTGAGATACTGGGAAGGGTATTGGGCTTCCTTGGTGGCTCTGCGGTAAAAAATCCACCTGCCAATGCAGGAGACTTGGGTTTGATCCCTGAGTTGGGAAGATCCCCTGGAAGAGGGCATGGCAACCCACTCCAGTATCCTTGCCTGGAGAATCCCCATGGACAGAGGAGCCTGGCAGGCTATAGTCCATGGAGTCGCAGAGTCAGACATGACTTAGTGGCTAAACACAACAGGAAGGTTATGATAAAAATGTTGTGACTAATGTCCCCTCCCCCAGGTGCAGCTAGACTGCTCTAGTCCTGATATTTTCAGGAAAAGTGACTCTGCCCCGGACACAGGTAGGGCTTGTAGTGCTCTACTGCTAAGCTCCTCATCCCTGACCTTCTATTTCCCATCTCAGGTTCGCAATCCAAGGCGTCATCTCAAACAGCAATGTCCTTCGTCTTTAATTCACTCTGGTCTACTTTACAAACCCACCACTGAGATTTCTCTCATTCTGATGCTCAGCCTCTGACAGAATTGTAAATGTACTGAGGTGTGTTCAGTTTACCTCTCATTGAAAGAAACAAATTTTGCTACCCTGTGAACCTGCCATATTAGCCAAAAGGGGCTTTGATTCATTTTACGTTGTATGGAATGTAGAGCAAAAAGTACGTTTAGACCGAAATGCTCTACACCTTAGGTGGCAGAGCACAGCAACAATGTATGTGGCTGCTATCTCATTCAAACCAGACCAAAAGGGGGAAAAACAACAATAAAGCAACTGCCATTTTAGCCGAAGCAGCATCTTTAAGAATGAAGGACAATGGCGCACACATGTTGGGAAGGCTGCTGGTGGTCACTTTGGAAATTTGTGTAAGTGATACTCTTACATCCTAATTAGGATCTGAAACATTAGGATCTTTTACAACGGAAACAAGCCTTTTATTGTTTACTCTGCTTTATATAGTACCACTCAACCACAGACGGGAGACAACTAGACTAATGTACAAATTGTAGAAGGAAATTGAAAAGTTTGGCTAAAAGAGCTGTGACTTTTGAGCGAAACATTTTCTATTTCATTCTAATTGCATGTTTATGGATATCTGAGAAATTAAGAATGATGTGTCCTGATTAGAGCAGGCATCCACACCAAAGGGAGAGAAAAATAAAGGGGGCAATTTTACAACAAAAAGCTCAGGGAGAAGAATAGGATTGTTTTTCTTGCCCAACCAAAAAAAAAAAAAAGGACTCTTTCAGTATGGGACATAACCTTTTCTTTTTCAATTCACATGTTGCTGTTCAGTTGCTCAGTGGTGTCTAACTCTTTGTGACCCCATGGACTGCAGCCCTGTTCATCATCTCTTGGAATTTGCTCAAGTTCATGTCCATTAAGTCAGTGATGCCATCCAACCATGTTATTCTCTGTCACTCTCTTTTCATTTTGCTTTCAGTCTTTCTCAGGATCAGGGTCTTTTCCAGTGAGTTGGGTCTTCGCATCAGGTTGCCAAAGAATTAGAGCTTCAGCTTCAGGATCAGTCCTTCCAATGAATATTCACCTGTGGTTGTCCCTAATTCTCATTCATTTTGCTAGAATTTTTAATAATGTTAAATATCTTAGCAATGAATTTTCAATTCTAAATTCCATTGACAATGTAGTTTAAAAAATTCAATCTGGAGAATTTATCTATATACCCACACACAGACACACACATATGCTCTCCAAGTTTAAGTATATATATATAAATATATATATATAGGGCTTCCCTAATAGCTCAGCTGATAAAGAATCCACCTGCAATGCAGGAGACCTTGGTTCAATACCTGGGTCAGGAAGATCCGCTGGCGAAGGGGTAGCTACCCGCTCCAGTATTCTTGGGCTTCCCTTGTGGCTCAGCTGATAAAGAATCCACCTGCAATGTGGGAGTCTTGGGTTTGATCCCTGGGTTAGAAAGATCCCCTAGAGGACGGAAAGACCACCCACTCCAGTATTCTGGCCTGGAGAATTCCCTGGACTGTATAGTCCTTGGGGCCGCACAGAGTCGAACACGGCTGAGCGACTTTCACTCACTCACTCATATATGTATTTAAAATAAACACTTCCAAAAAAAATAAAAATAAAAACACTTTCTTTTCCTTAATATTAGTGACCCTGAATCTGACTGTTTGTGTATTTAATGAGAATATATTTCTTCTATAAATGACCTTTCTTCTTTTCCCATTTTTACTGGGAACTGCATTTCCACTGATTCCCATTCTACCGAAAAAGAAACCATTTTAAAAGTCAGGTTAGAAGTATTTTTCCTTTTCTTTTGATCTTAATAACTGACATAAAAGTAGGTTATGTCCTACTTCTAGAAAAGAGCCTGTGCACACTGAGGAATACATGAAGGGAAGCTGTAGTTTAAAAAAAATCATTGTCATTCTCTATTTTCTGAAATATTGAAAATGCTAAAGCTGAAATCATCCCTAAGCATGATTTTGCTTCTTTTAGAGAAATGTGGATTTATGTCAAAATCTAAATCCTAGAGAAAAACTAATGACAGTTTTAAAAGAAAAGCAAGTTTTTCAAAATATAAACAGAGTGAACAGCGGTAGATTCTTAAATGAGGTCAAAAGAGAAAGAACACGAAACATCTGTTGCTAATATTCCTTTAATGCTTATAGTAAAAATTTCCAAATTAAGTAGTTCTAAGTTGTAAAAACTTGCTTTCTGAATTTTCAGTGACAGAAGGGGAAGAGTTCAGGAATCTCAGCAAACCATTCTTGCCTGATAATTGTTCTCATTTTTTTTCTCATTGTTTTTGAGTAAGGTAAGATTTTTTTCTGTTCATCACCAACACTGTCAAATAAATATTGTTTAGATTTTTTGAAGCAGGAGTTTAGACTGATGCTTCTGGGACTGAAGCCTGGAATAGAATCATCATTTTGTTGTTGTTCAGTCACCAAGTTGTGTCCGCCTCTGCAACCCCACAGACTGCAGCACACCAGGTTTCCCCGCCCCTCTCCATCTCCCGCCGTTTGCCCAAGTTCATGTCCATTGAATCGGTGATGCTATCCAACCATCTCATCCTCTGTCACCCTCTTCTCCTGCTTTCAATCTTTCCCAGCATCAGGATCTTTTCCAATGAGGTTGATATAATAGATGCAAGAATGTTCATTGCATCTATTAACTCTAAATGCCCCCCAGACATTACTTTCTTAATTTTTCCAAAAGTGAAAGTGAAGTCGCTCAGTCTTGTCTGACTCTTTTTGACCCCAAGGACTGTAGCCTACCAGGCTCCTCTGTCCATGGGATTCTCCAGGCAAGAGTACTGGAGTGGGTTGCTGCTTCCATCTCCAGGAGATCTTCCCTGATCCAGGGGTCAAACCCGGCTCCCGCATTGCAAGCAGACACTTTAACCTCTGAGCCAACCAGGGAAGCTAAATTCTTCCAAGCAATCCTGTAAATCAGTCATTGTTATCTCTACTTCACAGATAAGGAAGGGTGAGTCTTAGATTCAACAACTAGTAGAAAGTGGAACTGAGATTCAAGCAGAGGTCTGTCTCCAAACCAAAGTATCAGTGATTCCCACATAGGGTTAAACAAGCTGATTAAAGATAAAGGCGAAGAACATGGTGGGAAAAAACAGGGTCAAATATGGACCACTTTCCTTAGAGATATTAATTAATAGACTTGTGGGTCAAAATTGGATGTAAGTGCTAAGGCAGGAATTGAAAGAAATCGTTAGGTTAGGATTCAATTTCCCCGACAGCTCAGCAGGTGAAGGATTCGTCTACAATACAGGAGACACACAGATGTGATTTGATCCCTGGGTTGGGAAGATCCCTTGGAGAAGGTAATGGCAACCCACTCCAGTATTCTTGCCTGGAGAATCCCAGGGACAGAGGAGCGTCTCGGGCTATAGTCCATGAGGTTTCAAAGAGTCGGACACGACTGAACACATGGCATATGATAAAATAAATAGGATTCAATTTAGGGCTGGCTTTGAAGTTTGGATTGTATCGAGTGTTTTGAAGTGGGGATGGCTTTTTATATTTGAGATTGAGTTTAGATTCAGAGCAGCATTTGCATTAAGACTGCAAAAGATGGGAACACAGCAGTGTTAAGTTCCCAGAGGACAAGAATTACCCTGGGGAATTGTTGGAACTACAGATTCCTGGTTCCTCTCCGCCCTGATGAATCCACCTCCCTGGGTTCTGAGCCATCAGAAAAGTAGAGAAGCGGCTTCCTAATAGAGAGTCAGATTCCCTGGTGGCTCAGACGATGAAGTGTCTGCCTGCAATGCGGGAGACTGGGTTCAATCCCTGGGTCAGGAAGATACCCTGGAGAAGGAAATGGCAACCCACTCCAGTATTCTTGCCTGAAAAATCCCATGGATGGAGGAGCCTGGCGGGCTACAATCCATGGGGTCGAGAAGAGTCGGACACGTCACTTACTAGAAAGTCATATGGATCTTTATCAATCTTCTTTATGAATATTGATGTCTGGGCCCCATCCCTCGGTTAAAACCATAATCCAAGGGGATGGGAGCAGTTGTTATGTTTTAAGAGTTCCCCACATGATTCCAATGGGAAGCCAGGGTTGAAATTGCAAATAGATGGTTAGAGATGAAAAGAGATAATTTCTCTTCTGGATCCATAAAGCTCTTTAGCTCTTCTTTGTTAATTTTTGCACACTGCTTCAGTTCAGTTCAGTTCAGTTGCTCAGTCGTGTCTGACTTTTTGCAACCCCGTGGACTGCAGCATGCCAGGCCTCCCTGTCCATCACCAACTCCCAGAGTTTACTCAAACTCACGTCCATTGAGTCGGTGATACCATCCAACCATCTCATCCTCTGTCGTCCCCTTCTCCTCCTGCACTCAATCTTTCCCAGCATCAGGGTCTTTTCCAATGAGTCAGTTCTTCCCATCAGGTGACCAAAGTATTGGAGTTTCAGCTTTAGCATCAGTCCGTCCAATGAGTATTCAGGACTGATTTTCTTCAGGATGGACTGGTTGGATCTCCTTGTAGTCCAAAGGGCTCTCAAGAGTCTTCTCCAACACCACAGCTCAAAAGCATCAACTCCTCAGCACTCAGCTTTCTTTATAACCCAACTCTCACGACTACTGAAAAAACCATAGTTTAACCATAGCACACAGCTTCATTTATATATATTTGCATGCTTTTTAAAAAATAATAGCATTGTAGCCTTGAAGGACAGAGACACTGACATTATCACCCACATAATTAGCACTGTGATGTTGAATAAATAAATATTTGCTCTGTGCTTATAGGCATTCCAAGGACATCCTTGGTGGCTCTATACAAAGATAAGAAATATACCCTGTACATTACATGCAAATTCACCCAAAGAAGGGACTTCCTCTCTATTTTCTTTATAAATTATCAAGATTCACTCAACGTTAAGCAGTTTAATCATTCACTGGAGTCTAGGGAGCCTTAGTCCTCCAAGTCCTTATCTCATCCACAAGCCTTTCCTGGCACCAGCCTTTTCTGACCAGTTCCTGCCTTATCTCTCCTGAATTCAGGCTGGCCCTTGGTTACTTGTTTGATAAATAGAAGATAGCCTTTGGGGACAGCCAGTGCTAGGCCTTAAGAATCTTGCAGCTGTGTTCTGAAGCTCTGGGAGCATCCTGGAAGCCCTGAACTGCTGTGTTTAAGTCCAGCTACCCTGAGATCATGATGCTTAAGAGACCACATGGTGAGTCCCTGAAATTACAAGAGAGAGATGCCTGGCCAACCCTGGAAGCACCTCTGGACAAGAGTAATGTCAAAAGACTTAAAGCCCTCTTTAACCTGCCAAAGCACATCATACAAAAAAACACTGTGATGCCCTATCTACAGTATACATAAAATAAAATTAAGTACTTTATAATAAAATATGTGTTTCAATATTTCAATGCCTCAAGCCAAGCACACAATAAGCAGAAAGAAGAAGGCAGGTGTATAAAGAATCACTGGAGAATACAAAGTAACAAATGCAGCTGGCAATCCAAATGCCATAAACACATTTTTGTATAAACAAAAAATCAAATACAGTATCTCTTGATTTTATATGTTAGGTACATTTCTGGAAAATTAAATGTATATCAAAAGAGTCTATGTATTAAAATTCAATATGCATCAAAAGCCTTCTGTTTAGGAGTTCTGGTTCTGGGTAAAAGGGGGCAGAGGGATTGGGAAAGAAGCCCGGAGCTGAACTACCACCAGATGCAAGTGAGCTCCTATTTTTACTGCCTCCAGTAGCCCCCACACCTGGACTCAAGGTTGTTTGAAACCTAGCTGTCAACTGTAGTCATGGACAGAAAGAGCTTTAGGAAAACTCTCTAGGTCTGGCAGAAGCAACCAGAAAGAGGAATCCTAATAGAGTTTGGGAGGAAACCCAAACTCTTTTTCACTCCTTCTCTTCTCTATTTTTTGAGCCCTGAAGTGAAGTCACTCAGTTGTGTCCGACTCTTTGTGACCCTGTGGACTGTAACCTACCAGGCTCCACTGTCCATGGGATTTCCCGAGCAAAAGTACTGGAGTGGGTTGCCATTTCCTTTTCCAAGGGATCTTCCCGACCCAGGGATCAAACCCAGGTCTCCCCTATTGTAGGCAGACGCGTTACCATCTGAGCCACCAGGTAAAGTCCTACCTCCAGGCAATCCCAGTCATAGCAGCAGCGGTGGGAACCCGTAGGTATGGAAGAAAACTCTGCAGTGTGGATGTCTTCCTCTTTAGTCAGAGGAGCTGTGATCCCACGAGGGGAAGCAAATCCTAATGCTTTCTCCTCCCTCTGTGCTCCCATCTCTCAGTCCTGAACACGAGCACTGTTCTGAGATGTGTGCACCCGAGTGGGATAGCTTTCAAGATGGAGGACCAACAAGGGAACCCCAGGGAACTAGAATGGACCAGCATCACGGAGTAAAGAGAACACCTCAGCCAAGTTCCTGGCACTGAGAGTGCACACAACAGTTTAGGTCCCCCTGCTTCAGACTGCAGTAAAGACTGATCAATTGTCACCTGAAGGTTCTAGAAAAATTGAGCCCAGGACTATGACCATGGTTGGTATTTCCCATTCCTATTCCAAAGGTTTTTATTGGGCTATATCAGACCTGATGGAACTTGGTTCTGAAAATTTTTTCTTATTGTGTAAACACAGGAAGAATGAGGCCAAGATCACATGCAAGGAAAAAAAAAAACATGAAGAAATGACAATGAACATTGTGGGCATGACTAGAGCAGTAGAGCTGGGGGAACCTTGTTCATTCGCTAAGTCCTGTCTGACTCCTTTCGACCCCATGAGCTGCAGCACGCCAGGTTTCCCTGTCCTTCACCATCTCCCGGAGTTGCTCAAACTCATGTGCATTGAGTCAGCGATGCCTTCCAACCATCTCATCCTCTGTTGCCCCCTTCTCCTCCTGCCCTCAGTCTTCCCCAGCATCAGGGTCTTTTTCAGTGAGTCAGCTCTTCACATCAGGTGGCCAAGGTATTGGAGCTTCAGCTTCAGCACCAGTCCTTCAAATGAATATTCAGGGTTGATTTTCTTTAGGACTGACTAGTTTGATCTCTTTGCTGTCCAAGGGACCTTCAAGAGACTTCTCTAGCACCACAGTTCGAAAGCATCAGTTCTTCTGTCCTCAGCCTTCTTTATGGTCCAAATCTCACATCCATACATGGCTACTGGAAAAACCATAGCTTCGATTATATGGACTTTTGTCAGCAAAGTGATGTCTCACTTTTTAATATGCTGTCTAGGTTTGTCAGAGCTTCCTTCCAAGGGGCAAGTGTCTTAATTTCATGGCTGCATGAAGAAGCTTAACAATCCTTTTGTTTTTACAGTTGAGGACAATGTGACTCAGGAAGTCTTCCCCCAAGTTGTATGGTATCTGATGTCTGCTAGGTCGCATTAGCAAAAGCAGTTGGCTCATCTCTCGCCAGTCAGGTCCTTGACTCAGAAGACTTACCTTGATGCTTGGCAAGATGATTAGGATTCTTCCATAAGCAGTCTGCTCTTTGAAATGATCACTTCCTGGCACTGAGAATGTAATTCAATTTTGCATTTGCAGAAAACTGTAATCACGAGGTGTTGATAACGCACCTGACAGTTTGGATGTCACCTCATTTGAAAGCCTGCAGGCTCCTGAATCTTCAGTTTGCTCCTGAGATCAAAGACACGTGGATGGGCAAAGCATGGTTGAAGAATAGAGATCAGATTCAGGGCACAGAGGCTGTACTTTTCTCTTCTTTTCTTTTTTTATAGGAGAATTTTTTCCCCCAATTTTTAAAGTCTTTATCAAATTTGTTACAATATTGCTTCTGCTTTATGTTTTGGCACGTGGGATCTTACCTCCCTGACCAGAGATTGAACCTGCCAACCCCCTGCATTGGAAGGTAAAGTCTTCACTACTGGACTGCCTGTGAAGTCCTTATATTTTGATTTCCATGGAACAAAATATATTTTCTTCATGTGAACTAAAGGAAAAGTTCAGCCAGGGTCCCTGCTTGGATTTCCACTGACTGCCCTGTTCTGTCCCATGCCAAGGCATGGGTTAGCGTAGACCTGACCTGAACCCTGGGAGGAGGAGAAAAACCCAGCAGCTGCCAAAGGAGGATGAGAAACCTTTCCATCAGGCTAATGAAACCTGTCAGCACCAGCAGGGCCCCAGAACCTGATCTCCCAGGATGCAAGAAGGATGGAAAAGCAGCCAAGAGAGGAGGAGGGGCGGGGAGGGAACAGGATTCTTCACTACACGGATTAGGGCAAGAGAGGGAGGGGTCTGGCAGGAAGCCGTCATGAAACGAAATAAAACTAAAATATGGTACAACAACTGACAAATCGCTGGCTTGGCATCTGGACTTGACCTGTTCCTAGGGTGCAGCTTCTTTGGGGCTGGCGGCCTGGAAGTGGGTTTGCCTAAGCTTCAGGGTCCTCTCTGATCTGTCCTTTCCAAGACTAGGCAGGGGTCCTAGCAATGTGTTCATATGATCTTAAGGATTTTTTTTTAAATTAAAAAATACAGAAAAATTTTTGAGAAGTTGAAGACAGTCACCAGAAATCTAATAACTCAGAGACAATCAGTGTTAACATTTTGGTAAACACTTTTCATACACACATGAAGACTTCTATCTCTTCAAATACACACCTACACTGATGTATTCCATTTTGTACACTGTATATGCTACTCTGTAACCTACTGGTCTCACTTGTTGGGACATCTTTCTAAGCAACTAAAAATCATCTTTGCTTTTTTTTCCTTCCAGTTTTATTGAAATGTAACTGGTATACAGTGCTGTGTAAGTTTGAGGTGCATGGTATAATGATTTGACTTACCTAAATCATGAAATGGCTATCACTATAAGTTTACTGAACAGACATCATCTCATACAGATACAAAATTAAGTTTTTAAAAAATTGTAGAAGTAGGATATTTTAACCATAGTCAGTTAACCTCACTGTGTCTTTCCATCTCAACTGCCTTCATGGATAGTTTTTGGATTTTCTAAGGTAGGGTTGAGTTAGGAATACCCTAAATTAACTGCAACTGATAGAGAGGTTTGGGAACATTTAACAAAAACACATGAGAAATGATAAGCTTCTATATATATATATATAAAGGGTAGCTTATTTTACTTCCCTTAAATTCATTTATTAAAAAATTAGGAGAAAATTCAGGTTAAAAATTACTGGAACAGGAAATAAAACAGTTACAATGAGTGATTAAGTCAGTAGAAGTTATACTGGTATAGAGAAGAAAAGTATACTAAAACCAGTCATTCTTTATGAGGAAGGAAAATTCTATCAGGAGAAACAAATAGTATTTGGACTGTTTGAAAATCCTATTAATGAAAAGTAGCTTGTGTGAACTCACTGGAAAAGAATTTTAAAAATTCTTACAGATTAACCCTGAAATGTTGACATTGATAAAGAGAATATAAAACTTAATCCTCTAATACACTGAGGATTTTGGTGATTAAACTGTTGAATATTGTCAATTTGAAGACACTGACACACCAAAAAATGCTTAAAATACTCTGAAATCTTACAGCTCATCTATGAAACTTGCCTGCTTTCTCCAAATTTGACAAAATCCAAGAGTTATAAGACCCTATTAACTGCTAGTTGCAAAGCTGAAAGAAATCTCTTCTAAATTATCAATAATAAAATAATTTCAATTAAGTATGTATAAGGAAAGACTGAATTTTCTTTCTATACACACTATTGAAATAGAAAAAATAAAATCACTGTCTTTTGAAGAGATTATCAGAATTATACACTAATATTGTAGGAAAAAAAGCATTTCAGAGATGCATGAGGAAGTAAATTAGTTAGAAACACTGTTACCTTTCTGGATTTTGTAATGTTTGTGGTATTTAGTAGCTCTAAAAATTGTAGTTTGTGTGATTTTTGTTATACTAAATATCCACTTTTTAAAACCCAATTTGGTATTTATAATTTTGTTCTCTTTCTCTAAAAGAGGGCCTCTTGAAATTTTATAAGCTTTATATCTTTTATACTTTTTTTTCTTTTTAAAATATCTTTAATACATTTTAAAACTGTGGTAAAATATGTATGACATAAAGTTTACCATCTTTTCTTTGGAGGTAGCTCTTTAAAAGTGTGTTATTTAATGTATTTACGTATCTGGCTGCACCGGTCTTAGCTGTAGCATGTGAACTACTGGTGTGGTATGTGGCATCTAGTTCCCTGAGCAGGAATATAGCCCGGGTCCCCTGCATGGGGAGCCTGGAGTCTTAGCCACTGGACCACTAGGGAAGTCACAAAATTTATCATCTTAGCCATTTAAAAATGTACAGATCAGTGGTATTATGAATGTTTACCTTGTTGTATAATCATCATTACCATCCATCCTTTTCATTTTTCCAAACTCAAACTCTGTACCCATTTAAACATTAACTCCCCATCCCTCTCTCTCCCCAGTCCCTGGTAACCACCACTCTACTCTGTGTGTCTACAAATTGTAACTAAGCTACACGTACACCTCACTAAATAGAATTCTATAGTATTTGTCTTTTGTGAGCATATGACGTCACTTACCGTAATGTCCTCAAGGTTCATCCGTTTTGCGTGTGTCAGAATTTCCTTCCTTTTTAAGGCCTAATAATATTACTTTGGGTGTATATACCACATTCTGTTCATCCATTTGATTAAGTTGGACACCTGAGTCATTTACACCCCTTGGCTGTTGTGAACAATACTTCTATGAACATGGGTGTACAAATAGCTCTTCCAAATCTAGCTTTCTATTCTTTTGGATATATGCCCAGATATGGAACTGCTGGATATGGTAGTTCTCTTTTTAATTTTCAAGAAAACACCATATTGCTTTATACAGTGTGCAGTAGCTGTAGTACTCCATCGACGGTGAAATTTCTCCACACCCTTGCCAATACTTGTGTTCTGTTTTTTTGGATAATAGCCATCTTACTGGGTGTGAAGCCCTTACTATATTGCTAAGTCATGACTGGGATTCGGTTTTGCTGGGTGAGCTTCTACACAGCATCGCTCTATCAGTTCTCTCTTCATGGCCGTGTCCACGGTCACAGTTAGAACACAGCTCAGCCTTTGAGAATTGCTGCTGTTTTCTCCTTTTCTCTCTCTTGAAGTTCTTGGGATCAGTTTATTCAAACTTGCTTTTGAGCAATCATAGATCCCATCTTTTTGGGCTTATTGTTTATTTCTGTTTTAGAGTTTATTGTCTCTACATATATTTCTACCCTGTTAATCAAAATGATGTATTCTCCCTACTTCTTCAATCTCCTATCTGTTAGAAAGCTTTAAGCTTGGTCTGTATCATTCCCATATATATTCAGTGTCTGGTTGACATTACAGCTGGTACGGCTGGGACTACAGGACCTGTTGCTAAAACACTGAAAACAATATCCTTAGTGAAGTGAAGTCGCTCAGTTGTGTCCAACTCTTTGCGACCCTGTGGATTGTAGCCTAGCAGGCTCCTCAGTCCATGGGATTCTCCAGGCAAGAATACTGGAGTGGGTTGCCATTTCTTTCTCTGGGGGATCTTCCTGATCCAGGGATTGAACCTGGGTCTCCCACATTGCAGGCAGATGCTTTAACCTCTGAGCCACCAGGGAAGCCCTGAAAAAAATATCTTTACTGGCTGATAAATAGCCACCACCTTGTAACTCTGGGTCCTCCCTATCCACTTGGGATCATTTAAAGGGTTAATGACTGATGGTGACAGGGACCTCCAGGCCTGTGCTTAAAAGGGCCCTTGGGCTCTTGAAATTCTTTTTATTTTTTAAATTAATTAATTTGGCTATGTTGGGTCTTAGTTGCAGCACATGGGATCTTTCATTGCAGAGTACAGGTTTCTCTCCAGTTGTGACACACGAGCTTGGTTGCTCTGCAGCATGTAAGATCTTAGTTCCTGGACCAGGGATAGAACCCACATCCCCCGCCTTGCAAAGTGGATTCTTAACCACTGGACCACCAGGGAAGTCCTTTCAAAATCTTTTTTGAAAAACAATGCCCACAGTTTCATTTTCCACTGGGCTCTGCAAATTATGTAGACAGTCCTGAACAGATGATGTAGATTATGGCAAATTATATACATAGTCAGTGCTCAGAAGAATCCTTGCCCTTTTAGACACTGGACCTTTTCCCAAGTGGAAAGGGGATTCTGCCTTAAGGTTTCTGCCAGGTCCAATGTAGGGGCTGCCGTGCCAAGCCTTTGTGCTAACCACAGATTCTCTTTGGCCCTGCTCTTGTGCCATTCATCATGGCCCACATTCTTCTGGAGCCCAAGCCTGGAAAAAGGCATTTAGAGATCAACATTTTTCTGCTATGAGAAGTTTTATGTTTTTAAGAGGCATAGCCCTGTTCCAAGCTCATTTTTTACCCCTGATTTTCATTTTTTCATGGTCAACTGTTTTAGGCCCCCATTTGTTTAAATTCGGTATTCCCTAGAAAAATTGTGTAAATTTTGCTAAATAAATCTTTTCCAAAGGAAACTGGCTTTTGGATCCTATTTTAACCAGGTAGACGTTGCAAAATCATGCAGAATTCCTGCCTAATTTCTGCTTTATTGGCTTGTTGGAAAGCCTTAACTACAATGGAAATAATTTAGGAGAGCTCTATTTATCTCCTCAGGTATGTTCTTGATTTACAAGTCCCATTTGAGCATGTTTGGTGAGAGAATTACCTAGGAGTGCATTTCTATTTGTGTTTCTATACCTTATCTGTGATGTAAACTTTAACTCACTTAGGAATATTGTGCAAGATTTTTCCAGGTGGCGCTAGTGGTAAAGAACCTGCCTGCCAATACATGAGACCTAATGAGATGTGGGTTCAGTCCCTGGGTAGGGAAGATCCCTTGGAGAAGGAAATGGCTACCCACTCCAGTATTCTTGCCTGGAGAATTCCAGGGGCAGAGGAGCCTGGCGGGCTATAGTCCACGGGGTCACAAAGAGTCAGACGTGACTGAGTGACTTTACACAGACAGACAGGCAGACAGACACACACACACCTACCTCATCTTTGATGTAAATTTTAACTCACTTAGGAATATTGTGGGGATTCATTTGATAAGGTCAGAATGGTTTTAATAACAGCATTTTTAAACCAAACTATTAGGATTATGCATTTGGTGTGATTGTATATGATCATTATTTTGTTATCCCTAGTATAGTAATAATCACAGGTTATTGAGATTCAATGATATTAAAGCCAATTTTCATTCCTTATCTGTCCCCAGCTTTCTTTTATGAAATGATGACGAACTTAGACTTTGCGATACACACTGCTACAAAGAATATTAATGTCATTTTGGATTGCATGCTACAGAACAAAAACCGAGATGAACAAACATTGTTTGCTTTTTTGGTGTCAGTCAACCTTTGGAGATTATGAAACATGTTCACAAATTAGAGCAAAAGTGCTGGTGATGAACAGTTGAAAAGGAGGGAAAATCTGAGACCAATTCAAAAAGAGGCAAAACTTGATGATGAAAGTATCTCCTTAGTCTTGGGGTAGGGAGTTTAATGTCACAATCTGGACCCTCCCTGGATGCATAGTAAACAGCTCTGATGACAATTTCTTGAAATATCCTATAATTATTTAATAGCTAGTAACGACTGATCATTTATTACATGAGACAGGTCCTACGTTGGTGTTTTTCAAATATCATGCAAATCTAACATGCCCCAGGTGCTCTCTGCCAAAGTTGTTCAGACACTGGTCACAAGGCAGCCTCCAGGCAGAGCAACAAGCTCCAGCTTCCTTTTCTCTGAGAAACTGCCCCTGGCTCATACCTATCAAGTTAGTTGCTTCTCCTTTGTGGTCCCCCTTCCTGATCCATTGGATCACAGTTATATTTATGGAGCTGTCTTCTCCACTAGACTATGAGTAGCTTTTCAGAAGCATAGGATGCTGTTTTTTATGCATAAATTAATAGACATAGTCGTGGTTCCCTCTGGTTGGGTTGTTGCCACCTACCTGGTTTCTGGAGAAGGAAATGGCAACTCACTCCAGTATTCTTGCCTGGAGAATCCCATGGACAGAGGAGCCTGGCACGTTCCACTGTCCACGGGCTCGCAAGAGTCAGACACGACTTAGCGACTAAACTACTCCTCCCTAGTTTACCTCCTTCCGTTCTCTTTCCCCAAACCCCAGACTGTTCTCAATGTAGCTGTAACTAACAACACTCCAACCTGAGTGGTTTAGCACAATTTTTCTCTTTCTTACTTACTTCACTCTGCATAAAAGGCTCTAGGTTCATCCACCTCATTACAACTGACTCAAATGCATTCCTTTTTATAGCCAAGTAATATTCCATCGTATATATGTACCATATCTTCTTTATCCATTTCTCTGTTGATGGACATTTTGGTGGCTTGCACGTCTTGGCTATTGTAAACAGTGCTACAAAAAACACTGGGGGTGCATGTATCCTATTTGATCCTCCTTTTCTCTGGATATATGCCCAGGAGTAGGATTGCAGGGTCATATGGTAGCTCCATTTTAATTTATTCAGGAATCTCCGTACTGTTCTAAAAGGGGAGAAGTTTTAAGGGCCTTTGGTTTGCCAAACTGCTGGAAATGGAAGTCTGAATGCTCACTGCTTGCAAAATGTGGTCTGTGCACCAGCAGCATCTGCTTGGGGGAGGGGTTTGACATCAGTGGGGAGCTTGTTAGAACTATTGATTTCAGGTTGTCATTGTTCAGTTGCCCAGATGTGTCCGATGCTTTTGCAATCCCATGGGCTGCAGCATGCCAAGCTTCTCTGTCACTCACCATCTCCTGAAGTTTGATTTCGCGTACCACACCGGATCTTCTGAATTGCACTCTGTATCCCCAGGTCATTTTTATGCACAATAAAGTTTGAGAAACCCTGGTTTCAATGATCTCATAAGGACCTCATATTTCATTTTCACAGATGTGTTCTTTCAGGATAACCTAGAAGAGATTTTAAAATAATTATGTATCATTGAGAAACACACAGATCCCAAAGCTAAAGAGATGGGAATACCAGACCACCTGACCTGCCTCTTGAGAAATCTGTATGCAGGTCAGGAAGCAACAGTTAGAACTGGACATGGAACAACAGACTGGTTCCAAATAGGAAAAGGAGTACGTCAAGGCTGTATATTGTCACCCTGCTTATTTAACTTATATGGAGAGTACGTCATGAGAAACGCTGGACTGGAAGAAACACAAGCTGGAATCAAGATTGCCGGGAGAAATATCAATAACCTCAGATATGCAGATGACACCACCCTTATGGCAGAAAGTGAAGAGGAACTAAAAAGCCTCTTGATGAAAGTGAAAGAGGAGAGTGAAAAAGTTGGCCTAAAGCTCAACATTCAGAAAACGAAGATCATGGCATCTGGTCCCATCACTGCATGGGAAATAGATGGGGAAACAGTGGAAACAGTGTCAGACTTTATTTTTTGGGGCTCCAAAATCACTGCAGATGGTGACTGCAGCCGTGAAATTAAGACTCTTACTCCTTGGAAGGAAAGTTATGACCAACCTAGATAGCATATTCAAAAGCAGAGACATTACTTTGCTGACTAAGGTCCGTCTAGTCAAGGCTATGGTTTTTCCTGTGGTCATGTATGGATGTGAGAGTTGGACTGTGAAGAAGGCTGAGCACCGAAGAATTGATGCTTTTGAACTGTGGTGTTGGAGAAGACTCTTGAGAGTCCCTTGGACTACAAGGAGATCCAACCAGTCCATTCTGAAGGAGATCAAGCCTGGGATTTCTTTGGAAGGAATGATGCTAAAGCTGAAGCTCCAGTACTTTGGCCACCTCATGCGAAGAGCTGACTCATTGGAAAAGACTCTGATGCTGGGAGGGATTGGGGGCAGGAGGAGAAGAGGACAGAGGATGGATGGATGGCATCACGGACTCGATGGACGTGAGTCTGAGTGAACTCTGGGAGTTGGTGATAGACAGGGAGGCCTGGCCTGCTGCAATTCATGGGGTCGCAAAGAGTCGGACACGACTGAGCGACTGAACTGAACTGAAAGCTAACCTAACAAGAAATGATGCAGTAAGAGATTATTATTAAAACATGGATAATGCTTAAATTATAAATATTTGGATATTGTACTGTCACTTATATGCAAATCTTCAAAACTGCCTGGAATTATATTTCATTTCCAGCACCTACTAGTATGATCCTCAACAAAAAGGATGGCTTTCTTCCTACAGTTTTGGTGAAACAAAGATGGGGTTACCCCCTCAAGTTAAAGTAGATAGATGTATCTTCCACCACACCTTAAACACCATCCCTCCCCATTTCATGCAGCATCTTCAACCTTGACCTGATGTGCCTCCTTCGATAAAGGTATGACTGCCTCTCTCTACGAGTTGATGCAGTAAGAATTCACACAATTCTAGGTCCACTCTGGTGGGGATTAAAAAAAAACAACCAACAAAAAAACGACAAACAGCCTTTGGTAAGTGTGTGAGACTATCGTACCACAATAAAGCATCACAAATTGGGTGGCTTAGAACAAGGAAATTTATTCTCTCATGGTTCTGGAGACTAGAAATCCAATTAAGGCATCAGCAGGGCCATGCTGTCTCCAAAGATTCAAGGAAGAATCCTTTATTTCATCAAGCTTCCGGTGGTTGCCAGCAATCTTTGGTGTTCCTTGACTTGCAGATGTTTCATTCCAATCTCAGGCCTTCTTGCTGTGTGTCTCTGACTGTGTCTCTTCTCTTCTCATAAGAACACTGGTCATATTGGTCCAGTATGACCTCCCTGAAACTTGACATGACATCTGCAAAGACCCTATTTTCAAATAAGGTCACATTCACAGATACTGGAGTCAGGACTTCAGTATGACTTGAAAAGTGAAACTGAAAGTCGCTCGGTCATGTCCAACTCTTTGTGACCCCACAGCTCGGTCGTGTCCAACTCTTTGGGATCCCATGGACTATACAGTCCGTGGAATTCTCTAGGCCAGAATACTGGAGTGGGCTGTCATGCCCTTCTCCAGGGCATCTTTGCAACCCGGGGATCGAACCCAGGTCTCCTGCATTGCAGGCAGATTCTTTACCAGCTGAGCCACAAGGAAAGCCCTATATGTCTTGGGGGGGGGGCGGGTGGGGAGGAGGGGGACACAAGTCAACCCAAAACAGGAAGGATGAAATTTCTGCTCAAATTTAAATGTAAATGCCCCATTTGTTAACTTCACCAGGAAGAAGAGGCTGTGCTCTGGGTCGCTGGGAAAATTAGCCTTCTTGGACTTAGTTCACATTACCATGCCTCCTTCTCTGCCAGAACTCGTTCTTGTTTAGACATTGTCCGTGACTACTGGCAGTATCTTACAGTTCAGCCCCTGCTTCCTCAATGAAAATCTGCCAATTCTAGAACATAATGAGTCAGTAAGCATTTCTAGGACTGGTAGAAATGGATACTCTTCACTTTCCAGATACAAGCTCTTTTCTGTGTTCATCCATTTCTTAAACAGAACAAAGCAAAAAAAAAAAAAAACAAAAAAAAAAAACAGGAAAAGAAAGCCGCCCAACATTGTGCTTTTCTGTTGTTTTTAATTGAATAAAATCCATTATTTGCATTCTTTGGAAGTAGATGCGATTTAGAGAGCCAAGGCAACTCAGGAGGGTAAAGGTCTGTGCTATCTGGAAACTTCTTCAGGTGTCGGAAGCTCAAAGGGAAAACTTAACGTTTCTCAGACCAGCTTCTAACAGTAAGAAGTAAGAAGTGAACTGACCTACCCCATGCAGCTCAGCGGTACAACCCGGGGATGTGAATGGTGAAACCAGACACCGCAGGCTCCCGCGTGAAGCTGCGTCTTCTGCCTCTGGGGTCACCCAGCGCTCCCCTGGAACACGAGCAGCCTGGTTAATATCTAGGCTTTACGCAGCAGAGGAAATAGATTAGTGTGTAGTTGCTCTTATTATTTGCACGTTATTGTTTTGTCTTCCGGCTTGGCAGGCTCACGTGTAGTGCTACATTCCGAGTCTCAAGACACAGGGAGAACAATCCGATCCGGCAAAAACATTTATTGAGTGCCAACTGCATGCCGAAAACTCCAGACTTTATTATGGGCCAGACCTGCCCATTAAGTCCTGAACGGTGGTGTTTTGCTTTCTACCCTAGATTGGTAGTTTTCCCTCTTTTAAGATTCTGCTTTGGGCCGGTGTTTGGCCTTCGAGCAGGGTGGGAGGCCACTGGCGACCTCCTTCACTGGCTGACAACGCTGAGGCCAACACCGGCGCGGGAGGGATTTCTTTGAAGGCTGGGGCCACACCGCCCCCGCGCGCGCAGGTGAGGAGCTGTCCATCAGGCACGCGATGGGCGTGGCCTGCGCATATCAACCAATCAGCACAGGCTCCCTTAAGCCAAACTCCCGCCTCCAAACCAAACTAGTGAGCATGCGCCGTGGGCGCTACGCAAATTCCTCCCTCCCCTCTCGCCCTCACCTCAGGAGGGTCAGTTAGGGTGCTCCACGTTTCCTCAGAAATAAGAGAAGAGGTGGGGAGCCCCTTAGGAATGGGGAAGCCGGAACAGCGGGTGTGAGGAAGCTCCTCAGAGCCGCGGCTGTCCCTCGCGGCCGCCAGCTCCCGGGGTCACGTTGGGCTCGCAGGCCGGCGCTCCTGGGTTTTCCCGGGCTCGGCGCCCAGCGGTTCGGCCGGGCCGCGGAGAGGAGAGGGGGGCGGCCGACGGCTCTCGCCGTGTCACTTCAGCCCCTGGGCAGGTTGCGGCCCTCCGTTTACAGAGGAGCGGGGCGAGGCTCAGAAGTTTTGACGGTGACGCAGCAGCTGGTCCCGGCCGGCCAGGGTCTGCGTGACTCATCGCGGACCCCTCCCTTGGGCTCGCGGAGGCGTCCACGCTTCGCGCGACGCCTCTGGGGGTCGAAAGGGTTTTGGGAGGCGGAGAAGCGTCCCTGCCAAGTGCGTGCGGCTCTCGCTCTCGCCGGCTCCTGGGCCCCGGGGCGCTCCGTCCCGCTCCGCCCGGCCGGCGCTGCCGACCGCCCTGTGTTCTCCGGAGGGCCGCTCACAGGCCGCTTTCCTGAAACTTCCGTCCCCCCATCAGCGGCCCCAGGGGGGCGTGGTGCCACCCTCTCCCGACCCCTGCCTGTCCCCGCGATGCTGGGGCTCCGCCAGCCGGGAGCCGGGGGTCCCCGCGTACAGGTGCGGGCCCCCGGGAAGACTTGGCGCCACAGCCCCGGGGTCGCGCGCCCTCCCGGCGGCGTACACGGCCTGGCCTGGGGTCTTCGGACGTGCGGCCCCGAGGAGTAATCGGACCGGGGAGGAGGCGCCCCCACCCCTTCTTACTCCCCGCCCCTCGGGGTCCCCACCTGCCCCGCCAGGGATCCAGGGCGGCGCGCAGCCCGCGCCCCGCGGCACCCGCCGCCGGACAGGCGGGGGCCCGTCGTCCCGCCGCGTCGGCCCCTCCTCCGCCCGCCCCGCCCCGCCCCGCGCCGCGCCGGACACCCCGCCCCGAGGAGGCGGCCCGGCGATCTGCCGCCGAGCGAGGCTGGTGGCATGGGGGAGCCGCCGCCGCTGCCACACGCACGGTCTTTCCTAGCGAGCCCGGGGGCCGCTCAGAGCTCTAGCTACCTAGACGCCTAGGGACGGGGGGGCGGCTCGGGGCGTGACATCCAGCGGAGGGCGCGGCCCGGGCTGCGCCTCCCGAACGCGCGGCGAGCCGCGGGGCGGTGGGGGCAGCGGGCGGGCGGCGGCGCCAGGAGAGCTGCCGGCGGGCCGGGCCGAGCGCCCAGGGCGCACCTGGCGGCGGCGCGGCCCGGGGACTGCGGGAGCAGGCGCGGCGGCGGCGGCAAGGATGTCGCAGCCGCAGCTGCTCCCCGCCTCGGCGGAGACTCGGAAGTTCACCCGGGGGCTGAGTAAGCCCGGCACGGCGGCCGAGCTGCGGCAGAGCGTGTCGGAGGTGGTGCGCGGCTCGGTGCTCCTGGTGAGTGTGGGACCGCGGAGGGAGGCGGGAGGGCGGGCGGCCACCCCTTTCGCGCTCCTCTAAGTCGATCCGGCGGAGGCAGAGCCACCGACCCTCTTGGGGCTTGCAGGATTAAGAGGTGGTGGAGGACGCGGGTGTCGGACAGGGGAGAAGGGAAGATACTGGAGGGGGCACCAACTCCACCCTGAGCCCGTGGGTCCTCTACCTGCTGCTGCCCACCTCCCTCCTGGGAAATTCCCTGGGAGGGAAATCGCCATCTCCTTCATTTCAACCCCCCCCCCCCCCCCCGCCAAGTTTACCAACTGAGAATTTATTCTCTTCTTTCCCCCATCCCTCCCACCCCACCCTTCTCCTCCTTCCTTATTCCTGGGGTTAAGGGCGGGGGGCTTGACACCTGTGGCCTGGAGGGGCGCAGGGGAATGGATATGGGAGCTTCCTCTTCCAGTCCGACACCCAGGGTGGGATACGGCCCCGCGGACCCCCTTTGGGTGGGCTGAGCCCCAGAAGGGCAGGGGTTCCGCAATCTCTCTTCCACTCCCTCCCCCTAGCCGGCATCCTGAGATTTGAGCGCTTCTTACGAAAGGTTAAGAGGCTTGCTAGGAATCGCTGGTGACTTCCGCAAGGGTGCAAATGACTGCGATTTGGGGGATTCGTAGCAAGCTGCCTCGGGGATTAATCTGGTCCTAGCAGAAAGTCTTTTGAACATAGGCCTCTGAGTGTGAGGAAGATGAAGTTTTAAATCAACTTTTCAACTGCTCGGGCTGGGTCCTGCTGTGTTTGGAAACGCAGTACGCCCTGGTCGCTTGGACAGTGCGAGAGAGGAGCGATGTCTGAGCAGCAGCGTGCCCTCATGGGTAGCTGGACACTTTCAGCAGCTCCTTGCACCGGGCACTGGCGTTTGTTTTCTTGACAGCGGCTTGTTTGTGGGTGAGTGACTTGTGCTTGTTGGGCCTTGGAAGTGATTCTTAGGGCTTCGTGGGGTTGTGTGTGGGGTATTGTCTTGGTGGAGTGCTGGGTCCCTTAACACAGGGCCTGGCTTATCCTTTTGGTGGCAGATAGATGCCCTTCCTGGCCAGACACAGAATGACATGAATGATGTTTGTCGAGAATGGAGATGAAGCTTCACTGATTTCCATAGCTAGTTGGCTCAGTTTTATTTTTCTCTCGATGGCTCTGACAGCTCTCTCTAGATTCCTTAAACTGCAATCTGTTCAGTAATAAGGAATTTTTGTATTTCTGTTTTTACTGAAGTTGATCATTTGATGATAAGGAGTAAAGCGGGAATTGATAATGACCAAAACCTGGGATCTCTTCCTGCCTTTCATTGCTTTGGCCTAAGTAGTATATCCTGCATCTTCCTGACTTTTGCCAACGTGTGTATGTTAAGGATAAAACCCACAAACATCTGTGGCATCCTGTTCTGTTATGAAAGTAAACTTAGTTCTTTTAACTGAGGGCACTAATAATATCCCACTATTATAAATTTGAATCAAAAGAAGAATAAATAAAATCATGAGTTCCATACTGCGGACAGACTCGGACTGAAAAGGAGGTTCTAATTTAACAAGCCATTAGGTCAAGTACCACACTGCTCACCACTGCTGTGCAGCAGTCCTTGAATTCAGCAGCCCTTCCCATAGGAGGCTGGCCTACTGATAGTGACCCAGGAGTACCCATTCCTGTGCGTGACATGCTGCTGCTGTGTTCTGTCTCACGACACGTTAATAGTACATCTCTTTTTCCCTGGACACCCTGAAGCGTGAACAGTCAGACATTTGGCTGATGTCTCAACCCTTTAGTGATGTCTACCTTCAACCGCTTGTCTGATGAAACAAGTCAAGTGGCCCCCCTTGGGCCTTTGAAAGGCTCCTGGGCTAAAAGGGAAATGCGTTGCTGTGGTTCTGCATTGCAGATGGAGAGAATTTGGGATAACTTACAGATACTAAAAACTGCCCATCACCCTCACCCCCCTCACCTCCTGCTGGGTACTCTGCCACCACCTGCTGCTTCTTGCTGCTTCCGTGTCTGTCAGGAAGCCATGGCAGGTGCACCTGTCTCGGCTTAGTTCTAGGAAGGTCTAAGAAGGTACCCAGATCCTTTCGGGAGGCAGAGCAGCAACCAGTCCAGGGTTTGAAATCCCAGGGTCCACTGATCCAGCCTGGATGGAGGTGATACTCTGCTCTATCTGGCAGCCTGAGTCAGTGCTAATAGCATAGTAAACACACAGTAAATGTTTCTTACCTAGCTGGCTACTATAGCAATTCTGTAGATTGACTGCAAGAAAAACAGACATGAGTATGGACTTAACTAGCTCTTCTCAAGCTCCTAGTACTGCTGAATGGCTATGACATCAGAAACAACAGAATTATATAATTCAGTGGGTGATAAAGGCTGCCATTAAAAAAAAAATAAGGTGCACTCAGATTTTTTTTTTTGTTTGATAGGTTCACTTTTTATAGGCTCAGGTTTGTGGGCCTTTAAAGATGATATTGATTTGTAAACCTTGAAAACAATGCAAAAAAGTGGAGAGAATATCGTAATGAACCTTCATAATCCATCAACCACATTCAATAATTATCAAGATTTTGCTAAACTTGCTTTAACTGTCCCGCTTTCCCCCTCCATTTTTGTGTGATTGCGGGTTCTATGATGCCCGCCATTCATCCATATAATACCCAGTTGTTGTTTAGTTGCTAAGTCATATTATTAAAAATAGGTATATTTTCCCACATAACTGTAATGCCATTATGTCAAAGTTAGCAATAATCTGTTGAAATACTCTTCAGACTTCCCAGTTTGCTTCAGAAACAGCTTTGAATGGTGGTAGTTTGTTCTCATCAGGATCCTAAAAAGTTTTGCTGGCCGTTTCAAATATGGTTTGTTCTTTCATGAGCTTTAGAATTAGTAATGATGGAGCGAACCCTCCCGGGAGTTGGGAGTCCTGGGTTTTAATCTGGGAGGTTTGATAGTGCAGAGCGTGGGCTCTGAAGTCAGAACACCAGGGCTGTAATTCCAGCTCTGCCCTGAACCACCTGTGTGCAGTCTTAGGCACATAATTCAGCCTTGGTGAACTTCCTCACCTGTAGTGCAGCAGAGATAGAATTTGTACTTACTTTCCATGGTTGTTGAGAGGATTTAGTGAGCAATATGGGTAAAGCTTTTAAACGGTGCCTGGTCAATATCCTACCAGTACCTAAGTCACCGTGGGTTGGTCCCTTAATTTCGCTGCACCTCAGGGCTCCTGTTCTTGTAAATGAGAAGCTGCCCTAGATTGCTCTAGAGTCCCTTTCCCGACCATCAGGCTTCGATTCAAAGATACTCTCATAGGAGTTGTTGTCATCGTTCAGTCACTAAATTGTGTCCGACTCTTTTATAAGAGCAGTAGAGGTACTGCTACTCGTAATGTTCCTAACTGTGGACGATGTCATTTATGATTTGGGGTAGTAAAAGAAGAATCCTCACAGTTCCAGAATTAGCTTTCCTTGATTGAGCGCAGTCAGGAGGGCAGCACGTTCAGATCATAGGCAAGCTCAGGAGAAAAACTAGAAATAATTCCCTGAGCAGTGTTGAGTAGTGATTGGACCTTTCAGATGTATTAAAGATAGCATTGTAATGGCCTAGATCTAAGGAAGTATACCACCCAGGGCCTAAAAATATCCTTTCTCTGAAAGATCTGTGTGAATATTGGGACGGGGCCCTTCAACGTGGGTTTGGCAGCTCCACGTGCTTGGGTATTGCTGCCCAAGTCACCTGGCCTCCTTGCCGATCTTATCTCAGCGTGCCCAGCTTGAGACCCTCCTTCGCCATCAAGTCCCTGCTGGTGACACCATTCCACAGGCATCCGAGAGCCCTGCAGTGTGAGATGAAGTAAAACCAAGTCAGGCCGGCACCACAGTTCCCTTTGTGTAACTGGAGGGGGACGGACAGGCATGATAATCTCCGGAGTGCTGCCCTGGGACCCTTCTCACCCTCCCAGTTCAGTATGATCCTAGGTAACCTGAGACCCGAGGGGTGGAATTCTTTGAAATCCCCAGATAACGTAAAACCTCATTTTGGCTGTAATTTTAAATCAGATAGGATAGTAAATCGGTAACTGGACTGGCCGGGGCTTCACCTCACCGTCTTTCTCCACCCTCTGGTGGAGTCCCAACAATAGAAATGTCCCAGCATACAGGAAGCAGGGCGAAGGCCCATCTCCAACTCGATAATCAACAACAGGTGTGTGTTTCTTTGGTTTCTGGTCTATTTGAATATTGGGAGATAGGAGGGCATTCGTAATGCCTTGAGTTTGAAAAGGGAGGAGTGGAGCTGTGAAACCTTTACCCACGTTTGTCGAGGGCCTGCTCTGCGCCAGGACTTTTTGCTGGGTGCTGAGGATCTGCTGTTGTTTAGAGCAGGCTCTTGCCTTGAAGGGTTTATGATCTCAACTCTCAACAGGTGGACAGGTCAGTCTTCAACATAGGGTAGCAGTAGGCAGAAACCCATTGAAGACATGTGAAAGAACACATACTAAGAAGGAGCAGAGAAAGATGAAGTAACAGAGAATTGATACACTTGGGAGAGGGCTTGTGAGGAACTGAACGGGACCTGGGAGGTGCCAAGACCAGGGAGACTTTTCTCCCAGAAAGGAATGAGAGGCAGAGACTGAGCACATCCTTCAAAGGCCTGGCTAGGCCAAGTGGGAGCAGAGCAGCTTGGGCAGGGAAGGGCAAGGTTTAAGAGGAAGGCAGAGAAGTTTTAAGAAATACAGTTGCTAATTTGGAGGACAGTTTCAAGGACTGGCTGAGAACAGATCATAAAATAGACATTTTTTCTTCTTGTCTTTTTGAAACCTATTTTAGGAAAGAGGTTCAAACCAGTCCCTGAACATCCTCTTCTTAGAGATCTTTCCCTCTGCGTAATCTTAGGGGTAAATAATATGACAGTTTTGTGTCACACAGTCCTAAGGACCCAGAGTGAAGTCTTTGGCATAGAACAAAAACGGGCCTCTGTGTGTGTCAACTTTTAGGGTACGTGTGAGCAGTAAGTCAAACCTGGTGGGTACATCACTGAGTAAATGATGTCATAAAAAAGTGTTGACCCCACCTTATATCACATACTGCAATAAGTGATAACTACATGTAGGAGACATACGTAAAATAAGTCAAAGAAACAGCATAAAACATGGATGAATAATCATGTAAGGGTAGAGAGGGATTTCTTTAAAGAATGAAAGTAAAGGACAAAACCAGTTTGGCCTGGGCTTGGGAGGTGAACCCAGGGCCTTGCCGTTGATGAGCTGAGGACTTTGATCAGATTTCTTCACTAAGTCTCAGTTTACTCATCTGAGAATTGGGATTGTTGGGTATTATTATCTCAGGGAGTTCTTAAAAGAAAGATTAAAAGATTTAATGTATGTAAAGATACTTAATAGTAAGTGCTTAACAAAGGTAAGCTCATATTGTAATAAAAGATTGCTCATCTTGACTGAATCTGGAGACAGCACTTACTAAGCACTTACTGTGTCCTAGGATATGTGTCAGGGCTTTACACATGGGAGGTCATGTCATTTCAAGGTCAGAGGCTGTAAGTGGGGGAATCTGTGTCTTGAACCTGGGGACTGTGGCTTCAGACCATGTGTCCCTGCTCGCCACCCTGCCTCCTGCCTCCTCAGGCAAACACTCAAACCTACGTTCTCTGTGTCACAAGCAGCATAAATTTAAAAGCCAATCATAAGCTTAGAAACAGTATTTGTCCTCTTCTGTATATCTATATCTCAGTCATGGTGTTAAGTTTTGAAAAAATTTAATGAGAGCTCTTAGGAGTCAATTAAAAAAAGAAAAATATGTTGGAAGAAAAATAGGAAAGGATATTCATAGGTAGTTCCTCAAAGAAAGGAATACAGTTAGCCAATAAAGAACAGTAAAAAAAAAAAAGTTCCGCCCTGCTAATGATTCCAGAAACACTAATTAAAACAGGATGCTATCTTTGCCCGATAAATTTGCAAAGATAGAGAAGGTTTTGCAAGGATGGGGCGAGCCGGGCACTTTTGTTTGCAGGGTCACCTCATCTCACAGTTCCATTCACATGGTGTTTTATGGGAATTGTGTCTCCTGGGTTTTATAACATGATGAATGGTATGACTACTTGAGCTGGGCTATATGTATCAAGAACTTTAACATGCTCCCATTCTTTGGGGCAGTCCTTAAACAACTGTATGAACTCCCCCTGAGGACTGGACTGAAATATACATAAATGACAGTGTCTGAAGTCACAGTGCTGAGGGTCAGGGCAAAAAATGTAAACCACCAACCCACTGCAAACTCTCTAAAGGTCTTAACAGTAGTCTAAATGAATTGTGGGGTTGGGTTGTTTATGATGCCATGAAGTTTAGTTTTAAAAGAATAATGACTTGAGAAAATTCTTCCCTGATCGTGTTGGGAGGCAGTGAGGCCTGTGGTCAAGTTCGGGGGCCTGGGTTCTGTTACCGCTTTAATACTAACCATGGGGTGACCTTGGGTTGTGGTCCCGCAGCCTGGTTCTGCCCTTAGTGTAGGGCAGGGTCTCAGTCCTCACCCCTTCAGCTTGTCACCCACGCTGTTTGGTACCACTCAGCACCCCTTCCTCCCCTCCTGTGGTTCTCCTCCGGCTCCTCCGTCCCCTCGCTCCTCACCACCCTTCCTAAAGAGTCCCTTGTCTTCCTTCGGTTCATAACAATTTATCGCTTCCCTTGACTCTGCAAGGAGCTGGGTTCCTTCGTTGCAGTTTGCAAATCTTTATCTCAGTTTTGATTTTTTTTCCCCCTCAGCTCAGAGCTGCTTTTCTGCTAACTTGCCTGACATATGTACTCAGCTGTCTTACCAGTCCCTTACGTTTGGCACCTGTGAAATCATAAACTATCACCTTTCGTCCCAAACCAGCTGTCTTTCTTACGTACTTGTTTTCTTTAGTGAGAGGCGCCATTGCATGGTCACCAGCTCTGAAACCTCTGATTCCTCCTTTGTCTCTTCTGCTCACCTTCTTTGCCTTCCTCATCCTGTCGCCACAGCATCTGTCGCGTTTTATTTCTGCATCAGTCAGAATGGGCTAATGACTCCCCTGTCTCAGCGGTCTGAAATGGAAAGGCTTGTTTCTCCCTCACGCGGCCCTTCTGCTGCGAGTGGCTGAGGACCACGTTGTCTACATCCTGGGATCTGGGTTGATGAGATGGCCCCTGCCTTGAAAGAGGTGGGTTTTCTTGTGCCAGGAAAACATGTGGGGTCTCCCTCATAGGTTCCTGGGTTTCCACCCATCCCTTTTGCTTATCTTGGCCACACTCCCAGCTGCAGAGGGCAGGGAAGCCCAGTCCTGCCTGTGGGCCTTTGGAGAGCGGAAGTCTGTGGTGAGTCTCGCTGCGGGCTGCTGCCTGCCAACCCGTTCTCTGGCTCCTGCCTGTCCTCTGGCCCCTGCAGGTTAACACCCTTCCTCTCTGGTCTCTGCTTCCACTCTTACTCCATCCCTAGGACTGCAGTTCTGAATCCTTAACACACTAGTTGGAATAGGAAATGGCAACTCACTCCACTATTCTTACCTGGAAAATTCCATGGACAGAGGAGCCTGGTGGGCTACAGTCCATGGGGGTCACAAAAGAGTCGAACGCAACTGAGCGTGCTGCACACCACACTGGTCCCCGCAGTGCCTCCTGCTGCCCTGGGAATAGGAGCCTCTTCCCTGAACTATAAGGCACTCTCCTTACTAGGCACCACCCGTGCATTGCTCACCAGCCCGGCTTTTCCATCTTCTGGATGCCAGGCTCTCTCGTACCCCACGGCCTTGGCGGGAGCTCTTGCCCCCAGGCGGACAGAAATCACCACCCTGCCTCCCTCCTCACCACCAGGCCACCCGCCTGGGTCTTTGGAATTGTGCTTGCAGGTCCTTGCCTCTCAGAGGCCTTGCCTATCCACCCAGACTGTTGTTTTCCTTTGTACCCTTAACACAATTTATATATGGACGTGTATATACGTTTGTGTCATCTGTTTCCCTCCCTGGCCTGTTGGTTCACTATGCTTTCCCCAGTACCTGGCAATTAGCAGGGGCTCAATAGACATATATTTTTTAAATTTTTATTGAAATGTAGTTTATTTACAATGTTGTATTAGTTTCAGGTGCACAGCAAAGTAATTCAGTTATGCATATATTATATATATATACTTTTGGCATCACCAGCTCAACAGACATGAATTTGAGCAAACTCCGGGAAATAGTGAAGGACAGGAAAGCCTGGAGTGCTGCAGTCCATGGGGTTGCAGACTTGGACATGATTGAGTGACTAAACAGCAATAACTGTATATTTTGATGAATGAAAGATTCCTGAAGTTTCTACATCTGACATGTTTTGTTTTAAAATCTTTTTTTGATTCCCCACTGCCCCTAATTTGTCTCTCTCCCCTGCAACTCATTTCTATTTATTTCATTCCAGCCTATCTCCCTCCGCCAGATTAATTTTCCTAATGTACAGGATGTGTTGTTTCATTAGTTTCTCATTGCTGCCTGATAGATTTGATAATGTTCATGTAAGTAAGAATGCATCATTTTGGGGCTGGCCCTTTGTCTGCTTTCAGTTCAGTTCAGTTCAGTCGCTCAGTCGTGTCCGACTCTTTGCAACCCCATGAATCGCAGCATGCCAGGCCTCCCTGTCCATCACCATCTCCCGGAGTTCACTCAGACTCACGTCCATCGAGTCCGTGATGCCATCCAGCCATCTCATCCTCGGTCGTCCCCTTCTCCTCCTGCCCTCAATCCCTCCCAGCATCAGAGTCTTTTCCAATGAGTCAACTCTTCGCATGAGGTGGCCAAAGTACTGGAGTTTCAGCTTTAGCATCATTTCTTCCAAAGAAATCCCAAGGTTGATCTCCTTCAGAATGGACTGGTTGGATCTTCTTGCAGTCCAAGGGACTCTCAAGAGTCTTCTCCAACACCACAGTTCAAAAGCATCAATTTTTTGGCGCTCAGCCTTCTTCACAGTCCAACTTTCACATCCATACATGACCACAGGAAAAACCATAGCCTTGACTAGATGGACCTTAGTCGGCAAAGTAATGTCTCTGCTTTTGAATATGCTATCTAGGTTGGTCATAACTTTAGTTTAGGAAAAAGCGGTTGGCAGTGCACCTGTATGACCTTTGCATAAGCTTTGAGAGTGGCTACGCATTTTAATTTCACCGTAAGTTGGTGATGGACAGGGAAGCCTGGCGTGCTGCAGTCCATGGGGTCGCAAAGAGCCGGGCATGACTGAGCAACTGAACTGACCCGAACACATTTTAATACAAATAAGGTTAATTTCCTTTTTTTGGGCAGTTTGTTTTCACCAACTCTGTTGAACTCCAGTGTGTAAAACAACACAGTGATCTGATTCTTATGTTAGGTATTTGGTAACTCATTTATCTGAGAACAAAACAAAAACACAAAGAATAAAAATCTGGAAGTGTTTTTCTATCACTAGAATCAGTTCTGCAAATCATCAAGAGTACTTAGATGAGGAAGTTTTTTTCGGTTTCGTTTACATCTCTGTCACTTTTTCTTGAATGGACTCCTTTAACTCTTATCAGCAAGTAGAAGGCAAGGAGACTTATAATCTGATCAGGACTCTAATGCCAAATGGTTTGTTGGAATCTCCCTTTTCCCCAGTTCTTTGAAGTTGGCAGGAATAAATCTAGTTAAGGTAGTGCTTGGGTATGTCTGCTTAGGAAGGCTGGTTGGGTCAGTGTATGTGTTAGAGACATGCCCACTTAATTTATTGTAGATTAACATTTGTTGAATGTTAATCTGAAACTGAATCTGAAAGCAAATGTCAATGAACTGCCTACGGTCTCCATTGGCCACGAGAAGTTTATTCTCAAACTCTTTTTGTATTTACAGATTCACATACTGTTTTCATAGAGAAAATATACATTCTGTCATATAGATTAAGGAAAGTTCTTTACCATGAAAAGTTAAAAAAATATATAAATAGTGTATATAGGTTGTTCACTTTTTTAAGTATAAACACTGTTTTGTTGATGAAGAAGTTTTATGGTATATGCTAAGTCACTTCAGTTGTGTTCAACTCTTTGCGACCACATGGACTGTAGCTCACCAGGCTCCTCTGTCCATGGGATTTTCCAGGCAAGAATACTGGAGTGGGTTGCCATATCCTTCTCTAGGAAGTGAAAGTTGCTCAGTCATGTCCAACCCTTTGCGAGCCCATGGGATTTTCCAGGCCAGAATACTGGAGTGGGTAGCTGTTCCCTTCTCCAGGGGATCTTCTCGACCTAGTGATTGAACCCAGGTCTCCCACATTGCAGGCGGATTCTTTACCAGCTAAGCTACCGGGGAAGCCCAAGAATGCTGGAGTGGGTAGCTTATCCCTTCTCCAGTGAATCTTCCCAGCCCAGGAATCGAATTGGAGTCTCCTTCATTGAAGGCAGATTCTTTACCAGCTGAACTGCCAGGAAATACTGGAGTGGGTTGCCATTTCCTTCTCCAGGACAACTTACCAAACCAGGGAATGAACCCAGGTTTCCTGCACTGGCAGGAGGATTCTTTACTCTCTGAGCCACCAGGGAAGCCCATTAGGAAGGAGGACAGATGGAAACAAAAAGTAAGAATGATAAGATTAATCTAAAAAACTAAACTATGCTCTTGTTTCAGGAATAAGTTAAATATCAGATGTTTAGTCTCTGAATTCTGGAATATAGAAAATACCCTGTTATACCCAAGTTCTGTTAATAGGGGAGTAATTCTGTGATAAGTGGTGATAGGATATATTGGATAAGAACGTGGGCTCAGGAGATCCTAAACCTGGCTCTTCAGAGAAAGCTCTGCTTTCTCAATCTCTTGACCCCAGGAATGGATATCATAATAACACTTTCTTTTAGATGTTTGTGGTGATTAAGTGAGAAGATGCATAAAAAACACTTAGAATAGGGTCTGGTGCACAGTGAATACCCAATAGTACACACTTTTGTGATTCATGAGGGCATCCTAAAAAGGAATATCATATAACTCTTAATAGAGCTCCTTCAGGAGAATTTATAATGGGAAAATTATAATGTTGGGTGGAAAAGAAATAGTACGTGAAAACATTAATAGGTATGTCACAGTTGTGAAAGAAATAACCTGTGGGTAAGAGAAATTTTGAAAGAAAATGCATGAAAAGGGAATATGATTTGTTCTTTATATATTCTAAGGTTTCTTGTCTAGCTTTCATAAGTGAATAGATAATTATCAAGAAAAAATAATGAATATAGAAGGGAAATTTTGGTGCTTCGTTTAAGACACTCAAATTAGTACTCTTTGAAAATTGTACCTCTTAACGTTTATATGCGTGTGCACCTTAATGTAAAATGTGTTCCTGGAATAAGGTATACACGTGCATCTTGGTAGCAGGAATATTGTCAACCAGTTAAGAGTTCTGTTTTGAATGTTCAAGGAGGAAGGAGACCCAGGTTAAATAATTAAATCTTGCATTTGGCAGTTTTATAAAATCCTTTCCAAAGAACATCTTGCTTGAGCCTCTGGAAAATCTAGTTAGACAGGGATAGTGAGTTTTTGTGTTTTCTTTTTTTGGTTTGTTTTTTTAAATTTCTGTTTTGATGAGGAAACTGCAGACCAGAGAAATCAAGTGTCTCACTTAAGGTCACCTGGCTGATGGCTGACAGTTTTTCTTGATAAGAGGGCAGGGACTGTCAGAAGATATCATTTTAAAATTTGAGTTTCTCAGAAAATTTTAAATGGTTAACTCGAATCATTGTGTACCTTTCTGGAAAGTACCATGAATTCTCTGGGTTGGTAGAAATCATACTGTTTTGGAGGTAAAAGGTAGTTTAGAGGTTGTCTTGTTCCAGCTTCCTAGTTTTACAGATGAGGAAGATAAGGTGTGCTGTGGTTAATTGGTTTGTCTGTGGTCATACAGTCTGTATTACAGACAGGAGTGAGATCCAGTTTATGGCTCTTGATCCAATGTATTTTCCACTGATCACAGGAAATAATTGAATTTACCTTGTTTGCTCTTGCATTTCGTCAAATATCTTTACAGACCGTGGTAATCAGATAATATCAGCATATCAAACATCTATTTGTACCATGGATCTTTTTCCCGTTTATATATTTCATTAGTCCTAAGCCAGTTTATGGGTGATTGACATTCACTTTTCCATAAGCCAAGAAATACATTCTTCATTTTGGTTTAAGGAATATTAGGACAGAGAGAAAGAAATAAAAAAGCCAGAATGACAAGATTCATCTAAAGAAGATCTCAATAGAAACTTATTGATGAAGGAAGAATTAATTTAGTAGTCAGATAATATTTTTAAGGGATATAAGATCGTAGTTCTATGTGTACTTTGGTTAAAATAATTATGTAGCTTGAGGGAAAAAACCCTTCCTGGACCTAGTAACCTAAAGTTCTTTAATGTAGAATAATAAACTCTGTTAATCTGGGTCATTTTACCTTTCGGGCTGCTTTCCCTTGGCTAAAATAAATATTCAGCTATAAATGGCAGTTTGTTCAAGTTATATCATTACAGAAAGAGTTGCGTTTGTAATACTGTTTGGAGAATTTATTTAATCTGTCATTCTAACATATTGCAGTTTTCTTAAGTAGAAAGCAGAGTTCCTATGGTGATAGTAGAGGTGCCATAATATTTATACTATATTACATTCATTTATAAACCATTACACTAGCTAGAATTTACAGGATATTTAATCTCTGAGGTTAACTTTTTTTTTTTTTTCTCTCCAGTCTTTTCATATGTTCATAGCCATTTAGAATGTTTTTTATTCTTGGAAGAAAACCTTCTGAGAGAATGTTGGTTATTTCTTTTCAAAAGAACAGAAATAACTATTTTATTATTATTATTTTTTTGTGTGTGTGTGTAAGAATGTGTGTACTCTACTGATTTCTTTGGAGGTGATTTTGTGAAAAACCAATTAATATATGAAATTTTATTTTATCAGAAGCCAATTAATGTATCAGATTTGTTGTTCTTCAGTCTCTCAGTCCTATCCGCCTCTTTGTGACCCCATGGTCTGCAGCATGCCAGGCTCCTCTGTCTCCTCATAGCTTCATTGAGTCACACAAGCCCCTTCACCACAGCAAGACTGTGATCCATGCAGGGGACTTAAAACTTGAAGCCACTTAAACCCGAGATGGGCTGAGATTCCTGACACAATGTGTTTCTCCAGTTACTGTATCAGGCGTACCTGCTGGAGACTGTCTAGGTGGGATGGTGGGGATGGGCTCCTTTGGTGGATATTGGGGAGAGGGGTCCATTTGAGGAAAGGGGTTTCAGAATAGCTTTCAGAATCTGAGAGAATCACAGATGTCCTCTCCCATAGCTTCAGTTGTTGGAAATGACCAGGAAGAGTCCTGATTTCTTTGCTTACCATGTGGCGTCTTGGAGTCTTAAAGCAAGCCCCAACCACCTACCCCCATCCTCCCAGCATGTCCCAGTGAGCCCCACACTTCCTGTCAGGAGACCTGGATTCCTCCTGTGATGCCTGCCTCTTCATGGTCTTGACCCAGTGTCACCTGTGCAATGTGGGGGACACTGCAGTGGATTTAAGCTCCTTTCCGACCAGAGATTTTGCTCTGGAGCCTGGCCTGGTGCTGCCCTGGAGCTCATTTCCATCAAAGGTGACCTTTGGGAGAGGAGGGGCAGAGGCCAGAGGGAGCCCAGTCTCCTCTGCTCCAGGCTTCCTCGTCATCTTCTCTATTATCAGGTCAGGGTGTCTTGCCCTGGAGCCTCCTGAGATTCAGCTCCTCTTGTTTATCCTTCAGTTGGGATCTTAGCAGATCCTGAGGCATTTTTTTCTATTTGGCTACTTAACAATGACATGAGCAGACAAAAATGCCCTGTTGGTAATACTGTCTTTTAAGTTCTTGCGCTGTAATGTTCACTAGAGCCCCGGTTGTCTCTGGTCATCAAGGTGCTCAGTAGAGTCTGAAGAATAAACATTGAGATAAACCTTGTCCTCGGAGAGTGTGCAGTCTGGGGGGAAAAGGCACGCAGACAGGACCCAGGGAGCTCTTGGGTTAGTATTCTCCTTCAACAGTCTTTTGCCTCTTGGCTGTTTGCACCCTGGAAGGAAGAAGGACAGTTGTGACGAGAGCAGGTCAAGTTCCTAGGAATGTGCTGAGAGTGCAGGTGGCTTCTGGGGGACCAGAAGCGTCCTGGGACCTCAGCTATCACACTGCTTTCCTGAGACCCAGGAAACACGAAGCTTGACCTGCATGTTCAGTAGGAGTAGTGACAGGACGTTTGTCTCATGAAGGTATTAAATAGAGGAAATGCACCTCAATGGTAGGAGTGTAGTGGGAATTGTGGGTGAGGCTCAACGGCACAAGAGAGCGCAAGAGAGGGAGGGAAGGCGTTTCATTTTTATGATAATGTTGCTTATGACGTCCTAAAGAGGCCTAAATTAAGATCTTTAGCTGTGCACAAGTAATTCGACAACTAGGAAGAACAGATTGGGCGTTTAAGAGATTTATTTCTCATGGCGTCTAAAATAAGTTCTGAGTCGCAAAGACCCCCAAATATGCAAGGATTTGGATCTGGATCCTTATTTAGTCCTTAAGTCATATGAAACTTATGTTAAATAATATAGTATCATATTAACATATTAAACTTATGTTAAATAATATGGTAGTGTATTATCATAGCTATTTATATTGCTATCATTGAGGGTGTAAGAACTGTAAAACCTCAGCTTTCTTCAGAAGTGAAAAGGAAACCAATTTTCGTGGGGCTCCAGATTAAAAATAATCTGAATTGATTGTGAGAACTGTGCATGAAAAGGAAATTCAGTTTTTTATGCAAAATTGTCACTGACTTTAAGCTCTATGGAACACAGATTTGCATGGTGCTATTGCCTGGGTTTTCAGTGATTGTAAAAGATAGTGACTACTTAGCATGGGGGCTGTTGGAGGCAAGGTGACATCCTGCTGATTGCAGTTAGGCTAATACTGATAGGTGACAATACCGATACTGATATGTAATAACAGGCGTAACTGATATGTGACAGTACTGATAATGATATGTAATAACAGGCATAGCTGATATGTGACAAGCACCACTTTTCAAGTGCAGAGGAATATCTTTATTCATAAAATACTAAAACTGGTTCTATGTAAAGGTGCATTACTTAGTTTAGGCTAAATTCTTATTCAGTTTCATTGATTGATTTTGATTTTTGCTTCCTACTTTAAGACTGTATGGATTATGTTAGTAAGCCCCTGGGAAAAGAATGAACAAGTGCTTGACTGACAAATAAATATACATATTATAGGTGCTTCCACATCTGTATTTCTATGTATCTGAATAGATTTTAATTTTTCAATTTTACTATGCCAAAGCCTTTGACTGTGTGGATCACAATAAACTATAGAAAATTCCGAAAGAGATGGGATACCAGATCACCTGACCTGCCTCTTGAGAAACCTGTATGCAGGTCAGGAAGCAACAGTTAAAACTGGACATGGAACAACAGACTGGTTCCAAATAGGTAAAGGAGTATGTCAAGGCTTTATATTGTCACCCTGCTTATTTAACTTATACGCAGAGTACATCATGAGAAATGCTGGGCTGGAAGAAGCACAAACTGGAATCAGGATTGCCGGGAGAAATATCAATAACCTCAGATATGCAGATGACACCATCCCTATGGCAGAAAGTGAAGAAGAACTAAAGAGCCTCTTGATGAAAGTAAAAGAGGAGAGTGAAAAAGTTGGCTTAAAGCTCAACATTTAGAAAACTAAGATTGTGGCATCTGGTCCCATCACTTCATGGGAAATAGATGGGGAAACAGTGGAAACGGTGGCTGACTTTATCTTTCTGGGCTCCAAAATCACTGCAGATGTGATTGCAGCCATGAAATTAAAAGACGCTTACTCCTTGGAAGGAAAGTTATGACCAACATAGACAGCATATTAAAAAGCAGAGACGTTACTTTGCCAACACAGGTCCATCTAGTCAAGGCTATGGTTTTTCCAGTGGTCATGTATGGATGTGAGAGTTGGACTATAAAGAAAGCTGAGTACTGAAGAATTGATGCTTTTGAACTGTGGTGTTAGAGAAGACTCTTGAGAGTCCCTTGGACTACAAGGAGATCCAACCAGTCCATCCTAAAGGAGATCAGTCCTGGATGTTCATTGGAAGGACTGATGTTGAAGCTGAAACTCCAATACTTTGGCCACCTCATGGAAAGAGTGGACTCATTTGAAAAGACCCTGATGCTGGGAAGAATTGAGGGCAGGAAGAGAAGGGGACGACAGAGGATGAGAAGGTTGGGTGGCATCACCGACTCGATGGCATGGGTTTGAGTAAACTCCTGGAGTTGGTGATGGATAGGGAGGCCTGGCGTGCTGTGGTTCATGGGGTCGCAAGGAGTCGGACACGACTGAGCGACTGAACTGACTAAACTATAGTTGGTGTTCCATATTATATGTTTCAGCTGTACAGTATGTATGTGAAGTGAAAGTTGCTCCTTTGTGTACGACTCTGTGACCCCATGGACTATGCAGTCCATGAAATTCTCCAGGCCAGAATAGTGGAGTGGGTAGCTATTCCCTTCTCTAGGGGATCTTCCCAACCCAGGGATTGAACCCAGGTCTCCTGCATTGCAGGTAGATTCTTTATCAGCTGAGCCACCAGGAAATAGTGATTCACAAGTTTTTAAGGATATATTCCACTTACAGTTGTTATAAACTACTCACTGCATTCCCCGTGTTGTACAGCAATAGATAGAGTTTTCGTTTTACACATGCACGGAGTTAACTGAACATCTGCTGGGTTCCTCCCTGTGCCAAGCACTGAGCACCTGGGGGAACCAGGATGAGAAAGACATCCTTTCCTACCTTGCTGAAGGACTGATAGGGGAGAGAAGATGGCCAAATAAACTTTATGCACGTTTAAACTGAAGATGAGCTTCCCAGGTTGCTCAGTGGTAAAGAATTCACCTGCCAATGCAGGAGATGTGGGATTGATCCCTGGGTCAGGAAGATCCCCTGGAGAAGGAAATGACAACTCAATCCAGTATTTTTTGCCTGGGAAATCCCATGGACAGAGGAGGCTGGCTGGTTACAGTCCATGGGGTCGCAAAAGAGTTGGACACGATTCAACAACTAAACAAGAATAACAAATCGAAGATAAGAAAATTAACGGTTACTCAGCAAAGAGCCCATCTTTGCATGAAATGTTCCCTTGGTATCTCTAATTTTCTTGAAGAGATCTCTAATCTTTCCCATTCTATTTTTTTCCCCTATTTCTTTGCATTGATCACTGAGGAAGGCTTTCTTATCTCTCCTTGCTATTCTTTCAAACTCTGCATTCAGATGCATATATCTTTCCTTTTCTCCTTTGCTTTTGGCTTCTCTTCTTTTCACAGCTATTTGTAAGGCCTCCTCAGACAGCCATTTTGCTTTTTTGCATTTCTTTTCCATGGGGATGGTACAATGTCACGCACCTCCGTCCATAGTTCATCAAGCACTCTATCCATCAGATCTAATCCCTTAAATCTATTTCTCACTTCCACTGTATAATCATAAGGGATATGATTTAGGTCATACCTGAATGATCTAGTGGTTTTCCCTACTTTCCTCAATTGAAGTCTAAATTTGGCAGTAAGGAATTCATGATCTGAGCCACAGTCAGCTTCCGGTCTTTTTTTTTGTTGACCGTATAGAGCTTCTCCATCTTTGGCTGCAAAGAATATAATCAATCTGATTTTGGTGTTGACCATCTGGTGAGGTCCATGTATAGAGTCTTCTCTTGTGTTGTTGGAAGAGGGTGTTTGCTATGACCAGTGCATTTTCTTGGCAAAACTCTATTAGTCTTTGCCCTGCGTCATTCTGCATTCCAGGGTCAAATTTGCCTGTTACTCCAGGTGTTTTTTGACTTCCTACTTTTGCATTCCAGTCTCGTATAATGAAAAGGACATCTTTTTTGGGTGTTAGTTCTAGAAGGTCTTGTAGGTCTTCATAGAACTGTTCAACTTCAGTTTCTTCAGCATTGCTGGTTGGGGCATAGACTTGAATTACTGTGATATTGAATGGTTTGCCTTGGAAGTGAACAGAGATCATTCCGTCATTTTTGAGATTGCATCCAAGTACTGCATTTTCGGACTCTTTTGTTGACCATGATGGTTACTCCATTTCTTCTAAGGGATTCCTGCCCACAGTAGTAGATATAATGGTCATCTGAGTTAAATTCACCCATTCCAGTCCATTTTAGTTCGCTGATTCCTAGAATGTCGACATTCACTCTTGCCATCTCTTGTTTGACCACTTCCAATTTGCCTTGATTCATGGACCTGACATTCCAGTTCCTATGCAATATTGCTCTTTACAGCATCGGACCTTGCTTCTATCACCAGTCACATCCACAGCTGGGTGTTGTTTTTGCTTTGGCTCCATCCCTTCGTTCTTTCTGGAGTTATGTCTCCACTGAACTCCAGTAGCATATTGGGAACTTATTGACCTGGGGAGTTCCTCTTTCAGTATCCTATCATTTTGCCTTTTCATACTATTCATGGGGTTCTCAAAGCAAGAATACTGAAGTGGTTTGCCATTCCCTTCTCCAGTGGACCACATTCTGGACCTAACAGAAGCAGAAAATGTTAAGAAGAGGTGGCAAGAATACACAGAAGAACTGTCCAGAAAAGATCTTCATGACCCAGATAATCACAATGCTGTGATCACTCACCTAGAGCCAGACATCCTGGATTGTGAAGTCAAGTGGGCCTTAGAAAGCATCACTACGAACAAAGCTAGTGGAGGTGATGGAATTCCAGTTGAGCTATTTCAAATCCTGAAAGATGATGCTATGAAAGTGCTGCACTTAATATGCCAGCAAATTTGGAAAACTCAGCAGTGGCCGCAGGACTGGAAAAGGTCAATTTTCATTCCAATCCCAAAGAAAGGCAATGCCAAAGAATGCTCAAACTACTGTATAGTTGCACTCATCTCGCATGCTAGTAAAGTAATGCTCAAAATTGTCCAAGCCAGGCTTCAGCAGTATGTGAACCGTGAACTCCTTGACATTCAAGCTGGTTTTAGAAAAGGCAGAGGAACCAGAGATCAACATCCGCTGGATCATGGGAAAAGCAAGAGAGTTCCAGAAAAACATCTCTTTCTGCTTTCTTGACTATGCCAAAACCTTTGGCTGTGTGGATCACAATAAACTGTGGAAAATTCTGAAAGAGATGGGCATACCAGATCACCTGACCTGCCTCTTGAGAAATCTGTATGCAGGTCAGGAAGCAATAGTTAGAACTGAACATGGAACAACAGACTGGTTCCAAATAGGAAAAGGAGTAAATCAAGGCTGTATATTGTCACCCTGCTTATTTAACTTCTATGCATAGCACATCATGAGAAACTCTGGGCTGAAAGAAGCACAAGCTGGAATCAAGATTGCCGGGAAAAATATCAATAACCTCAGATATGCAGGTGATACCACCCTTATGGGAGAAAGTGAAGAGGAACTAAAAAGCCTCTTGATGAAAGTGAAAGAGGAGAGTGAAAAAGTTGGCCTAAAGCTCAACATTCAGAAAACGAAGATCATGGCATCTGGTCCCATCACTTCATGGGAAATAGATGGGGAAACAGTGGAAACAGTATCAGACTTTATTTTTTTGGGCTCCAAAATCACTGCAGATGGTGATTGCAGCCATGAAATTAAAAGACGCTTACTCCTTGGAAGGAAAGTTATGACCAACCTAGATAGCATATTAAAAAGCAGACATTACTTTGCCAACAAAGGTCCATCTAGTCAAGGCTATGGTTTTTTCCAGTGGTCATGTGTGGATGTGAGTGTTGGACTGTGAAGAAAGCTGCGCACAGAAGAATTGATGCTTTTGAACTGTGGTGTTGGAGAAGACTCTTGAGAGTCCCTTGGACTGCAAGGAGCTCCAACCAGTCCATTCTAAAGGAAATCAGTCCTGGGGGTTCATTGGAAGAACTGATGCTAAGGCTGAAACTCCAGTACTTTGGCCACCTCATGGAAAGAGTTGACTCATTGGAAAAGACCCTGATGCTGGGTGGGATTGGGGGCAGGAGGAGAAGGGGACGACCAAGGATGAGATGGCTGGATGGCATCACTGACTCGATGGACATGAATTTGAGTAAACTCTGGGAGTTGGTGATAGACAGGGAGGCCTGGCGTGCTGCAATTCATGGGGTCGGAAAGAGTTGGACATGACTGAGCGACTGACAAGAGAGTAGTGGATGGAATGATAAAGAGCTTAATGAGGATGGTGGCAATTTGAGCTAAAGTCGATTTGAGAGATGACAGCTATTCTGGGTAGAGGGACCCTAAGGTGAAGGTCTCAAGGGAGGAAGTCTGCTGAACGTGGTTTTTTCAGTCTGGTGTAGTGTTGGGAGAGCAGGCAGATCCTGGTGACCCAAGGAGGGCTGGAAAGAGGGTGTGCTGGTTGTGAACTTTTTTCTTTGTTTGGGTTTTTGCGCTGGCACGTGCCTGGATCAGAGCTTTGCTAGGGAAATAGGGTGACAGTGATGCTGAGCCCAGTGGTTAGAGTGGGGATGGAGGCAGAGAATTGGTGCTTTGCCATAATTGGGCAAGAGGTAAAGAGGTCATGTGTAAGAAGAATTTTGGGATAAAGCTGGTAAGTATTTGAGCCTGATTGGATATGGTTTCAGTGCAGTTCAGTATCTTAGTCATGTCTGACTCTGCAACCCCATGGACTGCAGCACGCCAGGCCTCCCTGTCCATCACCAACCCTCGTAGTTTGTTCAGACTCTTGTCTGTGGAGTCAGTGATGCTGTCCAACCATCTCGTCCTCTGTCGTCCCTTCTTATGTCTTCAGTCTTTCCCAGCATCAGGGTCTTTTGCAATGAGTCGGCTTTTCACATCAGGTGGCCAAGGTTTTGGAGTTTTATCTTCAGCATCAGTCCTTCCAGTGAGTATTCAGGACTGATCTCCTTTAGGATGGACTGGTTTGATCTCCTGGCAGTCCAAGGGACTCTCAAGGGTCTTCTCCAGCACCGCAGTTCAAAAGCATCAATTCTTCGGTGCTCAGCTGTCTTTATGGTCCAGCTCTCACATCCATACATAGCTTTGACTATACAGACCTTTGTCAGTAAAATAGTGTCTCTGCTATTTAATATGCTGTCTAGGCTTGTCATAGCTTTTCTTCCAAAGAGCAAGCATCTTTTAATTTCATGACTGCACTCACCATCTGCAGCCATGGATTGATTATTTATTTAGTAAATATTTACCAATAATCCTTCCTAGATAGTATATTCAAAAGCAGAGACATTACTTTGCCGACTAAGGTCCATCTAGTCAAGGCTATGGTTTTTCCTGTGGTCATGTATGGATGTGAGAGCTGGACTGTGAAGAAGGCTGAGCGCCGAAGAATTGATGCTTTTGAACTGTGGTGTTGGAGAAGACTCTTGAGAGTCCCTTGGACTGCAAGGAGATCCAACCAGTCCATTCTGAAGGAGATCAGCCCTGGGATTTCTTTGGAAGGAATGATGCTAAGGCTGAAACTCCAGTACTTTGGCCAACTCATGCGAAAAGTTGACTCATTGGAAAAGACTCTGATGCTGGGAGGGATTGGGGGCAGGAGGAGAAGGGGACGACCGAGGATGAGATGGCTGGATGGCATCACGGACTCGATGGACGTGAGTCTGAGTGAACTCCGGGAGATGGTGATGGACAGGGAGGCCTGGCATGCTGCGATTCATGGGGTCGCAAAGAGTCGGACACGACTGAGCAACTGAAATGAACTGAACTGAAGTGAACTGAACTGAATAATCCTTCCACCTCCTTCACTGAGGTGAGCTGGGTGCTCCATGGCTAAGTGAGATTGGGAAGCTGGAGGCATTAAACATAGCCTTAGGTTGCAGGTGGGAGACCATGAAGGAGGTGACATAGAAATCCGAGAACACTCACGCCTCTTCCTCAGGCTTTGAAGGGAGTGTCCAGTGTCCAGTTTATCTGGTCTCCTGCTTTCAGATAAACAGACAGGTGAGAGTCTCAGGTCCCATTATCCACCCCTACTGGAGAAGGGCATCAGCAGTGAGCTGCTAGGGGCCCTCCTTTTTTAGAGTGTTGAGGGTAGAGCAGAAAGCTTTAAAAACCACCCATGTTGTCCTTTTTAAACTGCTCCGTAATTAGCGTGCCCCAACCAGCTGCCTTCTCTACTACTGCGTCCTCAAAGCCAAAAGTCTGCCTTCATATCAGTTTTCTGGAATGACCTTTCCCCCTGTCCCCTTTTAAGGAAAAATTAAAGCCTTTAAAAATGGTAGGTTCATAAACAATTATTTAGAGAGAAGATAAATAATAAGTAATTCATTTTGTTACCCATTTATTGTGCACATTACTGTCATTTACTTGGTTTAGGCAAGAGAATATAAATGTGACTGCTTTGTACAATGGAGCCCCAGTTCATCTTTGGATGTGAGCTTCTTTAACATTTCTGATACAAGCTAAGTTACCACGTGGATTGATAAATTATAGATGGAAAAGTGTTCTCAGTTTTCCTCCTCTTGGATTTCTTTGCTTCCTTTGACCATAGATCTCGCCTCTTTGAAATCCCATCTTCCTTTGATACTGTTGCTGTTGTTCAGTTGCTAAGTCATATCCAGCTCTTGAGGACCCTATGGGCTGCACACCAGGCTTCCCTGTCCTTCACTATCTCCTGGAGTTTGGTCAAACTCATGTCCATTGAGTCAGTGATGCCGTCCAGCCATCTCATCCTCTGTCATCCCCTTCTCTTCCTACCCTCAATCTTTCCCAGAATCAGGGTCTTTTCCAGTTAGTCGGCTCTTCACCTCAGGTGGCTGAAGTATTGAAACTTCAGATTAGTCCTTCGAATGAATATTCAGGACTGATTTCCTGTTCATGTGTTTGTTTCTCTCTCACTCTTCCTTATTCTGCTTCCTCCTGTCCCACACCCAGGTAAGGCCCAGCCCTAAGATTTGGTACGACTGTGTATATTACCCCGCCGCCATGCCCTTCTACTTTTTTCAATTTAAGTCTGAATCTTAAAATAAGGAGCTCATGATCTGAACCACAGTCAGCTCCAGGTCTTGTTTTCGCTGACTGTATAGAGTGTCTCCATCTTCAGCTGCCAAGAATATAACCCTGAATATTCATTGGAAGGACTGATGCTTAAGTTGAAGCTCCAATACTTTGGCCACCTGATGTGAAGAGACAACTGATTGGAAAAGATCTTGATGCTGAGAAAGATTGCAGGCAGGAGGAGAAGAGGACGACAGAGGATGAGAAGCTGGGGCTTCTGTGCCATCACTCGTGGTGTGACTTTGGGCTCACCGGATATGAACAGGTTATCATGTCTTTCTGTGTGCCCTGAGATTGCTTTTCCTCTTTTACTTGTCCTGATTCTTTCCTGCGTGGTCTCTGTCTAGACATTCTGCACAAACATTAATGATGAGTTTTCTCTTTTGTTTCCCCAATGCTTCTTTACAATTTTTCTAACATTAAAAAGGATTCCTTCTGTTGATGGTTTTCCTGGACCCCTTGTCTTCTAAACCTTGCACCTTTCTGTAGGCCTTTTCCTGATTCTGTCACTTGTCTGCCAACAGCCGGCTTTTCTTTCTGCGGAAGGTGGTGGTGTGATGGATGCCCAGCAGATAGATACTAACACCAGCAGAGCAGATTCTGGCTTCCTGGGCTGGCAGCTTCCTAATTCTCTATCTTTTCCGCCAAAGCGACAGGATATTAAAGCACTGAGCTGGCGCGGCCCTCGGCTGCCTGCCAGGGGAATATTTGGGAAAAGAATGGACCAGCTTTTGTTTCTCTTGCCTTCTGTGTAGCCTTGGGGTGGGTTCTGAGGGGATGTTTTCCCTCCGCCGCTCTAACCCATTTGGTATTGAGAAAGCAGGAAAGCGAGTTTTCCTGTTCTGAGCAATGAACAAAAAGCGAGCAGCGGATGGAGATATCCTGTTGGAGGAGGCTTGGGGTGTGAATGTCGACAAACATACCTCGTTCTTCCCAGTGTCTTTAAGGAATAGGAGGAGTTGGGAAGAAAATCAGACAGGCCAAGTCAGAGTGCTTCTTTTATTTACGGTGCTTAATAAGTTTACAAGGGTGTGCTGTGTGATTTAAAAATTTGTCAGACACAGAGATCTGTAGCACATGATAAATTGGAAGAAATGAAATAGTTTTTTGTTTCCCATGAGGTCGTTCTAAGTTTGCCTGGGAGGGGGCTGTGAACTGTACAAGTAAATGTAAACGCTGTCCAAGTTTTATTTATTATTAAGTTTAAAAATCACTTAAGATGGCAAATTCTTGTTGAATTAGATTTGTAAGAAGGCGTTTTGGTATATGCTCTTAGGGGACCATTCTTTGGTGCTTTTAAAAATGAACTAATTTCATCTCACTGCAAGAGCAAGACATGTTTGTTATAGGAAAATTAGAAAGCACCTAGGGACGACTGAACAGTACAGGAGCGGGCTAGCAAGACATGGATGTGGAAAATTGGCACAGTGTGGCAAAGGAGAGGAAAATCAGCATCTTCCTGGAGCAGTGGGTGTGGGGAAGGGTCAGAAGACCTCCTGGCACCCCCAGAAGGCCGTCTTGGGTGCATGCCACACCCTTCAGTGGTGACTTTATACCCTTGGAGGCTGGCATCCCCACTCTGCCACAGGTCAGATCTGATTGTTCCAAGATTGTTTGGGTCTGGAAACTGTGTGTTGACAAGCTGAAAGGCCAGTTAACTCATCATGTTTCACATCTTGTCTGTGTAGGAGGTGGAGTGCTAGCCAGGGAGTATCTCTGAAGAGAGACAGATTTATCTTAGTGAGTGAGTGAGAGGTGTGTGTTTGTGTAAGTCTGAAAACCTTGGCTGTAACGGAGATGAAATTATAGAAGAAGATGCAGAAGAGTAAAACACAGTTTTGGGGGGGAGATGGGGTGAGGGAGAAATGTATTAAAACCATGGGCCTGTCATCCTTCTGTGTCTTCTTGACTTTCCCGCTTCCTCCATGTCTCGCAATATTGATAAGTTTTTAGGTGTTCTATGGAATGAATAAGCTTTGTTTCACTGTTGTATCTCAGTAAACACTTAGAGCAGCTGTCAGCAGGTCATACTTTTAGTCAGGTTTAGCTTATAAGGCTACTGAGATAATTTTATAAGATATGGGATTAAATTATCTTGCTTTTTAAAAAATATTTGTGAAAACATATACCATATGCTAGCCATTTTATTACTGGTAATATAGGATTAGCATGTAAAGTGGAAAGTGTAGAGGCTTGAACTGGATATACATTTATAATCAATCGATTTTTCACAGAAGTACCAAGACTGTTCAATGGAGATAGAATAGTCTTTGTAACAAACAGTGCTGGGACAACTGAATATCCATACGCAAAAAGATTGAAGCTGGATCCTTCTGTCTCACCATGTGTAAAATCCCACTCAAAATTGATCACAGACCTAAACGTCTAAGACCTAAAACTATAAAACATGAAAAAGTACATAGATATGAATCTTCGTGATCTTGGGTTAGGCAGTGGTTTCTTAAATTTGCACAAGCAACGGAAGAAAAAATAAATTGGATGTTATCAAAATGAAAACTTGTGTTTCAAAGGACACTATGAAAGTGGGAAAATAACCCACTGAATGAGAGAAAAGGATGTGCAAAATAACTCTTACAACTCGTTAATAAAAGACCATTCTGTTAAAAAAATGACAAATCTAAGGAAATGTTTCTTTAAAGAAAATATACAAGTGAATCTGCTTAACATTAGTCATCTGGGAAATGTAATTTAAAACCACAGTGAGCTACCACTTCACCCCTGCTAGGATGGCTGGAACCTAAAGACAGGCAACAGCCCTTGTCTGTTATTGTTGTGTTGCTGAACTTGTGGACAGATTTGAGTCCTCATTTATTGCTGAGGGGAATGTGAAATGGTGCAGCCACTTTGGAGAACAGTTTGGCTGTTCTTCAGAAAGCTGAATATAGTGGGGAGGGGTAAATTATGAGTTTGGGATGAACATATGCACACTACTGTATATAAAAGAAATAACCAGCAGGAACCTACTGTATAGCACAAGGAACTATACTCAGTATCTTGTAATAATCTATAAGGAAAAGAATCTGAAAAAGTACAGATATAGATGTGTATATATATATACACACACACATATAGCTGAATCATTTTGCTATATACCTGAAACACAACATTATAAATCAACTATACTTCAATAATAAAAAAAAAATTGCAGTGCCAAAGAATGTTCAAACTACTGCACAGTTGTACTCATCTCACATGCTAGCAAGGTAATGCTGAAAATTCTCCAAGCCAGGCTTCAACAGTACACGAACCGAGAACTTCCAGATGTTCAAACCGGATTTAGAAAAGGCAGAGGAACCAGAGATCAGATTGCCAACATCCGCTGGATCATCGAAAAAGCAAGAGAATTCCAGAAAAACATCTATTTCTACTTCATGGGTCACAAAGAGTCGGACATGACTGAGCGGCTGACAATATACTTATATTGTTGTTGTTATTTAGTCACTAAGTTGTGTCTAATTCTTTCGACCGCATGGACTGTAGCTCTCTAGACTTCTCTGTCCACGGGATTTCCCAGGCAAGAATCCTGGAGTGGGTAGCCATTTCTTCCTCCAGGGGATCTTCCCAACTCAGAGACTGAACCCGTATCTCCTGCTTGGCAGACGGATTCTTTACCACTGAGGCACCTGGGAAGCCATATACATACACACACACGTGTGTGTATATATATATATTAATATATATCTATCCGGTGGCTCAGATGGTAAAGAATCCACTTGCAATGCGGGAGACCTGGGTTCGATCCCTGGGTCAGGAAGATCCCCTGGAGAAGGGAACAGCAACCCACTCCAATATTCTGGCCTGGAGAATTCAGTGGACACAGGAGCTTGGCAGGCTACAGTCCATAGGGTTGCAAAAAGTCAGACACAACTGAGCAACGTTCACACACACATACACACACACACACACACCCATGAAGAAGTTTACTATGAAGAGTTGGCTGATGAAATTACAGAGACTGAGCGGACCCACAGTCTGCTGTCTCCAGGCTGGAGACCCAGGAAAGCCAGTGGTATGATTCAATTGGAGTCGGAAGACCTGAGAACCGGAAGTACCAAGAGCAGAGGGAGGTTGACGTCCTGCGTTAAGTCCTCGGGCAGGAAGGGCCAGGTTTTTCCTCTGCCTTTTGGTCCCATTTCGGGGGCTGTGTTGATTAGATGATGCCCAACCACACAGGGAGGGCTAGCTGCTCTACTGAGTTCACTGATTCAAATGCTAATTTTATCCAGAAACACTCACAGACAAACCCAGAGCACCCTGTGAGCCAGTCAAGTTGACACATACAATTAACCGTCACAAGAGATATTCATAGTAATATTATGGGTAATAGCCAAAAAAAAAAAAAAAAAAGAGAGAACCCACATATCTAAAACTGGTGAAGAACAAATATTATAGTTAACAAAATATAGTATACCATACAATGGAATATTATTTAGCCATAAAAAGGAGTGAAGTATTGATACATCCCACAACGTGGATAAACTTTGAAACATGCTAAGCGGAAGAAGCCAGATAAAAGAACACGTATTTGGATGTCCAGAACGGGCACGTCCACAGAGACAGAAAGGAGATTAGCTGTTGCCAGGGACTGGGGAAAGGGGGCATGAAGAAAGACTGCTCATGGGTTTGAGGTTTCTTTTTGGAGTGAAAAAAATTAGATTGTTGTGAATGTTGAGAACTCTGTAGATACATTGAAATCAGAGAGTTGTATGCTTTGAATGGATTTTGTGGTGTCTAATGGTATCTTGCATACGTGTGTGCTAAGTTGCTTCAGTCGTGTCCAACTCTTCAAGACCCCATGGACTGTAGCCCGCCAGGCTCCTCTGTCAATGGGATTCTCCAGGCAAGAATACTGGAGTGGGTTGCCATGCCCTCCTCCAGGGGATCTTCCCCACCCAGGGATCAAGCCTGCATCTCCTTCAGCTCCTGTGTTGCAGCCAGCTTCTTTACCGCTGAGCCACCGGGGAAGCCCGAATTGTATCTTACTAGATTTTTTTTTTAATGTAAATTTTAACCTGAGCTTGGTTGGGGTCGCCTGAAGGATCCTCAGCAGGGTGCTGATGTAGTTGGATTTGGTTTTGGAAGATCATTCTGGCTGCAGGGAGAGTGGCTTGGAAAGGTAGAGGCAGGCATCCCTCTAAGAGACTCTGCTGGCTTAAACTAAGGAAATGGCAGTGGGAATGACAGGAAGTGGATAGTGAACTTAACGGGGCTCAGTGATTGATTAGATGTGGGAGGGACAGAGGTAGGGGGGACCTCAAGAGCTGTGCCTGTGCGCCCAGCTTAAGCCACAGGTAGAGGAGCGAGCAGGTGATGTCAGCACGCCTGCAGTGGGACCCGCTGAGATGTCTACTCAGTATAGAGGTGCTGAGTAGCTGGTTGATACACAGAGCTCAGGATCCAAAACCTCAGGGGGGCTGGTTAAAAATGCAAATTCTTAGACTTCACTTTATGTGTATTAAGTCGTTATCTCTGATCTGGGTGGATCTACCCCAAGAGTTGGACATGACTTAGTGACCAAACAGTAACCTAATTTAAGGCCTCCCTGTGGACATAGCTCCAAAGCAAGGGAGTGGTGTGAGATTTCCTATGGAGAGACTGTGGAGGAGAAGAGAAGTGGCTCCATCACCATTTATGGGCTTGGTGGTGGAAGAGGAGACCTCACGGGGGGTCTGGACCCTGAGAGATATGAAGCATCCAGGAGGGTGGGGTGTCGGGGAAGCCAGGAAGAGCATTTCCAGGCACGGACACATAAGCTTGTCATAAGCTTCTGAGAGGCCAGGTAAGGTAATAGATGCAAGCTGTGTGTTGGATTCACCGACGAGGTGGTGCTGGGTAAGGGCCGTGGTTGGTGCAGACATGTACCCAGAGCAGGGCTGGCGTGGGGCTCCACAGGAGGCCCCGGGGTCCTTGCAGGGACAGAGTGCTGCTGTTGATGGGCAGTGCCACCCAGCATGCTCTCCTTGGCTCTGCTCCATTCCACCGGTTGGCCTCACTGGAGCATGATAGATAGGTCCAGGGGCCTCTGCTGGGTGAGTTTTGACCAGGGTGCTTGGAGAAAACCCTTGGTTAGTGGCTCTGGCCTGCGGGACACATAGAGCCTGGTTAGGGTAAGGAAAGATGCAGCCTTAAGGCGAAGGGTCCTGGGGTCACTGACAAAGGTAGATGTCCCGTCGGGGTTTTTGCTTGACCTGCTTGAGCCCAGCGGCACAGCCTGTGTCAAGATGTCAGGTAATGCCATAGGCGTGCCTGCTTAGTTGCTCAGTTGTGTCTGACTCTTTGCAGCCCCAAGGACTGTAGCCTACCAGGCTCCTCTGTCCATGGGATTTCCCAGGGAAGAATACTAGAGTGGGTCGCCATTTCCTCTTCCAGGGGATCTTCCTGACTCACGGATCAAACCCACATCTCCTGTGTCTCCTGCATTGCAGGCAGGTTCTTTATCCACTGAGCCATCGGGGAAGGCCCGGACTGCTATGCTGTAGGTCTAAATTACTAAGACTGGGGTTTTTGAAGTTGGGGCATTTCATATTTTTCTTGGTATGTGGGTCATGTATGGTTTTGGAAGAGATATTATACAAATACTTGAAATAGCCCTCCCAACCCTGATTTTGCCTTTTGAAATATTGTCCAATACAAGTTAGGTGATTCTCTTAGAGTTGTGAATGTAGATCTCATCAGTTTTCAACTTAACAAAATTAACGGTGTATTGTCAGTATAAGAAAAATCAGTGTGAATGAAAGTGTCTTCAAACTCAGTTAAATACATGTCAAGTAGTTTACTGTTTAAGCACAGTGCCTGCTCGTCCTTTAGTCTCTTGTAAGCCAGCATGGAACTCCGCGTCTGCTTATCTGTATTTTTGAAACCACTATCCCTTAAGGAGGTTTTACTTACTGTTTCAAAGAGCTTTGAAGCTGTTCCACTTTTAAATTTATAATTTGTACACTTCACATTTATAAGATACAGTTTTTTTTTTAAAGGCAGCATATTAGTATTACAGAAACATTTAAATGTCCAAATAACTATTCTTTTATTTGGAGGAAAATTGTGTAATAGCAAGATGTGGAAGTCCCCTAAATGCAAAATTGACCCTAAGTCAGTGGTTTAGTAAAGAAATCAGAGATGAAAGACCAGTCAACCAGCTCAAGCCAGCACTTCCCCTACCTGAGTGGCAGGGTAATTATTTTTAAATTAGGACTTTAAAAATATAATTTTCCCCCTATTCTATGGTATCTATTTTGTGCTTGCAAGATTTTATACCCAAGGTATCTTTCACCTGGTATTTTGGACCAGTTTTTTAGTGTGACTGCTGAAAATCTTTGTATTAATTTGGAATTTTGGTTCCAAGTGACATAAGTCAGTCTAAGTAAGTGATAAAGGACAGTCAGTGTATTATAAAGGTGCAGGGTGTCTCCCAGAGCCTTAGGGGAGTGATGCAGCTGGGTGTATCTAGGGGTTTCCCTGCCTTCAGTAAACTTTCCCTCATCCCTGCTGTTCTCCTTAAGGTTTTGAGTCCTTCTCTACTTGGAGATTGCCTTGCTCTGCTCCCAGTCCTGTTGTGGTTCAGTCACTGAGTTGTGTCCAACTCTTTGCAGCCCCATGGGCTTTAGCCCGCCAGGCTCTTCTGTCCTTCACTGTCTCCTGGGGTTTGCTCAGATGCATGTCCATTGAGTCAGTGATCATTGTTTCTAACTATCTCATTCTCTGCCTCCCCTTTCTTCTTTTTCTCCCAATCCATGTGGTGGGAAATGGCACTCTTGAGAGTCCAGCTACCTGACAAGAGACTGGCCCATTTCTGACACCCACAAGGAGGGGACCTGGATTGGATCTGATGACCATCCTTAGAACCTGCCTCTGTGGCCGGGACCTTGGGTCATTTTAGGAACATGGCTTCAGGGAGCCCCACGGCTACACCTCTGGCTTTGTAAGGCTACTTACTGCCTTTCTTCAGAGCAAGGGACTGCTTCTTGGCCCCAGGGATGGGCTGGCCTGGGCCGCCTTCCAACCTGCTCTGGCATGAGTGAGCCCGCACTGCTACGGAGGGGGTTATAGGAAAAGGGGCATTTCAGAAAAAAAGCGTGTGATGGGACTGAGGGAAACGCTGGGCAGCCATCCAGCATGTGTTCACTCCACGACATCTATTTTAACTTAGACAACAGAACTGGAGAGGACAGTTTGTTGCCCCAAAATATAAATCCATTCAGAAATGACTTGTAGATTGCTTGTTTCTTTGTTCTGGATGACTAGGAGCTGGTTTTACTCACAGTGAAGCCTGGGCCACACCTAGCTGAATCATTACAGACATAACATCTTTTTTCCCCTCAGAGTTAATAATGTACAAAAAAAAATTAGTTATCTTTTATAAGGATATTAACATATCTGTATAATATTTTGAATGTTTAGTATTTAAATCTCCCCTTGATGTTTTCCATTAAGATTTGTTTTAAAGGACAAGCTCAAAAACAACTTCCTCAGCACCATTTAATGTTGCCAAAGCAGTGTCAAACAATAAAGTCGCTGGGTGCCCAGGGGGAAGTTAAATTGCCTATTATTAGTCTGTATGGCAAAACCACTCTCACAGTTGCATTTTCATATATTCTAAAAATGGTCCAAAAGTATATCTAGTGCTTTCTTCCTAAGAAAAAGAAAAAAAAAATTTCCAGGGAGGCACTTGTGTTCACTAAACTGGAAGAAGACCTTCTGGAATTTAAATTTGTCATCTTCGAAGCATTTGGTGTGGAATACAATAACCAGACGAGGTTCTGTTTCATTCAGCTACAAAGGCACTTTTGTTAAAATTCCTCGTCCCTGAGATGCTAGTGCAGCCGATACTTGGTTCAGAGGGTGCTTTGGGAAAGCACGGCCTATTTAGGAAAAAGCGCAGATGCCTTGGGCTAGGAATTTACAATAGGCGTCTAGCACGGCGTACTTCTAGGATCGTTCAGAGCTCTCTTCTCTGTATCTGCTGTCTGTCTGCATTTAAAGCTGGAGAGAGGCAGTACAGGCTTATGAGAGAGTCCTGTTGAAAGCCTGGAGAAAAGTTAGGAACTCGGGTGCAGAGTAGTAATTAATATAATTGATTATGTCGCTTAGGTCCCATATAATTGCATATCGTTTTCCATTAAAACCCCAATCCAAATTCCTTGTACCTCTTTTCCCCTCAGCCCTGTGTTTCTGGGCCGACCGCAGTTAGCTGAGTGCTTGCCAGGCTGCCTTTTCTTCCAGTCCCTGCCCCGCTCCATCTCCAGGCAGAGAAGCCCAGCTGGCTTTCCCTGCCAGGTGTCCTGAGGTGTCCTTCCCCACTCACGAGAGCACCCCCTGCCCAAACAAACACCCCATCTCCTAGGAGAAGAATCCTACTTCCACACAGGGATGCAGGTTTTGCTTTTGAAAGTTTCTAGAAAGCTCGTTCACCATTGGTCTTCTTCAGAAGGAACCCTGTCCCACATGTAAGGCAAATTACTAACTTTTCCCCCCCATTCTATTTTTGGAACTTTTATTGAATTTCAAGCTTGCACACAAAGGCAAGACTAAAACCAGGGAGTGCTGTGTACCCTTTACGCAGGTACCCCTAGGTGTTTACATTAGGTACAGTTATTATTGATCATCTTCCTGAAAGAACACAGGCAAAGGATGAGCCAGATATGATTTCTTCCCTAGTCTGAAATCCCACTAGTCTGACTTCCCAGTACTGCTAGGCCTTTTTTTTTCCCTTTCCTTTTTTTTTTTAAACTCTATCTTGTGTTTATTTGTGTGCTTATAACAAACACTATTTAATATTGCAGGCTTTGAATTTCCCAGTGCAGAGCTAGTGAGAACGTGGTTTCCCCTGTTCCTCTGTAAAACCTGCTTCACAGTGATTTACGTTATTTCTGCTATCGTGAGCTCAGTATCTCTCTGCTGTTTTGGATGTACTAGGATTCTGGATTCAGCTATCTTGGCCTCGGTCCTAGGTGGTAATGGGTCACATGGGCCCACCTTCTTTCACATTTTCAGCTAGGTGAGAAGCTAACCTACCTTAAGAGTCTTAGAGAATGGAGAGGAACATTTTCTGTGTTATAATTATAAATTGAGTCTTCATTTTGCTAGGTGAGAGCACTGATATTTGTAATTTCGCGGCCTTTGGGGTTTATAAATAGATCCGATAATCCCCATGAACTAGATTTCAGAGCAGCCCAGCAGAAGAGCCACATCCTTTGACATACTCAAAGTATCTCAATGTCTTTTATGGTGGAAAAGGAGAAAGATGAAAATGATCCTATATAAAAATTCACTTGGGCTTCTCCATGATCCCCTTTTCTTGCTTAATGTGTTAGGGCAGATCATCTCTGAGATGTGGCGTTTAACCTGCTTTAGCCCCATCTGTTGTGTGTTTTTTCAGTGCAGAATGACCCTTATTCTCAGAACCATCTGATATTTTCTTGGGAGTAGGGAGGTGAGGGGCACAGGTGGGCACTGGGAGCTTTGCTTCCCTTGATGATAACCCTGAGTTCGTGTTACCTGATGGGCCCAGGCTGCAGGCACTGTCTATCACAGGGGACCAGGTAACGGCTTGAGGTTTCCTAGTTACAGTAACCGATCCTGACTCCAGGCCATGGCAGGAAGCAGATTCCTCTAGCAGTTACTGAAACCTGGGACACTGTTTTTTTATTCCTTGGTCCTGGTATCCGAGTTACAGAGGTCCCTGCTTTTCTCAGAAAGTTCTTACTGTTGACCTTAAATAAAACCAGGTGACGTTTTGGTTCAAGTGGCTTATAGAAAGAACATCTTTGAAAACAATTTAAATAATTTAATGCATTGGTCATAGCAAACACCCTCTTCCAACAACACAGGAGAAGACTCTATACATGGACATCACCAGATGGTCAACACCGAAATCAGATTGATTATATTCTATGCAGCCAAAGATGGAGAAGCTCTATACAGTCAACAAAAACAAGACCAGGAGCTGACTGTGGCTTATATCATGAACTCCCTATTGCCAAATTCAGACTTAAATTGAAGAGAGTAGGGAAAACCGCTAGACCATTCAGGTATGACCTAAATCAAATCCCTTATGATTATACAGTGGAAATGAGAAATAGATTTAAGGGCCTAGATCTGATAGATAGAGTGCCTGATGAACTATGGAATGAAGTTCGTGACATTGTGCAGAAGACAGGGATCAAGACCATCCCCATGGAAACGAAAGGCAAAAAAGCAAAATGGCTGTCTGGGGAGGCCTTACAAATAGCTGTGAAGAGAAGAGAGGTGAAAAGCAAAGGAGAAAAGGAAAGATATAGGCATCTAAATGCAGAGTTCCAAAAAATAGCAAGAAGAGATAAGAAAGCCTTCTTCAGTGATCAATGCAAAGAAATAGAGGAAAACAACAGAATGGGAAAGACTAGAGATCTCTTCAAGAAAATTAGAGATACCAAGGGAACATTTCATGCAAAGATGGGCTCGATAAAGGACAGAAATGGTATGGACCTAACAGAAGCAGAAGATATTAAGAAGAGGTGGCAAGAATACACAGAAGAACTATACAAAAAAGATCTTCACGACCCAGATAATCATGATGATGTGATCACTAATCTAGAACCAGACATCTTGGAATGTGAAGTCAAGTGGGCCTTAGAAAGCATCACTGTGAACAAAGCTAGTGGAGGTGATGGAATTCCAATTGAGCTGTTTCAAATCCTGAAAGATGATGCTGTGAAAGTGCTGCACTGAATATGCCAGCAAATTTGGAAAACTCAGCAGTGGCCACAGGACTGGAAAAGGTCAGTTTTCATTCCAATCCCAAAGAAAGGCAATGCCAAAGAATGCTCAAACTACCGCACAATTGCACTCATCTCACACACTAGTAAAGTAATGCTCAAAGTTGTCCAAGCCAGGCTTCAGCAATACGTGAACCGTGAACTTCGAGATGTTCAAGCTGGTTTTAGAAAAGGCAGAGGAACCAGAGATCAAATTGCCAACATCCGCTGGATCATGGAAAAAGCAAGAGAGTTCCAAAAAAACATCCAATACCAGACTGCCTGACCTGCCTCTTGAGAAACCTGTATGCAGGTCAGGAAGCAACAGTTAGAAGTGGACATGGAACAACAGACTGGTTCCAAATAGGAAAAGGAGTACGTCAAGGCTGTATATTGTCACCCTGCTTATTTAACTTATATGCAGAGTACATCATGAGAAACACTGGACTGGAAGAAGCACAAGCTGGAATCAAGATTGCCGGGAGAAATATCAGTAACCTCAGATATGCAGATGACACCACCCTTATGGCAGAAAGTGAAGAGGAGCTAAAAAGCCTCTTGATGAAAGTGAAAGAGGAGAGTGAAAAAGTTGGCTTAAAGCTCAACATTCAGAAAACGAAGATCATGGCATCTGGTCCCATCATTTCATGGGAAATAGATGGGGAAACAGTGGAAACAGTGTCAGACTTTATTTTTTGGGGTTCCAGAATCACTGCAGATGGTGACTGCAGCCATGAAATTAAAAGATGCTTACTCCTTGGAAGGAAAGTTATGAGCAACCTAGATAGTATATTCAAAAGCAGAGACATTACTTTGCCGACTAAGGTCCGTCTAGTCAAGGTTATGGTTTTTCCTGTGGTCATGTATGGATGTGAGAGTTGGACTGTGAAGAAGGCTGAGTGCCGAAGAATTGATGCTTTTGAACTGTGGTGTTGGAGAAGACTCCTGAGAGTCCCTTGGACTGCAAGGAGATGCAACCAGTCATTCTGAAGGAGATCAAGCCTGGGATTTCTTTGGAAGGAATGATGTAAAGCTGAAACTCCAGACTTTGGCCACCTCATGTGAAGAGTTGACTCATTGGAAAAGACTCTGATGCTGGGAGGGATTGAGGGCAGGAAAAGAAGGGGACGACCGAGGATGAGATGGCTGGATGGCATCACTGACTCGATGGACGTGAGTCTGGGTGAACTCCGGGAGATGATGATGGACAGGGAGGCCTGGCGTGCTGCAATTCATGGGGTCACAAAGAGTCAGACACGACTGAGCAACTGAACTGAACTGACATTAAATTTGATTAAATTGAATTTGAAGAATTAAATTTATAGTCTTAAGCTTTTTCTTAAAAATCTAGTGTGATATTTTGAAAATAGGTATCAGACTTGCTGGGTCTTTTTTCCCTCCTCCCCCTTTGACAAACATGATTAGTGTGGGAAATTGTGGTACCCATTGCTACAGTTTTAATTAATGTACTGGGGCTCCAAAATAGCTCAGTTGGGAAAGCGTTAGACTGAAGATCTAAAGGACCTTGGTGACTTAGATAGTAAAGAATCTGCCTTCAGTGTGGGAGATCTGCGTTCAATCCCTGGGTCGGGAAGATCACCTGGAGACGGGAATGGCTATCCACTCTAGTATTCTTGCCTGAAGAATCCCATGGACAGAGGATCCTGGCAGGCTACAGTCCATGGGGTTCGAAAAGAGTCGGGCATGATGGTACCCACTGCTGCAGTTTTAAATAATGTACAAGTGACAAAACTTACCACCTTAGTTCTTTTTGCAAACTTAACCTTCTTTGCAACATTATAGGCTTGTGATTTTTTACTTTTCTCATTTAACAAAGCCCTTGTGATGTCTATGGTTTAAGTTACTGACAGAATTCTTGACTGACTTCAGTAGGAAAGGACAGTAGGAAAGTAGAACAGTCGAAATGAGGAGGGGAATGGTGGCGATGTCAACAGTAATCCGTTTGAGGGGGCAGGTCAAGGCTGCCACCAGGACTGTTTAGGAACTGTGCTTGTGGAGACAGCCGAAAACCAGGGGGACTGAAAGGGGTGACGGGAAAGACTTCAGCCCGCCATATAATCCTGAGACCTCAAAAATCTACCAGTAGTCCTTCATTTATTTGTGTTAAGCACAGCTTTCTTGCTGTGGTCTCCTTTATGGAAATTTATCTCTAGGAGCAATAATGCCTCAACTCACTAGTATCATAGTACAAGTTCATTTCTCTGTGAGATTTTCTGATTAATTTTTCGATGAGATAATTGTCCTCTGGGATAAGAGAGGCCATAGAAAGGGGGAAGAGCACGGAATGTGAGAGCAGCTTCGTAAAGCTTCCCAGTGACCTTGGTTCACGGCTGGGTTAGTGATAAGATTGGAAATTTCACTATCAGAGTCATTTCTGGCAAGAATGGATCTGCCATGATCCAAAGCAGCTTTTATCTATCCCTAATTTTATATTCTAATCTGGGAAGATGAAGGATGGTGTGTATAAAATATCTGGCTTAAGCTTTGGCACCTTACAGGCACTGAATTTTTGAAGCCTCTTAAAAATGTTATTGGTAGTTATTAATAACTAATAATATAGTTTTACTCTCAATTCAGTTCAGTCGCTCAGTTGTGTCCGACTCTTTGTGACCCCATGGGCTGCAGCATGCCAGGCTTCCCTGTCCGTCACCACCTCCCGGAGCTTACTCAAACTCATGTCTGTCGAGTGAGTGATGCCATCCAACCAAACGCAAAGGCCTTTTGGGTAAAAAATGTTACAATAAACCCCAAATTATCTTTCTTCCTTGGAGACTGAGGCAAGAGGATAAATGAAGAAATTGATAGTTGGAGTAGAGAGTATTTTATATGTTGATCATTACTCCTTCAGAGAGTCTCGGGAGATGGGGAGCCAACTTGGGAGTCAGCTGGGTGCTAGCATGCATTTTACATGAGATTCTTCCGTCCCGCCTCAGGCCCAGGTGGTGGGCGGCGGGCCAGGGGCAGCGGCCCCTGTGGAGGAGAGGAGGCTAGGGCTCTCCCTTCGCTGGCTGTCCACCACACCTGGCAGGCGGCTGTGTTTCCGCGTGGAGTGGCGCGTTTATGCTTCTTCCCTCCACCCCACGCCCCGGTTCTGCTGGCACCCACATGTTTCCATGAGAAGACGACCACGCTGAGATGCCAAGCGCTAATGACTTATGGTAATTAAGGATGTTTTGAATCTTTAAACAGGAACAGCCCTTTGGCTGAATATCAGTTTGGCATTTGTTGCTCCTTGAATTTCTTCTTTATTTTCAAAAAAGCCAACTCGTTTCTCTTTCCGAAGAAGTATTTCCTGTAGTCCTTGTATTTTTGTGGGCAAATGTATCCTGAGGGAAGTTCACCAGATTGTGAATTTTGACTTTTTCCCAGCCCTTGGAGGAGTGAAGTATCTTTATCTCCCAATTGGAGACATAGGTTGTTTTTATTTTTTTAAATTAATTTATTTTTAATTGGAGGATAGTTGCTTCACAGTGTTGTGTTGGTTTCTGCCATTCATCAGCATGAATCAGCCATAGATGTGCATGTATTCCTTCCCTCCGAACTTCCCTCCCGCCCCGTCCCAGCCCTCTAGCTTGTCACAGAGCACTGGGCTGAGCTCCCTGTGTTATACATCAGCTTCCCGCTCGCTATCTGTGTTGCGTGTGGCAATGTATATATTTCACTGCTTCTCTCTCACAGTGCCCCACCCTCTGAAACATAGGTTTTTATTTGCTGAGTTTTGAGAGGGTTTCTATACTTTGTGGATCATTCTTAGCAACTGGGCTCATTTTTGTCTGGGTATTGATGTAATTGCAGGTAAGAAGGATGAATATGGCGATGGAGACAGACTGCTTTCTGTGGCTGGTTCAGGTCCTCCCAGGGACTGTCCCCATCATTCCTATCTCTTCTTTCTTTGATTTGCTCCTTTGATTGGCCTGTCTATCAGTGAATGACCTGTCGCAGAGTTGGACATGACTGAGCGACTTCAATGTCAGTGTCAATGTTGTACTCCTGAAACTAACACCATATAGTAAATCAACTCTACTTCAATTCAAAATAATCCCCTGGAATTTGTTTGGATGATATTTTCCTAGGTACGGAAAATGCAGACTTAGGTTCTTGTTCGGGATTGGCAGGGAAGAGGGGAGGATGAAGAGGCCTCAGGCTCTGAGGCAGTCTGAGGTGTGTGTATAGGAAGAGTGAGCATGTGTGGAAATCAGTGAAGTAGGAAGCACTAACCGAGCTTTGGACCCAAAGAGCTGGGGGAGGTAGGTGGCGCAGAGGTCTCATGGTTTTAATTGCCAGCTCCCAGCTGGTAAAGGGCACATGGAGCCAGCCACGGAGCAGAGAGCCTGGGGGAGGTGTCCCTACCTTCCAAGTGCTGTCTTTCCTGCTGTAGCAGGTGACAGCGGAGGGACTGACGACTGTGAGTCCACAGAGGGCAGTCCACAGAGGGCACATCCTCCCTTGCCTGCTGGACGGAGGGGCCCCAGCAGAAGTGGGAAGGGGGTGAGAGCAAGGGTGGGAGGGTGGAAGGCAGTCTCCCACCTGCTCCTCACCCTTCTTATGCCACTTGGGGAAATGGGCTTGTCGGGCTTGGCTTCAGGCATTAGGCAGCTGTCTCTGAAAAGATTTGCTCTTTGATTTGAAGGGTCAGGCACCTTTGCGTCAGAGGAGAACCAACATTTGGGGTAGTCATGTGTCTGAAATAGGATCCAGTTTGAGAGCCAGAGGCACTTTGGAGTGGGTCGGGCTGCAGCTGCTCCAGGTTATAGATGAAGAGAGCTTATGGGACTTGATGATGGTGTCTGGAACACAGTGGGTGCTTATGAAATGTTTACTAAGTGGCCGGGAGAGTCAGTGAGTCATTGAGGATCACACCGTGGCTGATTCACATTTCTGCTCTCTTAGATATTTCTACTGACATATCACCCCAAAGCTGTCTTGTGTATATTTCTCCTACAGGCCTGAAATATGGGGTGAAATATAGGCACTGGGTTATAATTAAAACATCACTGAAGTTTTATCTTCTGCTTTGTGGCACAGTATAAACTACACATTCCAGGGTGGGGGAGGGATAAATTAGGACTTTGGAATTAGTATATATAAGGTACTATATATAAAATGAGCAGGATCCTACTGTATAGCACAGGGAAGTGTAGTCAATATCTTATAATAAACCATAATGGAAAAGAGTGTGAAAAAGAATATACACACACACGCGTGTATGTGCACAAAGGACTACATGTTCCATGTGTGTTTCAGTTTTCAGTTTCAAGTTTTTACTCACTTTCTACTGTTGGAAATTTTTGGCAGGATCCAAAATGTAATCCGATGTTATTTTACATTCTGAAACTTAAATATCCTTGATAAACTTGGAAAACTTTGTAAGTTATTTAAAATATTTTTGCTATATTTGTTGCTTATGGTTTTGGGTATAATGAGGATATTGGCATAAGAGAGTATCTATAGCAGTGGTCCTCAACCTCTCCAGCACCAGGTACTGAGTTCATGGAAGACAGTTTTTCCACCGACTAGGGAGGTCAGGGGATGGTTTCAGGATGATTCAAGCACATTACACTTTTTGTGCACTTTATTTCTATTATTATTACATTGTGATGTACAGTGATGTAATTCTGCAGCTCACCATAATGCAGAATCAGGGGGAGCCCTGGGCTTGTCCTGTGGCCAGGTTATAATTAAATGCGAGCAGTGGGGAGCGGCTGTAAATACGCAGGAAGCTTTGCTCACTTGCTCGCCTGCAGCTCACCTCCTGCTGTGTAGCCCACCTCCTAAGAGACCTTGGACCCTTCTGTGGCCTAGGGGTTGGGGACCCCTGATCTCCAGCTTTGATGATCTTGAAAGATCAACAGTTTCCAAGTGAAATTCAATGTTTTATGTTAGGGATCATTAACTGGCTATAGTATATGTCTTATCTTCAATTATCTGTTACACCAGTAACCTTTAACTGGCACCCTCAAATCAGATTTGCCTTTTTCTGATACGTCCTTACCCCCTGGCTGAGGCAAGCTTCCTGAAGCTCTGGGCTGGCCAAGGTCTGATGAGACACCTTGGCATCACCTGCTACCTCCACTTGGCAAGAAACCCTGAAGTTGGAAGGTGAGGGGGTGGGGAGGGTGTGTGAGTTCAGAGGTGTTGTAAACATAGTCACACGAACTCAGTGTTACTGTTGATGAATTTTTGCTTCACGGTTGGGCCTCCCCTCCCAAATTCTTGAGACTACCCATTGATTACTCTGCCAGTTGGAACCATGAAATGGAGGGATTCAGGGCTTCCCTGGTGGCTCAGAGGTTAAAGCGTCTGCCTGGAATGCAGGAGACCCGGGTTCGATCCCTGGGTTGGGAAGATCCCCTGGAGAAGGAAACGGCAACCCACTCCAGTACTCTTGCCTGGAGAATCCCATGGAGGGAGGAGCCTGGTAGGTTACAGTCCATGGGGTCGCAAAGGGTCGGACACGACTGAGCGACTTCACTTCACTTCATTGAGGTCCATATAATGCCAAAATGTATTTTTTACTCTTCCTTTTCATTCCATATTCAGGCACATGATTTATCAGCTAGTATTAATGCATGCTAAGTCCCTTTGGTTGTGTCTAGCTATTTGCGGCCTTGTGGACTGTAGCCTGCCAGGGTCCTCTGTTCATGGGGTCCTCCAGGCAAGAATACTGGAGTGGGGGAGGCAGGAGGGGGGTTCAGGATGGGGAACACGTGTGTACCTGTGCCCGATTCATGTTGATGTGTGGCAAAACCAATACAATATTGTAAAGTAATTAACTTCCAATTAACATAAATAAATTTATATTAAAAAGAATACTGGAGTGGGTTGTCATGCCCTCCTCCAGGGGATCTTCCCTACCCAGGGATAGAACCTGCATCTCTTGTGTCTCCTGCTTGGCAGGCATGTTCTTTACCACTAGTGCCACCTAGTAGCAAAGCTAAATTTCAGTGACTGAAATTTCACTTTTTGGTTCTAGACATCTTTACCTTACACATTGGGAAGTCATGAGAAACTCTCAGTGATGGAGTAAGATTATAAGGTGTATTACTTAACTTTACGCAGGTAAAAATAGTGACTGTGTGAGCACAAGAGTTTTGTTTGTGTGCTTCCGCATCTCTCATAGCACAGAGTTGATTGAAAATGCTTAGAAAGGATGAATTTAGAAAGTCTGTATATTAGATACAGAAGGAACTCCCAGGAGGAGTCACTGAAAGGATTTGCCTCTGAGGAGCAAGGCTGGGAGTGGAGGGGGGTGAGCTTGCTTTTCTTTATAAGCCCTTTGGTAATGTTTATATTTTTTATTATGTGCATATGTTACTTTGGCAGATACAAAACATATATTGTTAAAAATTCCAGCTATCTTCTTGGCCAGAGTAGGGTCAGACAGTAGCAGAGTGATAAAGTTGCGCAGTGGGAGTACGGCGTGAATTTTGGGATGCCTAGAGTCCTGTCTCTAAAGCTCACAGGTTGACGGAAATCTCACCAGAGCTTTGCACATGGAAAGACAAACAGAGAAGCAGACCAAGAAGCAAACAGCGGCGAGTCATGTTTTAACTCCCTGTGGACATCTCCTTCAACCTTGAGCGTGGCGGGATACGTCCTCGGTCACTGGGCACCAGTGTTGGCTCGACGCTTGTGCTGCCACTGTAGCCCCCGGAGCTGCCCATGGCCGGGGGCACTTGCCAGGGTGAAACCTTGTGGCAGAGCCGATTACTGGACTAGTAGGAGCCCTGCCAATGAAGAGTCCTGCACTCGTGGATGTGAAAGCAAGAAAGAGAGTTACAAATAGGAGAGGGGCAAGGAAGGGAGAGTGAAATGTTGAGCTTATGTTCAGGGACGCTTTGCAGGAAAGGATGTTGCTTAAAGCTGGTGCTTCTTCGAACCACTGATCTGAGAACAAGTTTGACCGTGGAGTTTAATGTTTTGTTTCATTACTGTCATACCACACCCTAGAGTGAAAAACAAATAAAGAAGGTATTAAAGAAAATATTCTTAGACCTGAAAAAAGAATCCGCTGATTCTTGTCTGATTCCAGGACCTTGACAGTCACAAACCTGCGTATTTGTATGGTAGGGGCATTTCTCAGTCTGGTGGCTCTTTCTAGAATCTGTGCAGTTGTTCTTCTTAAGGTGGTCCCAAAGGAAAGGCTGCGTGTTCTGAGGAGATCAAGAATAGAATATTTACTTTTTCTTTTTTTTTTTTCAAATAGGCCACACTTTACTTCCAGGGTCAACTGGAATGTATTTTAATTAGTCCATAATCTTGGGAAATTTATCATTGAGCAAAGTGTACTGAAAGGCTTGGCTCAGTTTATTTATTTGGCTTCCAAATGTGAGTCCAGCGCAGCCATCAAAAAAATGGCATAGATTTCAGTGGCTTTTTGACATTGTTTTAAATAAACATTTTGTCTGTTAACTCTTAGGGATGCAAGAGAGTAAACTTGGTTTACTAAGCTTTTGCTCTCTCTTATTCCTCGTCCTGACAGGAGAGGAAATTTCAGGATGGATTTTTCACTTGAAGCATCACATAAAGGGAAGTCCAGTGGTTCAGACTTTGCCTTCCAATGCAGAGGATATGGGTTCAGTCCCTGGTCAGAAAGCTGAGATCCCACATGCCTCATGGCCAGAAAGCCAGAGCATAAAACAGAAGCAAAATTGTAACAAATTTAATAAAGACTTAAAAAAAAAAAAAGTCTTTAAGAAACACCCAGAGCTACTTCTGGTAGCATCAATGCAATGAAAGTAAGCATAGGTTATTTCCGGTGCTAAGAGCTATGGGTCACGGGAGTTGGATGTAATGAAAAGGAAAAAGTAAATGTTGGAATGAGGCAGAGATACGCGTATCTGAGTCTATACTCTGAATAAAACCGGTTTCGAGGGTGTGGGTGAAATGCATACCAGGTATTTAACACTGCAGTGAGTCAGAGTGGCTCTGTGGGACCCCCCACCCCATGCCCCTCAACTTTCCTGTTGACCGGGCAAGTTCTACAGGCTGTTTGCCGCCAAGACAGGGCCTAAAAGTTGGGCAACTGTTTAATTGTTGTTTTCCAGAGTAGAGCCAAAGCAGGGTTAGCACACTGGTTGTAAAATCCTTCCTCCTTTTGAAAACCTCAAAACCATCAAACTACTTCCGTTCTTAATCTCTGAGAGGGCAAGTGATGAGGCCTAGCCCTTGGTCATGGGACGTGAGTGGCCCCGAGGCCAGGTTCCTCCTCCTCAGAGCATGTGGGCATTGATCCAGCACAACCTGCTGCTGGGCATCCCGCCTTCCCGGGAGGAAAGGTGACTTTGGAGAGGTCATTCAGCTGGGTTCTGTGAGTCTGGGGTCACTGTGTTAAAAAAGAGTTCCCTGCCTTTCTGCCTGCTTTAAGGTTTCCTGGTTGTTTTCTTAGTGGCAGTGATATCAGTTCTGCTGTATACTTGCTAGGTGCCGAGGGGACACTTATAAATAACACTCAGTGCTGTTTGCTGGGTTGCCAAAAAAAAAAAAAAAAGCTGATTAACATAGTGAGGCAAGTTTTGTAGAAGATCTGTCCACCTGGGTGCTACTCAGTGGCTTGTGGGTGATGATTTTATGGGTTGGATGAGGTGGGAGGTTTCCTTCCTTTTTTTTTTTCTCTGTGTGGTGAAATCTTGTCCTCCTGTTGAAAAACAGGGAGAAACGGGAGTGTGTGTGTGTTACGGGGGGCAGGGGGTGAGGGTATGTGTGTGATATCAGCAGCTGAGCTTATAATCGGCAGGTTCTTTTAGTGTAACTTCTACTTATGGTTTTAATAACTGCATTGTACCAATAATTCGGGGGAAATGACTGCCCTTGTCTTCAACCTGTTGCCCATGTGGAAATGATCTCGAAGGGAGCCCAAAGCAAGTGTCTTTTAAGTTGCTAAGTTTTTGGATTTCCCAATTCCCTTTTTTTGGTGTGTGTGTCAAAATTTGCACTTTGATAAAACATCAGTGAGTCGTCACTCTGAGTTACTTTCAAGAAGCAGGAAGTCATGCCTGTTTTCGTGCATAGCGGCCTGGTCTGTTGTTCCTCTCCAGTGGCCACCTTGTGCTGGTCCTGGGTGGTGTGGGTCTGGCCGGGGCCCTCGGCCAGGTGAGAGGGCATTTGTTGTCTGCAGAGCTCGAAGCATCTTAGCTGTGGGAAGCATCTGCTGCTCCAGGAAAGCCTGCACTGAACATTTCTGGACGTCCTGCTGTGTATCTGTGAGCTGCCGAGGGAACACACATAAATAACACCCGGCGCCGGCTGCCGAGTTGCCCGCAGGCTTCTTGTTTCTTGCGCCGGTGAGTCCAGCAGTCTCAGGAGATCTGGCTGGTTGTTTCCCTCAGTGTTGGTGCTTAAGATCAGTTGTTGTCATCATCGTGGGGCGTGAGCAGTCAGGCTGGGCCCTGGCTCTCCACCTGTGAATTTCAGCAATGTCGCAGGAGCAGTTGAACGTGCTTGATGACCAGCAAACCATGACCGAGCCTCCCCGAGCCATTGTTAGCAGATACTTTATAGCAGAATTAATGTGTCGAATAAGAACCACAGTAATTAAATGTAAAGGAGAAGTCCATGCTCATGTCATTCATTCAGCAAACATTTACTAGAGGCCTCTGGCACCAGACGATGCTCACCCCTGCCTTGCAGAAAGGTGGGCACATCAGTGCTGTCCCGACTGCAGTGAGGCCCACAGAGAGGTCTTGAGGACTTCAGAGAGGGGCTGAGCTGAGAGGCGGCAGGGGATTGGAGCTTTGGGTGAAGGGGTCAGTTCCCCTCCATGGTTACCCCTGCCTACGTTCACCATCTTCCTCAGATCCCTCTGGGCTGTCCTCTCCCCACTTGCCCCACCTTTGGTGGATAAGGGATAGAGGTGGTCCTTGGCAGCTTCACTTTCCTCTGCCTTGTCTTGCTCTTGGGTCCTGTTTGTGTGCGCGCTTGGCTGCCTTCCTCTCTGCCGGCTGAGTTCTGCCTCCTCAGTGAGGGAAAGCTGGAGGGGCTGACATCCCAGGACAGGAAACTGTAGAGAAGGAGAGCCTGTCCAGGATGTCTGGGGCAGAGGGCCAAGTGTATGCCCACCCAGGCGACTGCAGTTGCTTCAGGGCCAATTCTCAGGGAAGTTCAATTTCCAAGGCAAGGAAAAGACAGCATGATTTCTTCCCAGGCTCTTTCTTTTGCCTCCAAGTCATGTTGTGGTGACCGTCGGGGGTTTGAGGATTTGGGGGCTGACCAGGGAAAAAGGCACACCCATGAGAGGCAGTAGTAACACACAAGCCTGATTGGACAGCACTTGGAAAAAGTTGCAGGAGGCCAGCTAGCCAGAGGCTTCCAGCCAGGGGACCACCATTCAGAAGGGAGGAGGGCTGGGGACTCCCCTCCCTGGAGTGGGCTGGCTGGGGGGCTGGTGGCTGGAAGGGGCTCCCATGTCGAAGTGACCTTGCTCAGCAGCAGAGCGCTCCGAGAGCCCTTGCAGACTTATAACTGTAAGGTCCCACCTGGTCAATGTCAGGTGTTGTTCCGCGGGTTCCGTAAAGCAGCCTCTGTGGTTAGAAATCTGCTTGTTTTCAAAATAATCAAATGTGTGAAAAATGAGTTTGGTGCCAGTGGGCTCTTGAGCTAACCAGTCTCAGCCTGATTTCTTCTTTCTTCAGCAGTGAAGAAATAAATGACCCTGGGACCAACGCACAGAGGACGTCTTTGCCTTATTTATGTAACACTGACACAGCGTTCCGTGCCACAGTTGTAAGCAAAATGTCTTAAACTGTAAATGCGTGAGGAGTTGTTACTCACTGGTGTTGACATAGTTTACTCAAAAGTTTGAAAATCTGTCCGGGTTCCTTCCTCCGTTGACAGGGGATCTTCAAGTCTGGGAAGCCTCTCTCTGCCTGGCAGGATTAGGCCGGTGACCGGTGATGCGCAGGAGGAGGGCTGACGGTGCGGTGAACTTACACGGTGTCTGGCTGGAAGGTGCTGGGGTGCAGGGAGAAGACCACGTTTAGTGGAGCCTGGGATGTAGAATGCCGCAGCACTGTCTCTTGCTGCCTGATCCTCAAGCTAGTTCAGTTACCGTACATCCGTGACTAAGTCGTAGGGTGGAGATTACACCTCCTCCCTTGGCAGTTGCTTAGAATTGTTAGCTACAACAGAAATAAAGGTGCCTGACCCTCCGCTGCCAATAAAAGCCCACTAGAAAGTCCTTAAAACCACAGGGTTTCCTGTATTAATCTTGTGGGTCTCTGTGTTTGTTTCCTATGGCTGCTGTAACAGATTATTACAAACTCGGTGACTTAAAACAACAGAGGTTTACTCTCTCAGCTCGGGAGAGGCTCTCGATGTGAAATCTGGCAGGGCTGTGCTCCTTCTGAAGACTCTCAGGGAGGTGCCTTCCTTACCTCCTCCAGCTCCCGGGGACCCCCTCTTCCTGTGGGCACATGACTGCGGCACTCCAGTCCCTGCCTCTGACTCCACACGGCCTCTCCTCTGGGTCCGTGTCTTCACCTCTTCTCTCTCTTATATGTAAGGACACTTGTCATTGGACTTAGGGTCCATCTGGGTAATCTAGGATGATCTCATCTCAGCATCATTACATCTGCAGAGCCCCTTTTCCACAGATTTTGGGGGTTAGGAGGTGGACATATCTTTTCAGTTCAGTCACTCAGTTGTGTCTGACTTTTTGCGACCCCATTGACTGCATCATGCCAGGCCTCCCTCTCCATCCCCAACTCCCGAAGCTTACTCAACCTCATGTCCATCGAGTCAGTGATACCATCCAACCATCTCATCCTCTGTCGCCCCCTTCTCCTCTTGCCTTCAGTCTTTCGCAGCCTCAGGGTCTTTTCCAGTGAGTCAGTTCTTCCCATCAGGTGGCCAAAATATTGGAGCTTCAGCTTCAGCATCAATCCTTCCAATAAATATTCAGGACTGATTTCGTTTAGGATTGAGATCAAACCAGTCAATACTAAGGACGTCAGTACTGAATATTCATTGGAAGGACTGATGCTGAAGCTGAAGTTCCCAATACTGAAAGCCATCTTTTGTTACACTGCTGACTTAAGCAGTGATAGTTACTTGGGGGTGAGGTGGGGAAGAGGCAGTTCCTCAGTGGAGCAATGGGCAGGAAGTGGTTAGTCAGTATGTTCTATTAAGAGTGTGTCCTCCCCACTTCCTCCCCCATCTCCCCACCCCGCGTGTTGTCATCAGCTCCTTTAGGATGCGAGCAGGTCTTCCCTCTGTGTGCCATCCCTGAGGAATGGAGCTCTCTTTATTTGGCTCTACGTTTTGTGAATGAATACTTGAACTCTGGGGATCCATAAATGATTTGTGCAGCCACTAGATATTTGGTACAATATTTGGATTGAATTTTGAAGTCGTATAGTTTACTTAATCACTATGTGCACACTTTCCGGAAATTTTTATATCTCTGACCATTTCTTTGGTTTCTCAGAAAGTCAGTGTCAGTTGTTTTTTTTTTTCAATTTCTACGCAGTTCTCAGCAGTTGTTGTAGATATTCCTCTTCCTGATTGTGATAGAAAAAGAACTATGAAGTGATATTATTTATGGGGTACTTACTATGCTTAGAGGTAGGCACTGCCTCTGTCACCATTTTGGGGATGGGAGCTGAGCCTTGGAGAGGCTCAGTAACTTGTTCCGGGTTACGTGCCAGTAAGAAGGGGAGCTGGAACTCCTCACACCAAAACTGTCTGGCTCTAGAGCCCCTCCGGGTTTTGAGCACCCTCTCAGTACCATCAGAAAAGTGTAACTCCCACAGGTGATGCAAACAGGAGTTTATAATCCAGGTATAATGGTGCTCAGCCTTTCTTAAGCTGTGGCTGTGCTGTTGGTTGAACATATGTGGAGGAGGAAACACTTGGAGTCAGTTGTCAAGAATGGGCTTGTCTTCACCGTTTGTGCAGCAAACTTCTTTACTAGACATAGACCCTCATGGCATTGAATTACTTCTTCTCCACTGCATTTCCTCTGCCCAGCATAGTGCTTGTTGAAAGACTGATAACCCCAAGGCATCACTGGGCAGAGAGCAGCCACTATACCATTGTTATCAAGATTCGATTAAAGTATTATATGTATAACTTTCTACCAAGGTTTCTTTGTAATAGTTTCCCACAGTGTCATTTGAGAGTGGTTTTTAAAAAATTTATCTTTTGTTTTTAATTTTATTAGTTAACAATGAAGCAACCCCCAAGTGTTAAGAAATGAAAACCGTTTTTCTCTTCCTGTTAGTCATGGTTGACAGTAATGTCATTTAACTCATACAGCCATTTTAATACCCATAAATTACAGAGCCTGTTTTATGAGCTGAGTATTAAGACTTTTAAGGTTTTGTCTTATGTAGTGGAGAGTTTATAGCATAATTATTATGTGTACAAAACAATAGATTTTCTAACTTCAAAAAGTGAAGTATTTTATTTACTTATCTATTGCCCACACAGTTTTTGTTTTTTAAATAATGCATTTTAAAGTGTTAATCTATGAAAGATGTTTCCTGAAAACTTTGGTAATTCACCCTGGATATACCAAGTACAATAGCACAGATTTTTATTTAGAAATTCTCTAGGAAAGCAAGTGGATATAAATTAAGTGAAATAAAAGTTAAACTACTGTTTCATATTTTGCAGTTGTTCTGAGCATGATGTGGAATAATAGTTGTCATGCCCCAAATGTGCATGATTTCTGAGATAGCCAACAGATACTGTGTTTGTGAGTTTCTCCTTGTGTTTGGAGACATTCTCATCCTGGAGTCAGGAGAATTTTCATTCATCCGCTGGTGCATGATAACTTCTAGGTACCACTTACCCTTTCCTTTCGTAATCCCCCTTTGTAGAATATACACAGTAACGGACTGAGTGTAAGTGTACTTTACCATTGGAGAAGCCAAAAATCGCACACAGGAAAACAGAACCCTCAATTTTCAAAGGACGGAGAGTCTGAAATGCATGTTCTTCTCCCCCCACCTTTTTTTTTTTTCCAGAAATCAGTTTCGTTTTCACTTAAAAGTGGCATAATGTCAGGTTTTCATCTTAATAATTTGTAATACTGGGGTATTTTAATAGCCTTAGCGCACAGTCTGAATTGGATTAGTTCAAGCTAAAAACACGTGTACATTTGAGAGACTTAGTGAAAATGCTCCAGTAAGATGTTTTCCCCGTAAGTAGCTTTATTGAGGATAGCTGACGTACATTAATACGCACATACTGACAATGTAAGGTGTGATGAGTTGACATATGCGTGCGTCTGTAAAGCAATCACTGCATTAAGATGAGGAACAGATCCGCCACCCCTAAAGTCTCCTTGTGTCTTTTTGTACTCCTTCCTCTTCGAGGGAATCACAGATCTGCTTTCTGTTACTATTATTTTTTCATAAAAATGCCAGCATACCTTGCATACTCTTTTTGGTGTGTCGTCTTTCTTTCAGCATAATTATTTTCAGGTTCATTCATATAGTTCATTTTTTTAAATTGATGAGAAACATTGGAGTATAAGGGTGTCCTATAATTGATCGGTCTTTCTAGTCACTGGGGCATTTAGGTTTTGTTTTCAGTTTTTGTTTATTATAGATAAAGTTGCTATGAATATTTGTGTATAACCTTTGTATGGGTGCATGTCTTAATCTCTGTTAGGTAAATAACCATAGAATGGTTGGGTCATATGGTTGGTAAATGTATTTACTTGTTAAGAAACTGTCAGACTGTTTTCCAAGGTGGTTGTACCATTTTACATTTCCAGAAACAGCTCATCTGAGTGTATAAGAGTTCCTTAATCCCACATCATTGGCATCACTTGGCGGGGCGTGTGTGTGTGTATGTGTGTGTGAGTTGCTCACTTCTGTCTGTCTGTTTGCAACCCCATGGACTGTAGCCCTCCAGGCTCCTCTGTCCATGGAATTCTCTAGGCAGGAATACTGGAGTGGGTTGTTATTCCCTTCTCCAATCACCTGGTATGGTCTGACTTTAATTTTAGCCATTTCAGTAGGTGTGTAGAGGTAGCTCAGTAAGTTTTAATATAAATTTTGCTAATTACTAATGATGTTGTGCATTTTATAATGTACTGTTTCTAAATGTATCTAGATATAGTTTTGTGACTATTTTGTTTAAACATTTTGTCTATCTTTATTTTTATTATTGTTGAGTTTGGGCTTCCCTGATAGCTCAGTTGGTAAAGAATCCACCTGCAATGCAGGAGAGCCCGGTTCGATTCCTGAGTCAGGAAGATCTGCAGGAGAAAGGAAAGGTTACCCACTCCAGTATTCTGGCCTGGAGAATTCCATGGACTGTATCATCCATGGGGTCACAAAGAGTTGGATGCGACTGAGTGACTTTCACTTTATTACTGAGTTTAGAATTTCTTCTTATCTGGATAAAAATCCTTTATCAGATATGTGACTGGAAAACTTTAAAACACTGAGTTAAAATTTGTTTCTTTTGGATTTTTCTTTTTTTGACAATATTTTTTTCATTATGGAAATGTACATATAAAATGTACTGTTTAAACATTGTTTAAGTGATTTGTTCAATGGCATGAAGTACACTTGCATTATTTTCTTTTTTAATACCATGATCCGAAGTCATTCAGCCCATCAATGTATGAGCCCTTAGAGGATAGGAACTGAGTCTTATTCTCAATTGTATATTTAGAATCTATAGTATGGTTGGCTGTAATGGATCCCCGATAAATATCTGTTGACTGGACGAAGTATTTGTTTTCAGGTTTGTAGTTATTTCAGTATTTGTTAGGATTTAACTTTAACAAAGACTAATAAAACAGTGGCTTATAAAGGATGGGAAATTTTTCTTACAATAATTGTCCAAGGGTAAACAGCTTTCTTGATGACTCTACCATGTTGGGGTCCAGGTTCCTGCTAGCTTGTTGTCCTGCCATCTTCCACAAGATATTTCTTCTTGTAGTTTTAGAAGGGTATTCCAGCTCCTGCCAGCTGGAACGGGAGATAGATAGCATGAGGACGGCAGACTCCTTCCCGTTTAAGCGCATGACTTTACATTTGCACACATCACTTCTGCCTACATCCCATCAGCCAGAACCTGCTCCTGTAGCCACAACGCACTGCAAGAGAGGCTGAGAAACATCGTCTCTGGCCGGGTGGCCATACACCCACTTGTTTTGAAAGGGGAAGATAGACGTTGGGGTGAGTGAGGCAATCGGCTGTCTCACTCATATTTTGTTACGTTACAGTTAATAGTTTAATTGGAGTCCAAGATGTTTACTGCTGTTAGGAAACACGCTTGCTCAAAATGGATAGGTTGAGAGTTATGACACAACAAAAGGTTCATAGTGGACATTATTTGATGTTTCTTCAGCCCTTGAAATACAAGTCTAGAGTGAAGATGTCCGTGACAGTTGACATTCCAGTTGCAAAGCGAGACAGAAGACAGAGACACAGCTTTAAGAGCATCCTATTTTGTAATTTAGGAAACGGGTGGACGAAGTTTTGGAGCCGTGTGGGAATGTGACAGATTGGGGTCAAGAAAGGGTAATGCCGTGGCTTTTCATTGACTGTTGGATGAAACTCAGCCACATTAGTGTGGTTTATAAGGACCCATCTTCTTGTTTCTCTGTTTTCCTGGTCATACTGAATAAGGGACAGTTTCTTGACTGCTTCTTATCATCTCCATGTATTCTAGCAACTCTGCTTGCTGTTTAGATGTATTACCTTTTTAAAATAAAAATTTGGGGGTGAAGGAAAGGAAGCACCCATCAACAAGAAGCCTACCTGAATCCACCTGTCTGTCTCTGCCGTACACTGAGCGCCTTGGGCCCGCGGAGGTGCTTGACATCGGTCATCCCTCGTCATCCTTGCGGCATCGTCCACGTTTTACAAAGGAGGGACCTAGGCAGCAGTTGAATGACTGAAGGTTGCAACATTCAGAAACTTGGCAGGACCAGGAATGTTGGCTGACTTCTGAGTTGGGTTTTTCCCAGAACATCTTATTATTATTATGTTTTTTTTGAGAGGAGGGTCTGCTTTTGGGTTTAAGGTGGCAGTAACCACAGTAACATCAAGAGACGCTATGAATTTAAGAGTCAAGTATGAGTTATACCTGCGGGGTATGTGTCACGTGAAAGCTTTTACTTTGATTACCTGTGAGGTGACCTACCTCACTGACTTACTTCCTTATGCTGGGGAAAACTGGGAACGAAGGAGGAAGCAAGTGTGGAGACCGGTTTTAACTCGTTCGAAAGAAGTTATCCTTGACTCTTGGAAGCTTGGAATCTTTCTAATCTCTTTTTTTAGCATTGGCATTTCGGTTGGAGGTTTGCACTAGCAAACGCGTGCTTCAGGCGTATGTGAACTGAGGAGAGCTAAACACCTGCATTCCCTCATCCTGAGGCTCTCCCACGAGTCCACTAGATGGAGCACATGGTTTGCATATGTTTCATGATGAAACCTTGGAAGAAAGATGTGGTCTCCTCTGCAGCCATATTGCAGGCCCTCCACCCCCCACCCCCGAAGTTGGGCAGGCATCTTGATCTGTGGGTTTTATTTTTTCCTCTATAAATGTCAAATTTTCTTTCACTTGCTTAGTACTTCTGTGTGTAAGGAATGAGGTTCTTTGGGGGCCTGACAGGAAAGCATCATGGTAGAGTAGAAAGAGTCTGAGTCTGGGGATGAGGGACCAGAGGTCCTAGTTCAGACACCCAGGGTGCTTTGACTTTGACATGTCTTCTTTAAACATCTTTGAACCTCAGCGTCCTTGCTGGTGGCATTATTGTGCTGTGCTTAGTTGCTCAGTCATGTCCGACTCTGTGCAACCCCACGGACTGTAGCCCGCCAGGCTCCTGTGTCCATGGGATTTTCCAGGCAAGAATACTGCAGTGGCTTGCCATTTCCTCCTCCAGGGGGTCTTCCTGACCCAGGGATCAAACCCAGGTCTCCTGCATTGCAGGCTGACTCTTCACCAGCTGAGCTATGGGGAAGCCTAGGTAATATGTAAGATAAACCTTACAAGGTATAGCTTATATACTTTATGAGGCATATTGGGCCTTCTGTGCAATCCCTTTAAGTTACCTGTGCTACCAAAGATTCACTCATTCCCATTCTGCCTGGCTGGACTCGCACTCACAGCCAGTGCCTGTGAAGTGGAGAATCCTGCAGGACCCCAGGGGCCTCGGATGCCCTCTAGTTCGGCTGCCATTGCAGTGCGCCATCACCCACTGGCACTCCTGCTCCTGCTCCTGCTCATTAGAGAAGCTTTGCATATTGACTCTGGTGATCCCTTCTAGAGCAACCCAGATCTTGTAGTGTGTTCTGTCTTCCCTATTCAGATTTTCTATTTTAGAGCCAAGATGGAATACTCTTTACTTCTTTGCCTGGCTGAATTAAATGATCTATAAGAAATAAAAAGTGTTGTAAAAATGTCTCTCAGTCTTTATTTCTTACCTGGTGGATTGGAAAGTCCCTAAGTTTTTTTAGCTTTTATAGCAGGGAGCTATTTTTCAGCAGTTGTTGGTTGACACATTTGTTCCTAAAAGCCAGTGATTATCTTAGACTACTTGAATCTGCTATTAATGTGTGGTGAAGTAAAATGAAAAACTTTCATTTTTTTAGGCTACTTTGAACTTTCTGTGGGAATGTGTAATTTTACCATTCATAATTTTAAATTGAGTAGATGTCTGCTGAATAAAGACCTTTAATTTAGGTTGTTCTTCTTCTTGGTTGCCAAGCACAAAAAAGTTTGTGATGTGTTGAAACATGCTCTTCAAAATTCTTTTAAAATTACACGTTTGGTATCTGCAGTGGAAAATCAATAAAGCATCAATTTATATCATGTAAATTAGTAAATCTACAGTACCTCTTCTTTTGGTTGTTGAAAAGGACCTAGTCTCAATATTTTATTTCCCAAATAGAGAGGTTTTAAAAGTTCATATATTTGAATGGATTTTGGAATCAGTTTGAATTTTAGTGTATAATCTCCATTGTATCTTCATTGGCACTGAAGTAATGGAGTAAATGTATATCACCATATTCCTCTCCAGTGGGTGAGAACTATAAACTGAGAAGCTTCCTTAGACGGAGGCCACTAAGTATAAAGATGTACCTTGATCTCCTATGACCTCCAGCTAGTGACCAGCATTGGTGACTCTGATGGGTTAACAGAAGGAAATGGATCATTCCTCGTTTTTCCTAGGAAATATTGAATCATCAAGATATTTCTTTAGTCACATGATAGGGGTAATCAAGCACTGGTCATTATGAAATTGAGAAGCATGTCTTAGGGGAAGTGGCCTTGAGTTTGTTCATTTGTGGAAGGACGGGGACTCCAGTCTCTCCCTCCCATCAGTGGTGTGTGCTCAGCAGCCAGCTGTGACATCGACCCTTGAGTCCTCCGTGGTTCTTACCAGGAGCAGTAGGGTGGACTCCTTACCTTCTGTGGATTGGAGGGATCCCTGTCGTGAGTAGAACACAAGGCCGGCCTTTTGAATGGCGACTACACTGGCTGTGTATGAACCACTTCATATTTTAGAAGTTTTGGTGGAAGGCGGGAGTAATAAAAAGTATACCTACCTGCTTACTGAGCATCTTCTTTGATGCTCTTCAGCTCTAAAGGACGTACCTCACCTTTCAGTTGATGAAAAGGACCTAACCCCAGCCTTACATTTCCCAAATAGAGGACCAAATCTATTTTAAACTACTAACACAACTTGATAAAGCACTGGAAGTTCATGTTTTGTAGCATCTTACACGTATCGGTGAAAGTGAAAGTTGCTCAGTCGTGTCCGACTCTTTGTGAGCCCATGGACTATATAGTCCATGGAATTCTCCAGGCTAGAATACTGGAGTGGGTAGTCTTTCCTTTCTCCAGGGGATCTTCCCAATCCAGGAATCAAACCCAGGTTTCTCACATTGCAGGCTGATTCTTTACCAGCTTTAAATGCTTTTTGTGTAATCATCATCATTTGTTAATGGGATTGAAGACATGCTGAAAAGAGCAAGGGCCTAGGAGCCAGGGATCCTTGGTTCTTATCCCACATACCAACTATGTGCCTTTGGTCACATCAGCTCCACTTCTCTGAACCTCGGTCTTGTCATCTGTAATGGGAGATAACATAGGCAACCCATGTCTCATGGCCTAATTAGTTCTTGGATAACATTAAATTTCCCTGTACATTTCTCTTAAGCACAGTGTTACAAACTGAGTTTCTTTTGTAGAACATACTTTTATACTATAAAAGCATGAAAGATGATTTATAAGTTGGAATAATGAGTATTAGCTTTTACAAACATTTATGTAAAATGATATTTATTACAAAATCTGTTATCATTATATTCCTTTTTTGAGATATTTTGCATGGAGTTTTGGGGGAAAGTCTTCTTTAAATATGAACGCCCTGCAGATGTTCATCTGAAATAATTTTTGGTGCTGGTGCCTTGTAGAATATTAAGCAAAACACAGCGTTCAGTTCAGTTCAGTTCAGTTGCTCAGTCGTGTCCGACTCTTTGCGACCCCGTGAATTGCAGCACTCCAGGCCTCCCTGACCATCACCAACTCCCAGAGTTCACTCAAACTCACGTCCATCGAGTCGGTGATGCTGTCCTGCCGTCTCATCCTCTGTCATTCCCTTCTCCTCCTGCCTCCAATCCATAAGACAAAAAAAAAAAAATTTTCCAGTACATACTGAATTTCACAAAATAAATTTTTTATAGCTTCAAAAACAAAACAGCAATGTGAATGCTCTGAACTTTGGGGTAAAGGATAGTTCTTTTCTCTGTAGTAAGCATAAATGTCATCTGTGCTGTGCTTAGTCGCTCAGTCGTGTCCGACTCTTTGTGAGCCCATGGACTGTAGCCCACCAGGTTCTTCTGTCCACGGGATTCTCCAGGCAAGAATACTAGAATGGGTTGCCATGCCCTTCTCCAGGGGATCTTCCTGACCCAGGCGTCAAACACAGGTCTCCCGCAGTGCAGGCGGATCCTTTACCATCTGAGCCACCAGGGAAGCCTGGGAATCAACAAAAAAGTTCAAAATCTGAGTCATTCATTTTAAGAAAAAGTATTTGCCTGTCTGAATCATTAGTCCAGTGGAGGGAGTTTTTCCATCTTTAGAGATCCCTTACTTATACATTGTAGTGATGTCTGTGTTCATCCTTTTTTTTTCAAGGTAAAGAATAATTTCAGTGATGTAGGTATTTAGTTGTATTATGCACCTGTGGTCAATCAGTCTTTGCTGGTTTGTAATAAGGCATCGTCAGTCTCTCTTCCTTGGCAATGACACTATCACTATTAAGGGCATTCCTTAAAAAAATTCAAATAAAAGCCTGTCCGTTCACAGGAAAGAATTTTCTCAGCTTCAAAACAGTATCTCCCTATTTGAGGACATTGGCTAGATGTGAATGCTGGTACTATCCTATTTGTTCAGTTTTGAAGCAGTCAAAAAACCATCATTCACTAGAACTGAGCATTTCTTTAGAACTGAGCACACCAGACCTATTCTTAAGCATTTGAAATAAAGACATTCTGTTTGCTGAAACGATTTGGTTCTTAGGCATCCTGTGTTGATCACATGCAATTATATGTATGTCCAGATACAAATGTGTCATTTTATTTATTAGTGCACTGTGGTTTCTTACCATGAGTTGTTTCCTTTGCTCACCTCACTAGAGTTTCTTCAAATCTTTTCCCTAGTTTTTTTGTTTCACAACTTCATTGAGGTATCATTTATATACCACACAGTTCATTCTAAATTTTGAGGGTACAGTTCAACAAGTTTTAGTAAGTTTGTAGACTTGTGCAAGTGATCTAACTTTAGAACACTTCTGACAGTGTCAGACTTTATTTTTTTGGTCTCTAAAATCACTGCAGATGGTGATTGTAGCCATGAAATTAAGACACGTACTCCTTGGAAGGAAAGTTATGACCAACCTAGATAGCATATTGAAAAGCAGAGACATTACTTTGCCAACAAAGGTCCATCTAGTCAAGGCTATGGTTTTTTCCAGTGGTCATGTATGGATGTGAGAGTTGGACTGTGAAGAAAGCTGAGCACCGGAGAATTGATACTTTTGAACTGTGGTGTTGGAGAAGACTCTTGAGAGTCCCTTGGACTGCAAGGAGATCCAACCAGTCCATCCTAAAGGAAATCAGTCCTGGGTGTTCACTGGAAGGACTGATGTTGAAGCTGAAACTCCAATAGTTTGGCCACCTCATGCAGAGTTGACTCATTGGAAAAGACTCTGATGCTGGGAGGGATTGGGGACAGGAGGAGAAGGGGACGACCGAGGATGAGATGGCTGGATGGCATCACCAACTCGATGGACATGAGTTTGGGTAAACTCCAGGAGTTGGTGATGGACAGGGAGGCCTGGCGTGCTGCGATTCATGGGGTTGCAAAGAGTCGGACACAGCTGAGCGACTGAACTGGACTGATACCCCCCGAAAGAAATATCATGCCCTTTTTCAGTCATTCTCAGTTCTTACCCTCAGCTCTAGACAACTATGAATATGCTTTCTATATCTAAAGATTTGCCTTTTCTGAACAATTCATATAAATGGAATCATTCAATATATGTATCTGCCCAATAAAAATGAAAACATATGTATACTAATGTTAACAGCAATATTATTCATGATACTAATGTTACCAGTGGATACTTAGAAGTGGAATTGCTAGGTTATATGGTAACTCTTTAACAATTTTTGGCAACAGTGTTTCCCATAGTGGCTGTTCTAGCAACTTACTAGAGTTCCAGCTATCTTGCCAACATTTACTGTGGTCAGTCTTTTTAGATTTTAGCCATCCTGGTAGGTATGTCTGGAGAAGGAACTGGCAACCTACTCCAGTACTCTTGCCTGGGAAATCCTATGGATAGAGGAGTCTGGTGGTCTATATATAATGAAATATCATTGCAGTTTTAATTTGCATTTTCTTAACGATGTTAACCATTTTTTTTTATGTGCTTATTGGTTATTCTGATTTTTTGGTGAGAATTTTAAGAATCTAAAAACTAATTAGAACCTAGTATTGTCAGGCCTCATATCTGTGGATGCAAATATTGCAGACACTGAGGGCTGACTGTACTATGCCACTTGAGCATCTTTGAATTTTGGTGTCTGCGGGGGCTCCTGGAACCGATCGTCTGCACATAACAAGGGCTGACTATAGCATCACAGGGTACAGCCAGGAAACAGAAATCACACCAGTTGTTTTAATATAATTAAACATAAAGACTTGCTATTAGGTATAAAATTGTTAAGTAGGTATTAAAAGATAACAAGAGAACATTCACATATCATGGCGGTAGTGGCTGCAGGAAGCAGCCAGGAGCTGGGGAGGACCAAGGGTTGAGACTGTGTTATTAAATCTTAGAAGCTTAGAGGAGGAGCACCCCAGAGCTGATACCCAGACCTCTGAGGAGTGGGTGCTAGGCAGCTGGTGATGGTGTTTCTGGTGGCGAGTGTAACGATGGTTATGTAAGTGCTGGGGAAATGGCAGACCTGATGCTGTTGCTGCACAGGGAGGGCTTCCTGCTGCCAGGCGAAGCCGTGTCGCTCAGCGATTGTTGTTGTCCAGTTACTCAGTCGTGCCTAGCTCTTTGTGACCCCATGGACTGCATCACTCCAGGCTCCTCTGTCCTTCACTGTCTCCCAGAGTTTGCTGAAATTCATGTCCATTGAGTCAGCGATGCTATCCACCCATCTCATCCTCTGCTGCCCACTTCTCCTCCTGCCCTCATTCTTTCCCAACATTGTCTTCCCAGGTGGCTCAGACAGTTAAGAATCTGCCTGCAATGCAGGAGACCAGGGTTCAATCCCTGGGTCAGGAACATCCCTTGGAGAAGGGAAGGAAGGGTAACCTACTGCAGTATTCTTGCCTGGAGAATCCCGTGGACAGAGGAGCCTGGTGGGCTATAGCCTGTGGGGTTGCAAAGAGTTGGACTGAGCGACTAACACTCTTACTTTCACTTTCCCAGCATCAGGGTCTTTTCCAGTGAGTCAGCTCTTTGCGTTAGTTGGTCAAAAAATTGGAGCTTCATCATCACCATGAGTCCTTCCAGTGAATATTCAGGGTTGATTTCCTGCTGGTAATACTGGAAACCAAAAAGCCAGTAGGAAGCTGGCACCAAGGAGCAAGCTCCTTCTCCCCCAAGGCTTTGCAGTCTCCCTCTGGTGCCCTCTCCTGGCAAGCCTAATAGGGACCCAACCGGTAAAACTGTTGTTTCAGAGGACCAGCCCTTGCATCCTAGGGCTGAGTGTGGAAGGGAGGACCGGAGCTGACAGACAGTAGCTTAGTAACTGGCACAGCCCTCCCCTTTGACTCAGCAGGGTGCAGACCAGCCTCTACACATATTTGACCTTCCATACGTGTTTCAGCCCAACAGAGCATAGCTATCCTTCAGGCACAGGAAGGTATTCTCACTGGCTCCTCAAACAAGGAGTCACAAAGTTTCCGTTGTATCTTTCTTTGGGAGGGAGTAACAGCACTCATTTCTGAGCCTTGTTAATTAATCCTTAAATTCAGTAGTAGTCTTTTTGTGAGTATGTGCTACGCAAAGTCTAAATTGTCAAGTTTCAACAATAACACTTGTGTAAAATAATGAAAGAGGAAGGAGGAGGAGAGATGAAGCAGGAAGGAAACCCGCATGGGTGTTGCAGTGTTCACTGCTCTACCTGGCTGTTTGGCAGTAGTTGATAATTATGCATTTACTATCCTCTTACTCATTCCATATGTTTTTTGCCCACTTCAACGGATTAGCCTTGTTTACCTTGACATCTGAATTCTCAGTAGTCCTGCCTTTCTTTGAATTGCTGTGTTTTTTCATGAACTTGTACTTTTGGAGCTAGAAATACTAAGATGTCTTGGAGAAGCCACCCTGGGGTCCAGCCATGGTTCTTCCTGACCCTTTGGAAGGCAGCAGCCCAGTTTCGCCTTAACTGGTAGAGTATCCTCCTCATTTGCCTTCTGGTTCAGCAGCTTATGGAGCCGCCAAATGGCCAGGCGGCCGTCTCGCCTTTCCATTCATTGTGCTTCATTTTCTCCTCTAATTGCAAGCATTCTTCCCTTTCAAACCAGGTCCTGTGACCAGCAGGGGTGGAGTGTGTTATTAGGGTAACAGAGTGTCCGCTCTCTTACCCCTTGATTCCTGGACCAGCTTCTTCTGACTTGGGAATGTTCTTAAAATTGTCGTCTTCAGCAGGCCCTTCCATCCTGCTCTTGGGCCAGGATGAGCTGCTCGTAGGGAATGGGATGTGTCTTGAAACTGGTGATTCCAAGTGTTGACAGACACGAGTGTATGTGTCGTGGTACCATGTCGAGGAGAGAGGACAGGTACATGTGGGGTTTCCAGCTGTAGGCGTGAGCCGTGGTGGTCCTGAAGACGGTTTAGGGGCTCTGACTGTCCCCCTCCCTCCTTCTTACATTTCCATTTCCTCACTCCCTTTCTTTTTTCTTCTCTTCTTTCCAGTGAGCTAGAATGGACGAGAGAGGCTGGGACAGAAAATGATACAGTAACGCATGTTGCAAGGGTACATATTTGGGGGGAAGTATTCTTCTACACACAGATATCATGATTTAAATTCATTTCTTAACGTAATTCAGGGTGACAGTACTTTGGAGACATTGAGCCTGTGGGGTTCTCACGTCCAGCACCCCCTGTGGTTTGTCAGCCCCAGGCCACACGATGTCAGTGTTGGCCCAGTGCTCCTGTGGTCCGGCGCACCAGGACGGTTTCCTGTGGGGACCTTGTTTACGTGCAGCAAGATCAAGGGATGGTGGTCATGAGTGAGATCACCTATAAACTCAACCTTTAGAGTTGTTGAGATGATTAAGTGAGACCGTGTGACCAAATTTCTGTGTTCAGCCTCTGGTACGTAGTAGGAATTAGGTACACGTGACAGACCCTGTGAGAGATGTGCCCAGCACTGTTTATATAAAGTTTTCTTAAGATTTACCATAGAATTTATTTTTAAAATGTGAATCCCCTTCATTGTCTAGATGACTAGAGTGCCCTAAATAGAGCCCATTCTGTGATTTGAATAAACCTTCAGCTACCCCGTTTATCATCTCTCTCTTTCCATCCCTCCTCTGACTTTTTTTCCAAATGGAATTTTTTTTTTTTTGGATCTTGAAAGCCTTGTGGTTATAGCAGAGATGAAAATTTTGTGGGGAAAGATCTGCAAAATAAATTTCTTAGAATGAGTTGGGATAGATGGCTCAGCCCTCAGGCCCAGACCTTGCCTCACAGAATGAATGAGCCAGAGTTATTGACTCAACAAAGACTTCCCTGAAGTGCTCTGTGAATTTAATAACGCTGGATAGCTCTAACTGGCCATTATTGAAGAAGTCATCTTACCTACCATTCCCTTCTGAATTCTCAGCGCCAGGAATGCTTTTGGGAATTCACTGTGTTGGAGACCGTCATATGCTTTGGAGAGAGAACTCTGTCGAGGATAGAGTGCCTTCAGGAGAAATTCAGCTTTTTTAAAAAAAATAAGCTATATGTATAATATAGTGATTCACAGTTTGTAAAATTTAAACAAATAACTGCATTTGTAGTTATTATAAAGTATTTGCTGTATTCACCTTGTAAAGTATATCCTTGTAACGTATTTTACAGGTAATAGTTTGTACCTCAATCCCTTCCCCTTATATTGTCCCTTCCCCGGTCCCTCTCCTCAACCGGTAACCACTAGTGTATTTTCTGTATCTGTGAGTCGTCTTCTTTGTAATACTCTCTAGTTTGTTGTATATTTTAGATTCCACATACAAGTAATATCACAGTATCTGTCTCTCTGTCTGACTTGTTTCGCTAAGCGTAATACCCTCCGAGTTCATCCAAGTCGCTGCAGATGGCGTCGCTTCCTCCCTCTTTCGGCCGAGTAGTGTTCCATTGTGTGTGGGTGCCGTGTCTTCTTTGTCCATTCATCTGCTGCTGGACACTTGGGTCTTGTTCATATCTCGGCTGTTGTAAATAATGCTCCAGCGAACGTTGGGGTGCCTGTATCTTCAAATAGTGTTTTTGTGTTTGGATATATACACAAGAGTGAGATTTTGAGCTGCAGTTTTTTTGAAGTATAATTGCAATAGTTTTTAAAATGGCAGACAAATTTTATGTTTATGTTTTCCTTTTTATTTCCTTTCCTTACTCATATTGAGACAGTATTTCTATACTGACACAATGACAGTACAATTTTTAAAATATTCAGCTGCTAAAATCCAAGATACGCGTACTTGAAGTGTTTCGGAATCTGAATTTTGTCTCTCCTCACATGTGAGAACAGCTCTCCAATAGCTGTTACTCCGCGTTTGAAGCACGTGAACTGTTTTCACGAGTGTCTGGGTGCTCGGTGGCTCCATCGTGTCCGAGTCTTGGTGACCCCCCTGGATGGTAATCCGCCAGGCTCCTCTGTCCATGGAATTTTCCAGGCAAGAATACTGGAGTGGGTGCTTTTTTACACAGATTATGCTGTGTACCTTCTCCATTGTTTAAGCTCAGTATACCTTGTGATTTTTTCAGATGCCTGCCTAAAACAGCGTTTCCTGAGAGGAGGCTGGTGGAGGCCTCTCACTTAGCCCTCATGCATCTGCCCTGCTGCCTTCTTTTTCACCTCGTGTCTCATTTGCAGTTTGGGCCTTGGCCCTCGCTGTAGTCATTGTGCTCTTCTGCGCCTCCAGCCCCCTCCATTGCGCTCCTCCCCACCAATGTGTTTAGTAAGGATGAAAAGCTTTGCAAATAGCTCTTTTGGCAGCTTCTCATATTTGACAAAGCAGCGGCATTTGTGGGTTTATTGGTTTCTCTTCAAAAAACTGAGCTTCCCCAGAAACCGTGGTTTTGCTCCATGACCTCCTGTAACTGTGATTGAAGTTCCGACTTCGCCTGCAGCTCCCTGAGCTGAGGGGTAAATCAGCACCTGTATAAACGCTCTTGTTTCATTCGTTTTGTAGTGTGAAATAAAGAAGGAGAAGTTGTCTATCAGTGAAGAATTTCAGTCTCAGCTTTGTTTTTTTTCAGTGATGGTACATAGTTTGAAGCGTTTTTCTAAGAAGTTCATTACCAAATGTAATGAGGAAATACCATAGTTATTAGTTATAGAAATTATAGTACATAAGTTAATTTAATATAAACTAGTTAAAACAGAAGGAAAATGGGCATATGAAGCCTGTTTCTTGGGCTTATCTGTCCTTTGTGAGGGGTGGGAGGAGAGAATGGGAGGTAAGACTAGTTACCCTTCCGAGTTTCCTGTTATTTCATATCAGTTGTTCCTGGAAGTTATAGGAAATCTGTGCCTAGTAGTAAGTTGGTTTTCTATTGTTTTAATGTATATATAACGTATCATATACATAACATAACATTTACCATCCTTTTAGGTATGTTTGGTGGCCTTAAGTACTTTCACATTGTTGTGTAACCGCCCGTCTTCAGCACTCTTTCATCATTACAAACTCTGTTTCCATTAAATAGCAACTCTCCATTTCCTCTTCCCCTCAGCCCCTGGAAGCCACCATTCTACCTTTTGTTTTGTTTTGTTTTTTGGCGAAGCCTCGTGGTATGCGGGGGTCTTAGTTCCCTAAGGGTCAGATCTCTGCTTTCCACAGTAGAAGTGCACAGTCTTAACCCCTGATCAGCCAGGAAAGTCCCTCTACTTTCTGTTCCTATGAATTTGCCTATTCTAGGTACCTTGTGTAAGTGGACTCATACAGTATTTGTCCTTCTGTGGCTGGCTTATTTTACTTGGTGTAGTGTCCTCAGGGTTCTTCCGTGTTGCTGTAGCCTGTCAGAATTGCTCCCCTTTTAAGGCTGACTAGTATTCCCTTGCATGCACATACCCCATTTTGTCTATCCATTCCTCGTTTGATGGACTCTTAGGTTGCTTCCACCTCTTGGCTCTTGTGCTGCTGTGGTCATGGGTGTATATGAACGTCTCTTTGAAACTGCGCTTTCAGTTCTCTTGGGGCTTGACCCAGAAGTGGAACTGCTGGACCATAAGATAATTCTGTTTAATTTTGTGAGGAATTGCCATACCGTATGTATTTCGAAGTGACCTGCACTATTTGACATTCCTACCAATAGGTAACTTGGATTTTTTTAGCCCAAACTTTTCTTCCTTTTGGAGGTCTGTTTTATTTTAAAGGTTTAACTTGGGCTCCTGCCAAAGAAAAAGAAGGAGTCTCTCTCCCTTTTTTGGGGGGATTCTGGTCATCTCTGGAAGACCACTGCCCTTTTTAATGATCTTTGCTGAAACTTCTGCCCCTTCATCAACTATCTTAACTCCTTTTTCCTGTTCCTACACCCACATTTCTCTCTTTTAGTTATTTTTTTATTAATAGAAGTAATCTATAGTTTGACTTGATTGAATTTTCATATACATGGATTTTATGAAAAGGGTGCTTATATTTTTGCAAGAACTATCTCGCTGTTAGTATCAAGGAGGAAATTTTTTAACCTGGAGTAAAAGAGAGAGACTGACATTTATTGGGCATGTGGTATATACTAGGCCCTCTGCTAGACACTAGACTTAGTGTTTGATTATACTGATTGAATAAAAAATAGAGTGTTGACAGGTCAACTTATATAAGGTTTCTTTGCTCAGCAGGATTCACTGCATTAACTTGTGAAATATGGACTGTTAGGGATGGAAATAAGCTCTTCATATGGACTGGCCATCATGAGGACACTTAAATAGAATAAATGACACGTAAGATCGAATTCTACTCGTACCACATTTATCTGGGTTTTATGAAACGTGACTGTATCATATGTGGTATATTATTACATGAGATGTAGAAGTTATTTAAAACAGAAGGACACTCAGCCAGGAGAGGGGTTGCCAGTGGGAGCAGCTCCAGGTGGGGGTGAGGGGACTCACCGCGCGACGCCTGTGTGCCGAGGCGTCTGTGGCTGAGTGGCTGAGGCGGCCAGATGGCCCAGCCCTCCCCGGCCTTACTCTGAGCACGGTATGGAGCCCCTCTCCCAGCCCTGGCATGCGCGCCCGGAGACAGCCCCCGGCACCTTTCCTGTTACTTGGTTAGTGTAGTCCGAGAAAAAGTGAAGCGAAGTGAAAGTGAAAGTGCCTCAGTTGTCCGACTCTTTGCAACCCCATGGACTGTACATGGGATTCTCCAGGCCAGAATACTGGAGTGGGTAGCCTTTCCCTTCTCCAGGGGATCTTCCCAACCCAGGTCTCCCTCATTGCAGGTGGATTCTTTACCAGCTGAGCCACAAGGGAAGCCCATTCCTGAGAATTAGGGCCAAAGCAACCTTCAGACATCCTTGAATTCCTTAAGCATGGTGGCTGTTTTGAGTGGCACTGTAAATCTTTTGTGAAGTATAAAGCAACAACTATGAACGTATTTATAACAGTTTCTTGGTTGAGTTCTCTCCTGTTATTTTATTTGAACTTTGAGGACCTTAGGGGGTTGGCAGAATTAGGTACAATCCTATTCACTTCTTCTGTCTTAAATAACAGTTTTATTGAGATATAATTTAATGTTGGAGTGGCTCTACAGACATAGGATTGACCCCCACCCAAAATTTGCTTTGTATGTTGAGTAATGACACCATACACACACGCACACATGCCAAGAGAGTTCACACAAACACACACCAAGAGAGTTTGATAAGGTTTACTACTCAGGTAATGAGTTCTGTAAGGAGAGCGGGGCTACACCCAAGCATGTCTGAAAATGGCTTGACAGGGCAGGGAAAGGAGACAGGCTTGGGGATCCTGTGGGGGCTGGGGCTGGCCTGAAAGTTCCTGAGAGTGGATTGAATTCCCCGCTGGCACGAAGGGAAGGAGCCACCCGGCCCTCCCTGTCACTTGCCCACAAGGGTAGGAAGGAAAGGTGAGACTTAAAAGCCGATAGCAGTAAAACATCAAAAATGGAGTCAGGCTCTTTGTTGTGTTCACCTACAGCAAAATCCACTTTTTAAAAGTGTTCTTTATACAACACAGGGAATATAGCCACTAGTTTTTAGTGGCTGTAAATGGAATATAACCTTTAAAACTTGGGAATCACTATATTGTATACCTATAACTTATATAAAATTATACATCAACTGTTCCTCAATAAAAAAGAAAAAATGTTCAATCTAGTGGTTTTTAGTATATTTACAGACTATATATTATGTATAGATAGCATATATGCTGGAACCACTAGTTTCTGAACATTCTCATTAACCCTAAAAGAAACGCCATACCCATTAGCAGTCATCCTGCATTCCCTGAAATCTACTAATCTACTCTCTATCCCTATGAATTGACCTAATTCTGGACATTTTTAGAAATGAGATAATATGAGGTCTTTTTAACTCTTCTTTCCCTCAGTGTGACATTTTCCAGCTTTATCCCCTTTGTACCATGCACTGGGATACCATTCCTTTTTATGGCTGAATAATATTCTGCTGCTTTCCTAGTTTGTCATATTAAAAGATGATTGCCTTGGATCTGAGGGTGTGGAGGTGATGGGAGAACCAGGTATCATTATTAGAGGGAGAGATAGACATAGACTTGGATCTCGAGTCAAGGGCAGACATCCTGTCTTGGGAGATGTGTAAATTAGGGGTTACATTTCAAGATGTGAAAGTAAACGTGATCCTCCAAATTGAAATACATCCTCTGTAGGTAGTGGAAATGATTGCCAATAGATATCACCCGTCTATTCATGTCCCCTGATGCAGTTCATGGTAATTATCATTTTACACTTGTCCAAGATCATTCTGATGAGAGAATTCAGCAAAACCAAATGCACATTTTGAGTGATTCATTTTGTCATGCTTCTCTTAGCATGAAAATCAATTTTTGCCCTTGTATCCTTCACTCTAAATTTTTTTTTGTTTTCCTTGCTCACTAATTTTGCTGGTTGGAAAATGATTGATATTTACAATTGATACAGGTTGCTTAAATGGTTATTAAATGTATCTCTAGGAGAAATTTCTTTTTCCTCTGAATGTTAGGAAATTGTTTCATTCTCTTTCATTGTTTTAAATATTAACTTTTAGGGTTTTTTTTTTTTAAAGTAAATCAAATAGAATATGCCAGCAGCTTCATATTTGCTTGCTTATCATTTATGATCCATTGTAAAGTTCAAACATCATCTTTTGTATATTAAGTAGTATTCACTGGCTTCTGCACCCCAGATGTCTAAGTAATACTAGTAAATTAAGTTTAAATTTCTAGGTATCATCTTTATTTAATTCATTAAACTATTACTTTTTAAAAATTGTTTCCCTTACAGTATAGCAGTTAGATTAGTTGGTGAATTTTCTGAAATCTTAAGATAATTTTTGACCCAGGTGTTTACTGATTTGCAGTCTGCAAGATTCAGTTTCTGCGCAGGTGAGTGCCCGTGTTATTTATCGGCCAGCACAGTGATGTCAGGGCTTCCCTGGTGGCTCCAACAGTAAGAATCTGCACTCTGTGCAGGGTCGGGAAGATCCCCTGGAGAAGGGAATGGCAACCACTCCAGTCAGTATTCTTGCCTGGAAAATCCCCGTGGACAGAGGAGGAGCCGGGCGGGCTGCAGTCCATGGGGTTGCAAAAGAATCGGGCACGACTATCACTCTCACTGTGATGTCACAGGAAGACATAGATCTTCTAATGTCAGAACATGGCTGTGATAACTCTTCTTTAATGGAATTGACATTTTTTTCTTTGGTAATAAATTCAATAAAGACTTTACTTAATGGTATTCATAATAAACACCCCATCCTACCCCTCTCAGTTCAGTTCAGTTCAGTTCAGTCGCTCAGTCATGTCCGACGTTTTGCAACCCCATGAACTGCAGCACGCCAGGCCTCCCTGTCCATCACCATCTCCTGGAGTTCACCCAAACTCATGTCCATCGAGTTGATGATACCATCCAACCATCTCATCCTCAGTCGTCCCCTTCTTCTCCTGCCCCCAATCCCTCCCAGCATTAGAGTCTTTTCCAATGAGTCAACTCTTCGCATGAGGTGGCCAAAATGTCGGAGTTTCAGCTTCAACATCAGTCCTTCCAGTGAACACCCAGGACTGATCTCCTTTAGGATAGACTGGTTGGATCTCCTTGCAGTCCAAGGGACTCTCAAGAGTCTTCTCCAACACCACAGTTCAAAAGTATCAATTCTCTGGTGCTCAGCTTTCTTCACAGTCCAACTCTCACATCCATACATGACCACTGGAAAAACCATAGCCTTGACTAGATGGACCTTTGTTGGCAAAGTAATGTCTCTGCTTTTCAATATGCTATCTAGGTTGGTTCACGTATTGCTGAAGCCTGGCTTGGACCATTTTGAGCTTTACTAGTGTATGAGATGAGTGCAATTGTGCAGTAGTTTGAGCATTCTTTGGCATTACCTTTCTTTGGGATTGGAATGAAAACTGACCTTTTCCAGTCCTGTGGCCACTGCTGAGTTTTCCAAATTTGCTGGCATATTGAGTGCAGCACTTTCACAGCATCATCTTTCATGATCTGAAATAGCTCAACTGGAATTCCATCACCTCCACTAGCTTTGTTCGTAGTGATGCTTTCTAAGGCCCACTTGACTTCACATTCTAGGATGTCTGGCTCTAGGTGAGTGATCACAGCATTGTGATTATCTGGGTTGTGAAGATCTTTTTTGTACAGTTCTTCTGTGTATTCTTGCCACCTCTTCTTAATATCTTCTGCTTCTGTTAGGTCCATACCATTTCTGTCCTTTATCGAGCCCATCTTTGCATGAAATGTTCCCTTGGTATCTCTAATTTTCTTGAAGAGATCTCTAGTCTTTCCCATTCTGTTCTTTTCCTCTATTTCTTCGCATTGATCGATGAGGAAAGCTTTCTAATCTCTCCTTGCTATTCTTTGGAACTCTGCATTCAGATGCTTATATCTTTCTTTTTCTCCTTTGCTTTTGGCTTCTCTTCTTTTCACAGCTATTTGTAAGGCCTCCCCAGACAGCTATTTTTGCTTTTTTGCCTTTCTTTTCCATGGGATGGTCTTCATGCCTGTCTCCTGTACAATGTCACGAACCTCATTCCATAGTTCATCAGGCACTCTGTCTATCAGATCTAGTCCCTTAAACCTATTTCTCACTTCTGCTGTATAATCATAAAGGATTTGATTTAGGTCATACCTGAATGGTCTACTGGTTTTCCCTACTTTCTTCAACTTAAGTATGAATTTGGTAATAAGGAATTCATGATCTGAGGCACAGTCAGCTCCTGGTCTTGTTTTTGCTGACTGTATAGAGCTTCTCCATCTTTGGCTGCAAAGAATATAATCAGTCTGATTTTGGTGTTGACCATCTGGTGATGTCCATGTGTAGAGTCTTCTCTTGTGTTGTTGGAAGAGGGTGTTTGCTATGACCAGTGCATTCTCTTGGCAAAACTCTATTAGCCTTGCCCTGCTTCATTTTGTATTCCAAGGCCAAACACCCCAGGTGTTTCTTGACTTCCTACTTTTGTATTCCAGTCCCCTATAATGAAAAGGACATCTTTTTTGAGTGTTAGTTCTAAAAGGTCTTGTAGGTCTTCATAGAACCATTCAACTTCAGCTTCTTCAGCCTTTCTGGTTGGGGCATAGACTTGGATTACTGTGATATTGAATGGTTCGCCTTGGAAACAAACAGAGATAATTCTGGTGTTTTTTAGATTGCATCCAAGTACTGCATTTTGGAGTCTTTTGTTGACCATGATGGCTATTCCATTTCTTCTAAGGGATTCCTGCCCACAGTAGTAGATATAATGGTCATCTGAGTTAAATTCACCCATTCCAGTCCATTTTAGTTCGCTGATTCCTGGAATGTTGGTGTTCACTCCTGAACGTCGTCCTACCCCTCTAGGTTGTCACAAAGCACTGAACTGAGCTCGCTGTGCTATACAGCAACTTTCCACTGGCTGTCTGTTTTACAAATGATATCTTACACCTTTCATGCTGTTCTCTCAACAGAGTTACCATTCTGAAGCTGATTGCTTTAGACCACATATAGTTATTCTGTTTTGTTTTTTTTTTTTTTTTTTTTGCATGTGGCCAGTATCTACTCCTTTGATCTCTGTAGCTATTTGATACACTTTGCATAAAAATTCAGGAGATAGACAAATCCTAGACTTCTGCTTATCTGTTGCTCCTAATAGGTCAACTGGCCGTAGAAAACACAAATGTTGGAATTATGTGATTGCATGTTATTCTCTAAAGATTTACCTTCCCTGCATGACACAGGCTTCTGTTACTAACCTGTAGGTGTTCAATTATAATTCACTCTAACTTTGAAATCTATAGCTAGAAAATGAAAACCATCTGTTGCCTTGTGAAATAAGGCAGAATGTCGGAATAGATTTTAAAAGAGCAGTAACTTTTTTCTAGATACATGTTGTAGGTGGGAGGGGTTTCCTTGTGTGTTCATGATGGTCTTTTTACATAATTTGCTTTTCATTTTCTAGAAGGAAAAATGGCAAGAGTCAACTTGGTATTGTATCAATGACAAGCTTTCCTGTCAGCTAGTCCCAAAGATATCACAGGGTAGAACAGTGTTACTGAATTCAGTCTGCAGTTGAAGGACTTGGATTACTTATGTACCAAACAGAATAACCTTGTTGCCTGTGGTCCTCAAGTGTGCATTTACCCTTCATACCAGAGCGCTGCTTCTGTATCCATATTCTCGTTTGCATCTTTGGGTACCAGCCAGGGGAGAATTCTTTTAAGCAGTGCAAACTTGCTAGCCCCCTCTCCAGCAAAGAGTGCGAGTGGGCAGAAGTCAAGATTGACACAGCAATTTCGTGTTCCCTTGTGGTTTGCTGTCAGCAAGCTGGTACCCACACACGCCAAAGGTTGTTTGAAGTGGGCTTACACATGTTTCCATAGCAGCAGTCATCTTGGTGATTCCTCTCGTTTTTTGGACTTTTTTTTTTCCCTTTTGCTTCTCTGTTCCTCGCTGATGCGGGATTAAACAAACAGCATATTTAGGTCAAGGAAAGAGATGTTTGCTAATATAGATGCTAGGCTAAGCATTCTGGGAGCGAGGTTTCTTGCAGCAGATGAACATTCTTTGTGCCTCCGGCAGCCTCTGCAGCAGGGTGACTGTCTGGCTCCGTCTTTTTCATTTTTGGGCAGGTTCTGAGATTCAGAACAATCCCGAGCAAATCACCGGAGCCGGCAGTTTTCCAGTAACCACATGTACATCTTCTGCTTATTTGTCCTTTGGTATTAACAGTGAGGAAGTCTATTGGAAAAAATACAGTACTTTAAAGATTTTGGTGCATCTGAGGTGTGTCATCTTGTTTTTTTGCACCACCCCTCCTGTGTTACACTCGGAGCTCGGAATTTTTTTTTTTTTTTTTTGTCAGGCGGCTGGGCAGGAGCAGCATCTAGTACAGCAGCTCGGAGCTTCCCTTCTGTTCTGGTGTCGGCAACTGCCTGTCGTGAAGATGGTACAGTGGGAGTCTGCTCTGAAGAGCCAAGGAAGATAGTGTGGAAATGGAGTAGAGATTGCTGGAGACCTGAGCATCCACAGCTTGGGGATGGGCTGCACTACTAGTGTGATTCTGTTTAAAGGCATCCGCACCGTTTTTGAGAGAAACTGTGCTTATATGTGCAAACATCAAGGCGAGAATAATGCCCTTGAATGCACAGCATACAATTGGACAAAAGAAGACTCAGAACTATTGATCGCCTCCTGTCTGGTAAATGCTGTCTCTTAATTAGCAAGTAGTTTGTTGGGGTTAGAATGAAACTAGCCTTTGCTGGTAAAGCAAATATACTCATTTATTTCAGTATGCTTATGTGTATATAGCTTGCATGTGTCAGTGGGTAGCGAGTGGCCTTCAGTTGTAAATTGTGAGGTGCCTGTTTGTATGTGTGAGAATGTCATGTGTTAATCAGACCTAAAACACATGCAGAGAGAGCAGCTGCAGTAGGGCATGTGGTCACAGACCAGCTCTCTGAGTTAGCGTTATGAGCTTCCGTGTTCTCAGTATAGTGCCGGAAATAACAGTGGGCGAAGCCGGGACCTAGGGTCTTACGGACCGAACCCTCTACCTGTGATGGTGAATTACTCAGTCCCTTTACCTCTTATCCTTTCACTTGGCTAGATTTTCCTTACTAATGGCTTGTGGTTCGTCCTTTGATTCGGGGCAGAAATGTAAAGGAAACATGGAAGAAAACTGTAATGGGTGTGAGAAAGATATTTACAGGCTTATTATTTTTAAATCTGGCCGTATAGAATTTTGTGAGTGAAAGCTCTTGAGAGGCAAAGGAAGCTCAGTTGACATTCCTGTGATGGTTGCTCCTTCCCAGGGCACGAGGAGGTGTCAAGTCACAGATGGGTGTGCCTCTCCACGGCCTTCTCACAAATACCAGGCTCATGAGAAAGCTCCGTGTTGGTTTCCTCCCTCAGAATGCCTTGCCGTTTTCCCGTCTGTTCTTATGGCAGTTCTTGTCTAAACAAGTGGGGAATAATACATGTGGGCGTTTTTTGTGGAGGGGGACGGCCAGCAGGAGCCCATGGCCAGAGCAGGGTGTGTGGAACCCCCGAAACCTTCCTGGTCGCGGGCTGTCATCCGAGACCCAGAGGCTGGCGTGCCACATCTCCCCCCCGCACCCCACCCCGCTCCCGGGATCAAACCAGGTCGGCCCAGCCTTGCAGGAGCCCCAAGAGAGGATGCGTCTTAGGGAGAGGTTTACGTGGTGTTAGCTCTCAGAATCCCTGGGAGGAAAGGGAAAGAGAGCCTCGGATGAGCCTCAGATGCGTTTTGGAAGGCAGTGAGTGTTACGTGTGGGCATGCAGTTTAAGTGGTGCTGTCTTAACTATTAAATATTTTAAACTCTAAAGTACTTTGGAATATGCTTTTGCGAATGACTGGCATCACAGCTGAGGAGGACTGGCCCATTAGAGTGTCTGTCCCATTAGGGTAGCCTCTTACCCTGGCAGCCCTAGGACTGCCTGGCCGTGGTGCCAGCACCTCTCCCATGCCACCAGCCTCCTTCCTGCTCCTGCAGGCCATGCTGACTTGGTGCTTGGTTAACCTGCCTGTGAGAGACCCTACTTATTTTTCATTATTGTTCATTGCATGAGGGAATACTAACCTGCCCCAGGGCTTTGTTGGGACTCTAGGACTGGGTGTGGAGCCCTGGTCCTGTGCCTTGGGTCAGATGCCTTCAGCCGCCATCCTCGCCCGCACTAGCAGACCCTGAAAGTTGACGAGACCACGTGAGCCTGTGGCCGAGGCGGTGTGGGTGGAAGGGTGCATCCTCTCACTCCAAACTGGCCTCCCAGCCTCTCTCTTTCCTTGACCCCTTGGAGTCTTCTCTGCACGACTGGGAAGGGAAGGCAGATCATCCTTCTGCTCAGAGTCAGATCCAGAATCCTTCAGATGACTGCTGGGTCCATCCCCAGCCTGCCCTCCAGGCCCTGCTTCCTCCTCGTCACCTTTCTCCTCACTCCTCTCTCTTTGACCTTTTCTCCTGGGATCTCTACCCGGGCATTTACCTGGTCCACCCTGGCCTCCCGGTGGGCTTTGCCCAGAGTTCCCTGTGGCATTGAGGCTTCCCTGACCCCTGGTGTAATTGTGCCACACCACCTGCACACTCTTCTCTGAGTCCCCGCCATACCCCTGACACAGTTAGGTAAGACTAATACCTTAAGTATAGTAATAGTAATTATTCGTAAGTGTTACTTACAGTACTTACACAGGAATAAGATTTATGATGGCAGGGGTTTTCGTCTGTTTTACTGACTGCTTCTGCTTTCAACAGTCAGAACAATCCCTGGCTCCTAGTAAATGCTCCACTAATGAGTGAATTCTGAGGAAATGGTTTTATGGTCCTGAACTCAAACTCAGAGAAGCTGTTGAGAAGATCTTCTGACACCAGGCTTTCTCCCCACCCCCCAAAACATTTTTGTCTTGGAGTTACCCTAAGAAGTTGCATGGTCCTAAGCTGGGCGTTCCAGGCATTCGCTATGACCCTTCAGCGACAGTTGAGGATGCTGTCTTTGGGTACCATCCAGACTGGCTCTGCTGAGGCCTGTTCCGTGGCGTGGGCTTCTGAGGACCTTCTCATCCTTGGTTTGATCCAGCCAAGCTGTTGATTAAGGGAGAATTCCCATGGCCCTCCCTTGGGCCTGCTCCATACAAAGTAGGCTGATCCTTTGTAGGTCTTTGTCAGGCTCCTCAGCCTTGGTTAGGAGAGTGTCTGTCCTTCTTTCAGCTGATGTAGTGACTGTGCTTGTGGCTGCACCGTCACTGTCAGCACGTCAGAGCTGTCCCTCACTGCTCCTCAGAGCATAGCCCCCTCCCCGGCCACTCAATACATAATAAACCGTATGGAGGAGGAATAGTGTTCATGAGGCCACGACTCTTCTAGAGACTCTAAAATGCCCCAGTTATCTGCCTTTCTGTCAGGATTCCCTGGGGTGGACTGGCTCGTTCTGGCCTCAGAGGAATTGCTGCTTCTGAACTAAGCTATGTGCTTTTCTCTTGCCCTTCTCTTGCCCAGTGAAGGGTATGAGAAACATCCTTGCAAAAGTGGTGTCTATCATGAGGGTGTGGAGGGCGCTGCTCGTTTGCTTTTGGAATGGTGAAGAGTCACCATAGTGTGGTGACCAAGAGTCCCACATCCACTACTTGCTGGCTGTGTGACTTTGGGCAATTTACCTAACCTCTCTGTTCCTCAGTTTCCTTACCCATTAGATGCAGATAATAACGGTACTTATCTCATAAGGTTTTTAAATGAGTGACTATATCTGAAGTTCTTAGGACAGTGTTTTCATGTAAGTTAGTGCTAATTGTTAGCAATTATAGTTATTTCTATTTTTTAGTGTTCCTTTTATGAAGAACCCTGGAAGAAATTTCTTCTCTTCATGCTCTGAATGATGGTGCTTTTCCTGAGGAGCTACTTTGTGTAGCATAAGTGCTAGTTGAATTGTATTTATTTTATATACATTATGATTCATGTAACTGACCTCAGCCACCTCTTCAGTCGACTGTTAAAAGAAAGCTTAGTTTCATACACATGAACTGATTCTAACAGATATATGGGCTCTTTCAAAATGATTTGTTTTATATTTCCTTTAAACTTTGCTTCTTTTTTTCCTGTACTACTATTTTATCACTGCCTGCTCTTTCTCATCGGCTTATCAAAATACTTTTAATCTTCTTCTTGCTTGTAAATCACTTTAAATCCCATTGAAACAAAGCAGAGTATGAATTAATAAACTAGTAGAAAACTTTGGTGAAGAACAAACCTTCAGGTTGGCTCTGAAGCAAAGTCAGATGTCTTTTTTTGTGTGGGTTAAGTTTCATTTGGGGCAAAACGAGAACTGCAGCCTGGGAGACAGCACCTCAGATCTGTCTGTGAAAAGAGGCAAGGTGGGGAGATCAGTATATATTTGATTTTGGTGAAAGGGGAGGGAGTACATGCAGTCAGGCATACATTTTTCCAGAAAGTTTTGACCAGTCTTGTGAAGCTTTGGCTAGTCATGAGGAACAGTCATCACCATGAAGGATTTTAGTGCTTTTCTAGATGTGAGGAAATACACATGTCTTTTTTTTTTTTAATGTTAATTTAATTCCATAAAAATCTTGTTTTGTTTAGCTTGGTTTTTTTTTTTTTAAACTTTTATTTTAACATAAGTTGCCTGCTTTTTTTGTTGTTGTTGCGCCAAAGGCTAAATCAGAATTAAGATGTTTTTATATCATTCAGTTAACACGCTGCACGTTACATCTTTATCTGTTACCTAAAAATTACCTGGGTGATTTTTTAAGATTAGTAAAGCTGACCAAAAATCGGATGTCTCGAGTGTGGACGTTAGCTTTGTAAGGCTGCAGCTGTCTGATCTTGTGCAGGAAGTTCTTTTTTCCTTTTATGTCCAAAAGACGTGAATCAGCTCCATGGTGGGTAGTACCTGGGGAAAAGGGCTTCTCTGGCAGTTGTGGACTGACTGAACTTCAAGTGTACCCCTTGAGGATCAGATTGATTTTGACAGGTAATTCTAAACTACGGTGGAGGGGCAGGATTGAGTTAGGGTAGATTTCATTCGTGAGTACAGAATTTTCCTAACATTTTCTCTTTTCTAATTAATGGACTGTCCAGGTCATTCAGGAAACACCCTTGAGGGGACTTCCCTGCTGATCTTTTGTCTGGGACCCTGTGCTCCCAATTCAGGGGGCCTGGGAACTAGATCTCGCCATGACGCAACTAAAACCTGGCACAGCCAAATAAAGAAAGAAGTAAATTAATTAGAGTGAAAAAGGAACACCCTTGCGTGCTTCTTTGTGCTGGGTGCTAGATGTACAGAAATAAGGAGGAAGCTCTCCAGTCTCCACTCGGGGAGGAGGCCCCACCCATTGCCCAGGCACCTTCCATGAGAAGGGGCAGCTTAAGCTGAGACAAAACTCTTGTAAATCCCAATTTTTCCTCGTCTGTGAAGGTTTGTGATGGACCCAGCCCCGTTGACCAGGACTTGACCTGTTTTCCTCATTGCCGGTGGTAGCTTCTTCCCTTCTTGATGTGTCTGTCATGGAAGAATTGAGGAACTGTGGGATTATTCTGTAGCATGTTCTCGTTTTGCGTAATGTAACTGACGTGGGGGAAGCCACTCAGTTCTAACCTTGATAGCAGCTAGAATTCTGTCAGCCCTTCACAGAGAGCACGTTACTGCAAGTCGCAAGGGGAGAAGACAAACTCTAATCCTCAGTTTCTTTCATGACATGTTGGGATAGCAGAGCGATAATCCTACCCATTGTAAATGGATAGTTGATCTTTTTTCTTGCCTCCTTAAAGCTTTGAAGTATTTCATGGTCCTCCTGTTGAAAAATTTGTTGCGAATCTTCAACATGTTCTCAACCTTTACTGCTGTATAGAATTTTATACAGAGACCACTTCAGTCTCTCCAGGCGAAACAGGCCTTCCTCATGTGAAACACCAACTGGTTACGAAATTCCTTTGGTTTATTCTGTGTGCACTGTGCAAAGAGAACAGAGCTGGAGGTGATACGATCACAAGAGCCTTTAGCCCTGCCTGTGTGTGTCTGCGGGGCTGCGGGGATGGGTGGGCTGGTGGGAGGGTAAGAGGGAGGTTGCGGTGTAATCAATGACTGGGGTTAGTGGAGACTGGGATAATAATACGCATCAGCTTGAGGCTGTGGGGAAGGTAAAGGCTGGATCTTTATATTTTTTAGATGTTCTCTCATAACTGTTTCTTGAACTGTGATAACTGTCTTGAGGTGTAAGAAAGCAGAAATCTGCTTGATTGCCTTCTGGAACACTCCTTTGGTTCTTGGTTCAGTCATGGGACCATGGCTTTGTGTTTTCTGTTTTATTTCTCATATCCTTCCTAATGATGCCATGTGGATTTTGTTGCCTGTTTTGACTGGAGCGGTAAACTCGGCTGATGTTTTCAAGGAACAGTCTGCTCTGATTCCAAATCCATTTGCTGTGTCCTGGGATTGCGTTGCTTTGTTGATGCTATGAGTGCAGCCAGCACAAGCTAGCACGAGAGAGTTTATATTGTCCTTCTCTGCAGTGCTTTTTAAGAATTGGCCATCTTTTTAATATTTATTAAATCATAAGCAGGAGATTAACATTCATTGTGGAAACCAAGCCTGTGGTGTTTGCTGCACGAAGGTAACCACTGATAGAAACATTTTGAGGCAAACCTTCTAGGTTTCCCTGGTGGCTTAGATGGTAAAGAATCTGCCTGCAGTGCAGGAGACCCCCTGGGTTTGATCCTGGGTTGGGAAGATTCCCTGGAGAAGAAAATGGCAACCCACTCCATTATTCTTGCCTGGAGAATTCCATGGATAGAGGAGCCTTTTGGGCTATAACCCATGGGGTTACAAAGAGTCGAACATGACTGAGTGACTAACACTTCTAGAATTTCATCCACATATAGTCTTATTCATAAAAATTATATAATGGGTTGCTGTGGACTAAATTGTGTTGTCTCCCCCACCACCTCCAGTTTGTATGCTGAAGCCCACAACCAATGTGACTACATCTGGAGATAGGGTCTTTAGGATATAATTACGTTAAAGGGGATCATAAGGGTGGGGCCCTAATCCAATAGGACTGTGGCCTTTCTAAGAAGAGTAAGAAATCTCTCTGCCTTGTGAGCACACAGTAAGAAGGCAGCTGTCTGCGAGCCAGAATGAGGGTCCTTCCCAGGCTCCAGCTGACCATGCTGGCACCCTAACCTTGAACTTCAAGCTCCAGAACTGTGAGAAAATAAATTTTTGTTGTTTCAGCCACTAAGTCAGTGATATTTTATTCTGGCAACCCAAGTAATACATAATAGTATACATGGTATTTTGTTATATAGTCTTGTTATTGGCTTGAATAGACTCACAAACATCTTTCCATATCACTGAGTACACATTTATTTCTCATTCTTAATGGTGTCATTTCATTATGTGGATAAGCCATTTCAGGCTGCTATTAACGGTATAACATAGACGGAGTGGCTTGTAAACAACTACCATTTCTTTCTTTCCTTCTTTTCTTTTCATATTTATTTGGCTGCACTGGGTCTTAGTTGTGATATGCAGGGTTTTCAATCTTTGTTGCAGCATGTGGAATCTTCCAGTTGCAGGATGCAAACTCTTGGTTGTGGCATGTGGGATCTGATTCCCTGCCCTGGATCCGAACCCAGGCCCCCTGCGTCGGAAGCACAGAGTCCCAACCCCTGGACCACCAGGGAAGTCCCCTCCCATTTATTTCCTGTAGGAGGTTGGGAAACCCAGGATGGAGGCATCTACAGATCCAGTAGATGCCTGACGGGGACCTGCTTCTTGGCTCACAGATGGCCGTCTTCTCACAGAAGCTTCTCATGGAGGAGGCAGTGAGTGAGCTCTCTGGAGCCTGTTCTGTAAAGAGCCCCAGTCCCCTTCTTGAGGGTTCCACCCCCAAAGGCTTCCCCTTCAGACAGTGTCACATGGGAAATTTTGAGGGGACTCAAAAAACAGTCACATTGAAGGAGGTGACATTTTGTTTATTTGTTTGTTCATGACATTGTTATTTATTCTACCACACATTGATTTAAGGGCAAAGATCCATGACCTTGATAATGAATGCTTGGAGTTCTAACATGTGAAACTGCTTGTCAAGTGTTCTATATTTTTAAAAAATGGACTAAGTTAGGCTCTAAGGGCAGACTTAGGCCTAAATTTTTACCTTTTTTTTTTTTGGTACCAACCAATTTGTAGCATTTTATAAAGTATTAGCTCCCCATATTCACAAACTTCACACAGACATCTGGAAGTGACATTTTATTTAACACATTACCCAATATCCCATTTTTTCCCGATTGTAAATGCTGTGATAAACATCTTTCCATATGTAATTTAAACACTTGTTATTTTCTTAGCACAGACTTCTAGACTTGGAATCGCTGCGTCAAAGTATATTTGCTATTTAAGCGGTTTTTATATCTATAGCCAGACTGTCCTCCAGAAATAACTGTTTTGAGATTTTTTTTTTTATTTAAGACAAGAAAATTTCTTTTCTCCCCTTGTGACTTCAAGCAGTTTGCCTTCATAATTGCTTTTTATTAAGCTGTTGATGGAGGTATCTGCTCAATAGAATATCAACTTAGATCACTGTATGCTTAGGCAGTAAAACTCACACCAGGGTTCAAATTAGCACTAATTTTGTCTCAACTTCTGGAAGCATGAGCACTAGCGCTAAATCTCCCTGGAGGATTCTGAAATGTTCCATTGTGGAGGCTGGAATGTGTTTGTTCTGGGAGGTCTTCAACCTTTTGGAATTGGTAGCTGTTTCGTAGACATTAAAGAGGAAAGAGCAGCAGAAATACTGAATAGAAACAGATGAGTAAAGGCCGTTATTGCTTTGTTCAAGTCTTTGTTCTATATTCAAAGTAGCTGATTTATGTTTCTCCCACAGAAATGGTGAGAAGCAACAACTTTTTTGCTTTTAAAAAGTAATGTTGATTGTCTTTCATGTTTAGAATACATAATTATTTTAGAAAATTTAGAGACTACAGGGAAATATAAAAAGGAAAACAAAATCAGCCATAATCCCACATCTCAGTTACTGTTTAGCATGTAGTGCGGGCTTCCCTGGTGGCTCAGACAGTAAAGAATCCACCTGCAATGCAGAGGACTTGAGTTCGATCCCTAGGTGGGGAAGATTCCCTGCAGAAGAGAATGGCTACCCACTCCAGTATTCTTGCCTGGAAAATTCTATGGACAGATGAGTCTGGTGGGCTACAGTCCATGGGGTTGCAAAGAGCTGGACAGGACTGAGTGACTAACACTTTCACTTTCACTTCTAACCTGTGGTGCATGTTTTTTGATATCTTTCTGTGCTTATACAAATATCAAAAATAGTTATATCCCGTAAATAGTCCTGATGCCCTTTTCTCTTATCATTTTTATGGCCATTTTCTTATGCCCACAGTGTTCTGCTAACACACCATTTAATATATGCTTCATATTCCACTGTAATATATATACCAAATTTATTTTAATGCTTTTCTTTTGTTAGGCATTAGGTGGTTATAGACTATGTTTGGGCTTACTGAGGACATCTTTACCGAAACATATTTTTATGGATCTATAATTGTTTTTATAGGTTAGATTCATAAACATGAACTTGTTAAGGCAGGAATGAATTTTTTAAAGGCTGTTTAATGCATATTGTTTTATTGCTTGATGATTGATCCACATTACATTCCTGTGCTGCACCGTCGGTGCTTAGTTGCTCAGTCAAGTCCGATTCTTTGTGACCCCATGGACTGTAGCCCGCCAGGCTCCTCTGTCTATGGGGATTCTCCAGGCAAGAATACTGGAGTGGATGGTCATGCCCTCCTCCAGGGGATCTTCCCAACCCAGGGATCGAACCCGGGTCTCCCACATTGCAGGCAGATACTTTACCGCCTGAGCCACTAGGGAAGCCCAAGAATACATGAGTGGGTAGCCCATTCCTTTCCAGGGGATCTTCCTGACCCAGGAGTTGAACCAGGGTCTCTGGCACTGCAGGGGTATTCTTTACCAGCTGATCTACCCAGTGAATATTAGTCTTGTTTTATATAGCTGATGATTGCCAGCATTATTTTGCCAATTTGAGAGACAAAAGATATAATTTTCAAATTTATATCTTTTGTCATATTCAAGTATTTCTCCATTTTGTCATTTGCCTTTAATTTTGGTGGCTCATATAGTCAAGAATCTGCCTGCAATGAGGGAGACCCGGATTTGATCCCCTGGAAAAGGGAGTAGCTACCCCCTTCAGTAGTCTTGCCTGGAGAATTCCATGAACAGAGGAGCTCATGGGGTTGCAAAGAGTCGGACACAACTGAGCGACTAACAGCTATAGCACTTATTTTACTAACAGAAGTTTAAATGTAAGTGATAAGCATAATGGTCTTTTCCTCTGTGATTTCTTCCATTACTTTTATGGTTAGAAATTCTTGCCTATCTCAGATCAGATATTCACCAGTGTTTTCTTTTGGAATTTGTTTTCTTGATTATTTATTTATTTACTATTATATTTGGCTCTTGCATCCAAGGGTCCTTCTTGCCAACTGGTTTTATGAATGAAGTTTAGTTGGCATTTTTTTCAGGCCATTTTTTTTCATGTCTATATCTTCTTTCTTAGTGGCAGAACGGAATAGTTGTGACAGAGATCTATAATATGTACTTTCTGGCTTAAAATATTTATTAGCTGATCCCTTATAGAAAGTTTGCCAACCCTTGCTTTAGTCAACCTAGAATTTATTTGATATATAGTTTAGTTGAGGCCCTAATTTGATTCCTTCCTTACCCCTAATGCTCATTTTTCTCAATTTTGTGTTTTGAATAATCCATTCTTTAGACATTGACTTGTGATCCTGTCTTCATTATATTTTCTGTTCCTTTTTGTACTGGGCTTTGTTTTGGGAGTACTCTTTGTCCATTATAGAAGCAAAGCTCTTATCCAGCTGTGAGTTCAATTACAGTTTAATCAAAATGGAAACAAGAAATTTGGAGAAACAAATATTACACTTTTAAGATTTATCTCTAAACAGGTTGTACTGCACACATTGCTGAATTAGGTAGTTTTATAAAGCATATATTGATAAAGGTTCAGGGGCTAAGGGATAAAGACTGAGTGTAGAGTTGTGTGTATTTGTAAATTTGCTCTCTTGTGAAGTAGCCTGCTCATAGAGGAGATCGAGCTTGTCTTTATAAAAACTCTCTGGTGCATTTTGATGAAAGAAACATTCCAGCGTAGCAGCTGCATCCTCAGGTAACCTTGCTTTGAATCTACATTTTTGCGTATCCGGTCTCTGGTAACAAAAGGAGTCCCAGCAAACAACAAGCAGAGGCACTACCAGAGATTCCAAACTAATTGTGTTTGTTTCTATAGGAAAGGTATCTGTATCTTAACAGATGAAGAGTGAATTCTAGTTTTTCCTTTAAGGTAATTAATTTCCCTCCTTACCTACATTTAAATGTGTGTTAAGTTTTGGACATGTGTGTGTGTGTGTGTGTGTGTGTGTGTGTGTGTGAATCTGTATTCGACTGTGTCTACTTGTGTATATGTGTATGTTTTTTGTTGTCATCTCAGTACTGATATATTGGATAAAATGTTACTTTTTTCATATGTCAGTGAACAATCCAAGGCTTTATCCCAGAATGCATTTCAATAAACATCTGTTTTGCAGCCAAGGAAAAACCCATATTCTAGAAAAATGAGGTAGATGTGACTTGTGAGCCTAAGCAGAGGGGCAGGGAGTTGGTTGCCAGTGGATAGACTTTCTCTTCTCTTCTGGAGTAGGTTCTGCCTTTGCAGGGTCTGTGTCATGAGAGTTTGCTTATATTATACAGTTCTAAGATGTGGGCTTGGTGGCAGGCAGTCCTATTTGTGACGAGTTTTACCCTTCTGCACATTTGGTATTCCTTGTGTTTTCTGGGCTTATGAAATAGCATCATTAAAGTCTCGTAATAGCATCATCAAAGAATTAGTCTTATAAGTTACTCTTATTTCTCTAGGCTTTATTGTTGAAGAGCAATCAGAAGAGAACCCAAACTTTTTTCTTATTTTTTTCCATTACGTTGGAAAAACAATTTTCTCTGCTGACAGCCTGTGCTGTGCTAAGTCTTTTCAGTCATGTCCACCTCTTTGTGACCCCATGAACTGTAGCCCGCCAGGCTTCTCTGTCCGTTGGATTCTCCAGGCAAGAGTACTAGAGTGGGTTGCCATGCCCTCCTCCAGGGGATCTTCCTGACTCAGGGACCGAACCCCTGTCTCTTATCTCTCCTGAATTGACAAGCGGGTTCTTTACCACTGGCGCCACCTGGGAAGCCCTACTAACAACATTTCTGACACCAAATGTGTGGGTTTTTTTTCCCTCACATTAAATAATTTGGACTCTTAACTGCCCAGATCTCATGCAGATCCCCGCAGGTCAAGGGCTCAATTCTACAAGACTTCCTCAAGACTTCCTCCACTTCATATATTCCCAGCTTGTCAGCTGTGCTTCTGACCCACCAGCTATAAATCATTCGGGCCTCACCACCACCACCCCCCGCCCCACACCGCCTTGGATGTGATCATTTGCTAGAAAGGCTCACAGAACTTAGAAAAATACTTAAAACACTTCCTATTTCTGGTGTGTTAGAAAAGGTACTACTCAGAAATAGTCGAATGGAGGAGCTATGTGAGGCAGGGTGTGGGGAAGGGCTGAGGGGTTTCCATGCATCTCCAGGCAGGCCTCTCTTCCAGCACCTCTGTGTCTTTACCAGCAAACCCCTTCACCAGCAAAGCTCTGCAAAACCCTCTGTTAGGGTGAACACAGCAGCTCCATTAGGTAGGCATGCGTGCGTGCTAAGTGGCTTCAGTCATTTCAGACTCTCGGTGACCCTAATGACTGTAGCCTGCCAGGCTCCTTTGTCCCTGGGATTCTCCAGGCAAGAATACTGGAGTGGGTTGCTGTGCCTTCCTCCAGGAGATCTTCCCAACCCAGGAGTGGAACCTGTGTCTCCTGTGGATTGCTGACGGCTTCTTTATCGCTGAGTCACCAGGGAAACCCCCATTATGTAGGCACAATTGATTAAATCATTGGCTATTGGTTATTGAACTCAACCTGCAGCCTCTCTCCCGTCCTGGGAAGTCAGGGAGCAGAGCTGAAAGATAAGACCCTCTATTCACAGGGTTGGTTCCTCAGGTAACCAACCCCTCCTGTTCTAAGAGTCACCTCGTTAGCATAAACTCAGGCATAGTTGAAAAGGAGTTATTATGTATCACAGGGTACTTCTCTCACCCCTGTTACTCAGAATTACTAGAGTTTCAGAAGCTCTGGGCCAGGAAACAGGTCAGAGAGCAAATACATATTTCGTACTGTGTCACACCTGATAGCCATTGGATGCCTGCTGAAACAATGGTGAATGGCCCGCAGTCCATGCTCTCAGAAGGCCTGGTGAACTCCTAAGTGGGGTACAGTGTGATGGGGATAAGCCCAGCCACCACGAGAAAACCTGCAAGGGACTCCTAGCTCACCCTGGGGGCAGAGTGAAGGAAGGAGGAGGAGGTGATGTCTTACTTGAGTCTTGAAGGAGACAAAGAAGTCAACCAGATGAAGGGGTAAGAGAAGGACATGTCTGCAGAAGGAGCAGAGTCCCGGGGAGACGGGGGGAAAGCTGAGACCTCCTTACAGCTGCAGAGGGGGCTATAGAATCAGAAAGGGGGAGACTGGAGTCAGGGGGACCAGGGGTGAAAGCTCTGAGCATCCAGACAAATCTTCTCTGAAGGAGGGCATGGAGGGAACAGGTCAGACCAGAGGGATTTTCTCTGGAGCTAGAATTTACTTGACTGTTGCATGCTGGAAATAGATGAGAGAGCAGGGAATAACAACGCCCAGTCTTCTAACTTGGGAGGTGGTGATGCCATTAATCAAATGCAGGCACGGGAGAGGAGGGGTGGGTTTAAGCATAGCTGGCATGGAGCAGAGGAAGGAGAACAGATCATGGGTTCACTTTTGGTCTTGCTGTGTTCAAATGCCAGAGGAGCCTTCAGGTCAGGGACAGATTCAGCTTTTGTCAGGCCTGAAGTTCCTACAGTTAAGAGCCCTCTTTAAGAGAACTAATAGGAACTCTAAAGACCAACTTAGATACAGGGCTCTGGGAGGGGCCTCTGCCAGGAAGGGTCCTGAAGTGTGAGCTTCAGTAATTTCTGGTGAACCTCCTCCTGCGTCCGGGCAGATGCCCAGGCTCCCGGGGGTCCTTTTCCCTCTCTGGTATCTCCTGCTGTGTCCTTCTGCATGTCAGAAAACCCCCAGGTTCCTCTCTGAGCTGCAGGCAGGTCGTCATCTTGTGTAGACTGTTCAGTTCAGTCGTTCACTCGTGTCTGACTCTTTGTGACCCCATGGACTGCAGCACGCCAGGCCTCCCTGTCCATCACCAACTCCCAGAGTTTACTCAAACTCATGTCCATTGAGTCGGTGATGCCATCCAACCATCTCATCCTCTGTCGTCATCCCCTTCTCCTCCTGTCTTCAGTCTTTCCCAGCATCAGGGTCTTTTCCAGTGAGTCAGTTCTTTGCATCAGGTGGCCAAAGTATTGGAGTTTCAGCTTCAGCATCAGTCCTTCCAATGAATATTCAGGTCTGATTTCCTTTAGGATGGACTGGTTGGATCTCCTTGCAGTCCAAGGGACTCTCAAGAGTCTTCTCCAGCACCACAGAAATTAAAGTTAACCCTAGGGTTACCTCAGTGTGAGGAAGGCCTGTACTGTATCTTCCTTCTGACTTTTCAGTGGAAAGGGTACCCTCTTCCCCCATCTCCCTGACACACAAGTGAAACAGAACAAAAGGCTTTTACAGGACCAGGGATTTGGTTTGTTACCACTCTCTATGACCAAGAGAGCACAATGATGAGAAGTTACGTTCTATTTAGAGCATCAGCAGGAATTGGCAGCCATGTGTATACATTGAATTGCATGGCACTTCCAGCTTTTCCTGTTAAAGAGTTTTGAGGACTTATTTTACCTAAAGCCTCTTAGAATAAAGTCTTTTAAGTCAAATTTGTGTGGTCTCTTGACAGAGATTAAAAATGTTTTCATAAGAGCAAGTGAATGTAAGGTAGCACATTTAGATAATAATTCCAATAATGTGTACGTAAAGAGGTCTCTAGCTGTAAGAGGGCGTGAAGAAGAGAATGTAGAGTCTTTGTTTAGTCTGTGTCTTTGTTACTTGGCTGCAAAGCCTTTTCTTTCAGGGAGATAATTACTGACATTACCAAGGACAAGGTTACATTTGGGTCAGATGTCTTCTCTCCTGCTGCACCTAGGCCTTTGGGACACTCCCCTCGCCAGTGCCTCATCCTCTGGGCAGCCGCCCCCCAACCAGTGTTCCAGAAATCTACCCCCACTTTCCTTTCACTGTCAGTCTGCGTGTGAATGATCTCAGCTAGATGTTAGGCTCTTATCTGATTAAAACATTCACACCGTGGTATAAATAGCTCACAGAAATGTATCTGTCGAAGGGTGTTTGCACTTTTTAGAGGGGAGTTTCTAACTAAGGGGAGTGCTACAGATGATGGAAGATTTTGTAGCCATTTGTCATTCGTTTTCAAACTGCAGAACTGAATGGAATTTGTATGCTAGTTCCTGTGTGTGTTTGGGGTTTTGTTTGAATTATAGGAGGAGAATGTTTTTACCTCATTTTTCTTTTCCCCTATCCCCCTCCTCCACCCCCAGGTAGGCACAGGTTTTCTACATATGTTTATCTAGTAGCTCAGTCTGTAAACAATCTGTCTGCAATGCAGGAGACTCAGGTTCGATTTCTGGGTCAGGAAGATCCCCTGGAGAAGGGAATGGCAACCCACTCCAGTATTCTTTCCTGGAGAATCCCATAGACAGAGGAGTCTGGTGGGCTACAGTCCATGGGGCCCCAAAGAGTCAGACTCGGCTGAGCAACTAAACCACCACAGCACAAACTTTAAATGTTTAACTGGGGACGGGGTGAGATTTTCAGTGATGGCCTTCTCTGCTGCATTTTGCCACCTGCAAGTTACCAAATTCCCAGAAAGAAGAGCATCTTGGAAATTTAGCACATTGCTTTGGAAAGGTTGGCTCCTGCTGTTGTGAACTGAAAATTTCTGCAACTTACACCACTGGGCCTGAAATCCTGGGGCCTTCTAAAGAGAGGGCACTGAGATGTTGCTTCCTGACTCATATCCAAGACCTGCTGGTGTTCTGGAGTCAGTGCTGAGAACTGAGTACTACGTCTGGAGAAAGACCTGGTAGAGCAGAAGAGCCAGCGAAAGGGCTGTAAAAGGACGAGTGTGTATTCTTAACTGAAAGTTGGTGTGTGGGAGCTCCTTCTAAGTATGTTCTCTTCAAGAGCCTTGCACGCATGCGTGCTAAGTTGCTTCAGTCGTGTCCGACTCTTTGCAACCCCATGACCGTAGCCCGCCAGGCTCCTCTGTCCATAGGATTCTCCAGGTAAGGATACTAGAGTGAATTGTCACGCTCTCCTCCAGGGGACCTTCCCGACTCAGGGACCAAACATGCATCTCTGCGTCTCCTGCATCGGCAGGGGCATTCTTTACCACTAGTGCCAACTGGGAAGCTCGAGAACCTTGAGTCACATCAGAATCTGATTTTCAGGGATGACTGGGGTGTGGGTTATTGAAGGCAGGCAGAGCCCTGAATGTTTTAGCCACTCCTGAAAAGTGGACACCTAGTCTTATTTTTGGTTCCCCATTGGTGCTAACTGGAGTGGGACTTCACCAGTCCCCCTTCAGCAAATGAATAAACGAGGGCACATTGATAGTTTCTGGGAACTTGGAGGGATGCGAGAGAGTTGATGCTGAATTTCCGCTTTCACTTTTCACCCTCAGAACTCAACCACCTTTAGAGCACATCCCTCTTGTGTTATGGAGGGTTGCAGGCAGCTGTCCAAGTCATACTCTCTTGTGACCAGTGCTATAAAACCAGTGGAAACTCTGATGGTTTCTGCAGATGCGTGTTTATCTGAAAAATGCTGGGCCCTGTCCAAAGGGAAAACAGGCAGTAATGGTCTCAATTTCAAAAACAACCTTCAGCCGTACCAAAACTTTAAAACCTTTTTCATTTTTATAATTTCTAATCACCCTCTGTTAAAAATGAAACGTTTAAAAAAAAAAAAAAATCACTGAAGCTAAGTTTTAGGATTGCTGATGTTGTCTGTCCTGCAGCCCCAGACATGGAGCACTTGGCTGCAAGCAGGCAATTCAAGAATTTAGGAGAAGGGTGGGTGATCTTGAAACATGCAAGTGAGTTCATGGTTTAAGAATTTTTTCTATTGGGAAATGAATTTTTTAAAAAAGCCCTTTAAACTCCTTTTTGCTTTTCTTATTAAAAAAGAGTTGTTTTGCTATCGTTTCCTTGGCCGTCTTCATGTGTGTATTCATAAACTGCTCTTATGAACCTTGTCCCAGGCCACATATCCACCCTCTGAGTCTGTGAACATGATTAATGAGTCAGAAAGACTATTGAAGGAACTCAGAGAATTGCCGCACTAGGTTTTGAGAGGACACTTAGACCATTTCTTTCCAAATATACAGTGTTTGAGCTTCCGGTGCCAAACTCGAGTCTGGGTTTATCACAGAAGTGAAAGGGGGAGCTGATGCCTCTCTTTGACTTCCTGTCCACTCTGTTGTCTGTGGTTAGGTATAACAGAACTGTGTTTCCAAGCTTCCTCACCCTTTTCTCTCTCCTCCACTTACCCCCAGTGACGTTGTGGCTGTCTTCTTCCACTACCCACTCACCGTACACTTGGGGTCACATGCTAATTTAGAAAATAGCCCTCAAGATGAATCCAGCTGCTCTGATCCATAAGCAAATACAGATGGCCTTGGGTCATCCACCACGACGGACTGTCTGCCCCATCGCTTCTCTCTGTTCCTATTTCAGAATTCATGGAGAGTATCCAGAATGATCTAGAAGAGTTTGTGTGCCAGAGTTTAAGGAATTGGGAGTGTTAGCCGCCAAGCAGCCTCCCTTGAGAGGTGTCCTGGTAGGAGGTAGACTGGGGAAGTCTCAGCCTGGCAGGGTGCTGGGGAGGCTGCCCCGAAGGGGGAGGTGCTGACCGAGACTACGTGCCCTGAACCACAGGCCCTTTACAGACTTTGTGAGCCTTAACGAGCCTCTTGGGTCAGAACCTTGTAAAGTATTTCGGCACCTTGGCTCTGGACTCTGCTGCTGCATGATTCAGACGGAAACCAAAGCCAGGAGTGCTGTAAGTGCACTTGAGGTCCAAAAGGGCTCATCCCACTGGGGATAGGCTTTCTCCGCTTTTCTGCCTGCCTGGCCAGATGATCGGCCCTTTGCCGACAGGAGAGGGTGAGCACAGTTGGAGCCTCAGAGGTGGGCGGTTCCTGTCTTCAGGGGCTTCCGTTTCATTTAGCGAGATGCACCCCGTGTGGCTTTGCTCTGACTCATCTCTTCACCCCTGCCCTGTAGCTCCGTCCTGCTTCCAGGTCCTAGGTTAGCTCTTCTCGGCCGTGACTCACTCACAGAGCACCAGCCGAGTGCGAAGCAGACGTCGTGGGGGGAGGCTGTCAGGTCAGCCGCTGTGGAGTCGCAGTCCCGGGACGTTTCTCAGGTTGGCAGCACATCTTGGCAAGGAGACCAGCCTCTGCCTGCCCCTCTGAGAATCTCCTCGGGGCGTTAGCAAAGAGGACGCTGGGGGTTCAGCAGGGATGGGTCGGCAGAGGCTGGACCGGGCACCCCATGCCCTCCCTCACTGTGAGGTTGCAAAGTGGTGCTCGGGCTTCTCAGCTGTCCTCCCACCATCCCACGTGGAAGTGTCTTCTGTCCTGTCACAAAGATGCTCGAAACCAGGGGCGTATGTGGGGTCTTCTTGACCACTGAGGACCTCATGTCTCACTGCGGTGGGCTGAGACTCAGCGTCACACAGAAACAGCAGGGTGAGCTCCCGGAAGAAGCCGTGGAGGCTGAGCATGGCGAACCCTGGGAGATAGTCTGAGGACAGAGACATGGGCGCTGGGGCTGGATGGTGGGTGGGAAGTGCTGAGAGGGCCTGAAGAAGGCGGCCAAAGGATGTTGGCTGGTTTAGAAGACTAACCTGTGTTTCACATTGTTTTTATTTCAGGTGTGGCTAATAGGAATCTAATAGTCAAGAAGGAGACGTGTTATTATGGCCCTTGAGAAAGGTCTTCTTTGCAGAGTGTTTTAGGCACGGCAGCTCTGAGGGCTCAGCATGGCTGAGGTTAAACGGAAGGCTTTATTTAGAAGTTTGAGCAAAATTGGATTCTTTTTTTTTTTTTTTTTTTTCAATCCCACATTTTTGTCTTGGTCCTGATTGGGCGTGGGGGCGGGGAACCATACCTTTTCAGTAGAAGGAAAGTGTGACGTCATCTCTGGAGGGGTCACATTTCACTGTCTGGTCCCTGAAGTGAGATACGTGGCCCCTCGGGGGCCCTTGTTAAGCAAGTGTGTTCTAGGGTGAGCACCCTGTGCTGGCCTCTTTTCCTTCTCAGAGGTCAGGGAAACGGGAGCATGCATCCTTTCTTCTTCTTTTTTTTTTTTTTCTGTTAAATCAGCTAAGAAATAAGTACACATTGGGCTCAGCACAGATGGAGTTTCTTTGGGTTTCAGAACACTCAGACTTTTTTGTGGAATGCTTATGCTGGCAGAGCAACTTAATTCCACATGAATATTATAATAAGACACAAATACAGGTTTACATGGGAAATCAGGCACTGTGGTCCTGGACATCCTCTTATAACACCCAGCCCATGACCAGGATGGACAAATGTTGTCCAGGTTCCTTAACTTCCCTGAGCTACCCTTCCTCTTGTGTGAAGGCAGGTTTGGACTGGATTATCTTTTCAAGATCAGAAACTCATTTATTTTAAAATTGATAATTGGAACATATATAGATCATCAAAGAAAAGTAAAATATGGTCCAGCCAGAGTATGGGATATAAATATAAGAAACATTAAATAACTGTGTAATAACAGTGTTGGTTTTAGCTTGGGGTGACTTTAGAAGGTGTAAGTCAGCTACTGGTGAATTGCCGTGTGGATCTGGAAAAAAGATGTGTGACCACTGTCATCGCTGAGCTGGTTTGCACCGTGGAAGTGGTGTGGGCGAGGTGGGTTTTCGGTAATTGCTAGTGGTAGCACCTGTGTTACTCAGGGCCCTCATCTTCTTGGGTGATGTCATCCACTCTCATTTTTTAGCCACCACCACCCTGTATGTGGTCTCCTACCGCATCTGCAGCTGAAGCTCTGTTCTTATCTCCATGCATGTGTGGCCACATGTCATTTTCGGCTTCTGAAAGTTCAGCTCAGTCGCTCAGTCGTGTCTGACTCTTTGCGACCCCATGAACCGCAGCACGCCAGGCCTCCCTGTCCATCACCAACTCCCAGAGTCCACCCAAACTCATGTCCATTGAATTGGTGATGCCATCCAACCATCTCATCCTCTGTTGTCATCCCCTTCTCCTCCTGCCTTTAATCTTTCCCAACATCAGGGTCTTTTCAAATGAGTCAGTTCTTCACATCAGGTGGCCAAAATATTGGAGTTTCAGCTTCTACATCAGTCCTTCCAGTGAACACCCAGGGCTGATCTCCTTTAGGGTGGACTGGTTGGTTCTCCTTGCTGTTCAAGGGACTCTCAAGAATCTTCTCCAACACCACAGTTCAAAAGCATCAGTTCTTCGGTGCTCAGCTTCCTTTATAGTCCAACTCTCACATCCATACATGACTACTGGAAAAACCATAGCCTTGAGTAGATGGACCTTTGTTGACAAAGTAATGTCTCTGCTTTTTAATATGCTATCTAGGTTGGTCATAACTTTCCTTCCAAGGAATAAACGTCTTTTTAATTTCATGGCTGCAGTCACCATCTGCAGTGATTTTGGAACACACAAAAAACAAAGTCAGCCACTGTTTCCGCATCTATTTGCCATGAAGTAATGGGACCAGATGCCATGATCTTAGTTTTCTGAATGTTGAGCTTTAAGACAACTTTTTCACTCTCCTCTTTCACTTTCATCAAGAGGCTTTTTAGTTCTTCACTTTCTGCCATAAGGGTGGTGTCATCTGCATTTTCTGCTTAAAACCCATTAATGGCTTCCCGTGCAGCTCAGGCTAAGACGCACAGTCTTTAATGCACCTATCAGCCCGATCTGTACTCTGCTCACCCCGCCAGGCTGAGCCTGTGCTGCTCTCCCCCAGACCACTGCACCGAAGCTGAGTGGGCCATCTTTCAGTTCTCCAAACCCGCAAGCTCTTTTGTGTCTCAGCATCTTGGCACGTGCTGTGCTATCCCCTCTGCCCAGCTTGCTCAGCCATTCTTTATTCAACTGCACTCTTCCTTCTGGCCACGGCTCAAGAGTGTCTCCCTCAGAGAGGCTTATTTGAGCCCAGGCTGGTTGAGCATCTTCTGCATTTCTTTCAGTGCGCTTATCACAGCTGCATGTAAACCAGCAGTTGTGTGGCTCATTACTTACTGGGTGATTCCATAGGGACCTCTGCACGAGTTTATAGAGACCTTGGACTGCCAACACGTCTCACTGTTCTCCTTCCTCCCAGCCTGCTTTCCATTGCATGTGGTGAACCACAGTGATGTTATCACTTCAAATGGTGCCCTGGCATTAGCTTTACATTAAGGAATGCTATTAGCGGAATGTCCACAAGCAAAGCCCTCTCTGAGAAAAGATGTCTCTGTCATGGTGGGACTCTGGGTCCTCTGTGGCCCCATGACCTGCACATTGACCTATCAGAGAGAATTCCAACAGCATGATTCAGACCCTGGGGATTTTTTTTTTTCCCTGCGTGTACATTTATTTGGAACACCTGGGTCATTTATACAATTTCCTGCTTGTGAAATGGTAATAACCATATGTCCCTAACTTTTTAAAGGTTTTTCACTTGTCTACAGTTTAAACTGAATGCAAACATGAAACTTAATGTTTACTATTGTTTGGCTTCTAGAATGTACTATTCTAAAACATAATGATCAAATATTTTAAACACAAAAAATTAGTTTGAGGCCTGGGTTTTTGATAAGCGTGTTTCTAATTTTTTTTCTGGAAGCCATACAAAAGAAAAAACTACCACTTTATATTAGGAGCACAATTGGGAGGAAAGAACAAAGATAATGAATTAATTGACCTTGATTAGGGACGTGATTATTTATAGCACGTATATATGGAGTGGAATGTTCACTCACTCAGTTGTGTTCAACTGTTTGCGACCACCAGGCTCTTCTGTCCATGGGATTCTCAAGGCAAGAATACTCGAGAGGATAGCCGTTTCCTTCTCCAGGGCATCTTCCCAACTGGGGAATTGAACCCGTGCCTCTTTCATTGGCAGGCGGATTCCTTACCACTGAGCCACCTGGGAAGCTCCACTCACAAATATGATTTTAAATGACGTGATTCTATGTGATTATGGGATGAATGCACTGAGCTCTCTGTGCCTGCATCCCTTGTGGCAGAAGGCCTTTTCCTCCTCTTCTTCCCCATCTCCCCCTGCTCCTCCTCACCCTCCGCCATGTATTATTAATCTAATTCTAACTGCACTGTGAGAAAGCACTTCATAAACTGTTTTTTAACAAACTATTTTAAATCATTTCCCCCCCACACACACACCCAGATGATAACAAAGAGGCCTTTAGATCTTTAGATCACAAAGAGACCATTTCTATTTGAGCAAAGAATATGTTTCGCTGAAATAAAACTCTTCCTCCTTGTACTGTTAGAAAGAAAAACGCTTACTAAAATATTTTCCCCAGCATTTGTTTGGATACAGCACAAATAGCATGCCTGTTTCAGCATCTTGCACCTAGATGTCTGTTTTCACCACTTAATTTTTTAAAAAGTCATGTTGCCTGTATAAATAAACATCTGTGGTAGGAATGGGAATTTGGTATAGTCATAAACTAGGCTATGATTCATAGAATCCTGTTAACAGTGATATTAGAGGTTATCTATCTCAGTGCCAAACTTTGTAGCTACACAGAGGGCACCGATGAGTTGAGTGAGTTGGGGACCATCACTGTGTGTGTGTGTGTGTGTGTGTGTGTGTGTGTCCTGAATGGTGGGAAGGAGGGGCACTCAGCACTCTACCACTGCAAGGGATTCCTGGTGAAGTTGTGTCCTCATAGTCCCTGCCCTCCCTAATCTAGCCCAAGCCCATCTGTCTTCCATCATGGTATTTGTCAGTTCTGGTGGCTTCTCTCCCAGACACTTAGCCATTTGTGTCTCACGAGGTTGAGTAGCACCTATTAAAATAATAGATACTCTTTGAATGTGAATTATGTATCTTTTCATGGGAACAAATTTTTAAAATTTCCACATGTAATCTCTCAAGGTTTCTATAAAGTACATTGAAGGCAAATGTTACTCTGCTTATAGCACACACACACAGCAATTACATGGCAGTTAAATTGTTTCTTGGGTCACATAACAAGATTATAATAAAGGGGTGGTTGATCCAGAAATTATGATTTTGGAGTCTCATACCTGTCCATAATGGATAAATCACCATACTCAACCCCAGTCGTTTCCCCAACAATTTTGTAGGTAATTGAAGTGTTAGGAGAGAAGAGTAATTATTTGTATTACTACATATGCTGTGAAAGGAAAAACTGTTGCTGTAAAGTTCTCATTGAGGCGGCAGAATTCACTCCTGACTGCTGAATGCAAGTGTCTGCTTTTCTTTTTCTCCCCCTTACTCCTTTCCTACGCCTTGTGATGCTTCTTCCCGAAAGGTCTTGCGGCACCCCAAACACACCATGCTCTTCCAACCCTCCAAACCTTTCTGAACAGTGGTTTCTTTTCCCTTGAGTGCCTTTTGTTCTGGTCACAAAATCTTGCTCCTTCTTTAAAGATGTTGGCTTTCAAGATATGTTGCGTGGGTCAGCAGCATCATCACTCTTGGGAGTGCGTCAGAGCTGCAGAGTCTCACCGGCCCTCCAGGTGCCTACACTAGACAATTTGGGGGCCGGGGAGAGAGACAGCAGCTCAGTGGAGGGTCTTGGGGGAGACCCTATGCCCTTAGAGGGCCAGCGTGCACAGACAGACCTCCCTCCCCAGCTGGATCGTCCTTGAGAGGATTGGAAGAGGGCCCAGCAGTCTGTGCTCTAACAAGCTCTCTGAGTAGTTCTGACGTGATGGAGTTTGAGAATCGCCACATTTAGACACCTTTCACATGGCACCTCGTCCCATAGGCTCGTCCTGAGAATTCTGAGCAGGCAGTCATCTCTCACATTGAGATACTTTTTCTTAGTCTGTTACTTAGTCAGGGAAGGATAGCTGTGGTAACCAGATGGCGGTAGCTTAACAATGAGCTTATTTCTCACTTGTGACCGGATCCCATTGGGTGTGCCTCACGTGGTCCTCCGTGTGATGACTCAGAGCCTAGTTCCCTTATATCCAGGGCTTCTCCCTTGCACATGGCCTCCTCAGAGCTCTCTGTGTGGTCTGTGCTTTCAGTAGCTCGTCAAGGAGAGAGCGAGTGAGCGAGCTGGGACCCTTGTGCACCATGTTTTATAACCCCAATGGCACCCCACTCCAGTACTCTTGCCTGGAGAATCCCATGGACGGAGGAGCCTGGTGGGCTACAGTCCATGGGGTCGCTAAGAGTTGGACATGACTGAGTGACTTCACTTTCCACTTTCACGCACCGGAGAAGGAAATGGCAACCCATTCCAGTGTTCTTGCCTGGAGAATCCCAGGACGGGGGAGCCTGGTGGGCTGCCGCCTGTGGGGTCGCACAGAGTCGGACATGACTGAAGTGACGCAGCAGCAGCAGCAGGCTCTGCTACCTCGTTTTTCTGATATTCGTCAGCCAGAACCCAGTCACATAGTTTTCAGCCTGACTGCCAGACAGATTGGAAGGGTGGTCTTTCTACCCCAGGAAGAAGACACAGAATTGGGGAGCATCTGGTCCCCTTCTGTCCAGTCACAATACGGTGCCAGCCATAGATGTCATTGTACATTTGCTAGTAACTGCATTTAAAAAAGTAAAAGGAAACAAATGAAATTAATTTTAATAATATATTTAATTTAATCTAGTATATACCAGTATTATTCAGCATGTCAGCAATAAAAATTATGAATAAGATATTTTGTATTCTTTGTTTGTTTTTTCATCCAAAGCCTTTGAAATTTATGCTGAGAATTTATTTCCATTTGACTAACCAAATGTCAAATGCTCAATAGCCCGGTGTGACTAGTGGCTCTGCTGTCCCAGTGGACAGCACATTTCTAGCCAGTCCCTGCCACACTTGGTATGTAAGTTCCTCATTTGAATCCTTCCATCTTTCCTCTCCCGCTAGACTGTGTGTGTTTCTTATGTCTCAGTCCTTGCACAGTGCTCTGCGGTTAAGAAATGCTTGTGAGTGATTGAGCAGGCAGGAGATTGAATGCATGAATCAACTGAGTCTTGAACGGACTAATGAGTAAGTGTGGGAGAGCATTCCTCTTGGCTCTTGGAACTACTCTCATGAAAGTTCCTGAGAAGTTCTCTTTTGTGACAAGTGCTGGTTTACACAGAGTCTGACAAGATTAGTGTCACAGCAGAAGAGTAAAGTAAGCCCTGTTAGCCAGGGTGCTAGAATGTAGTACTGAACTGCAGGAACCTTGAACTGAGAGAACCTGATTGTCAGATGGCTTGATGTCCTCACTTTGATAAGCACGTGTCCCTGAGACAAGTGGAGACTTGGAGCTGGCATCTTAGCTCCAGGGAGCTGGGTCTGCTGACACTTTCGGTTGATTTAACTCTACCGCAGTAAATCTGAAGCCCTGTGTTTCCCCCCGAATTAATGAACACATATCGTGGAACACGCTGCCATTATTTTAAAACGAGATGCTAGGAAAATTGTTAACATAGTCTCAGTTTAAAAATGCTGCTAAACAGAACCTCCTTAAGATTTTTTGTTTTTCTTCAAGTCTCCAATCGGGAACTAGGAACGCTCATGTAAGTTTTATCAGTCTAGTGTACACATCTGAGATCCTACTGAGGAGAAAGACAGACAGGGGTACATTAGACAGCAGTATTGGATTAGGGTTTGTTTTTTTTTTCATTATGCCCTAACTGCAGTGTGGAGGATGCATATGGAGGATGTCACTTTGGCATCTTATTCCTCTGCAGCAGGAAGAAAGGAAATCCTTAGAAATGCATGTTGCCTTTCCCTAAACAGATTGCTTCATTGCTTTTAGTTAGCCGCCATCGTGGTCACAAATTTGAACTTGATTGAGCGCTTGTAACTCAGCTGGCAAATAAAGTATTAAGGAACTCTAGGCAACAAAACCCTAGGGGCTTGGTTTTGTTCTATATTCTCTTCAGGGAAGTATCCTGCTGAGCCCCATTTCAGTGTGTGAACATACCATTAAAACAACTGGAGAGATGCTTGGGGCTCTTGCTACTCTGGAGGGCCTTTCTTATTGGCTTGGAGTTGAGAGGCATTTTATTTTGGCAGGGGTCAGGGAAGACGGGGCAAGGAAGGTGGATGAAGGGTGATTCTGGTGGAAGAGCCCACCTACAAAGTTGTATTTTTTCCCCCAAAAATCCAGGTAGATAGAAATGATCAATGGAAACCTGCCGTGGCATTTCAGTAAGACTAAGGTGTGTGCCGTGGGGAAGGAGACAGCAGCCTACTCCAGTGTTCTTGCTGGGAAAACACCGTGGGCAGGGGGTCTGGTGGGCCATGGTCCGTGGGGGCAGAGAGTCGGGCACGACTCAGCACCTGAGCCCGAGCGCGGAAGCATGTGTCCGTCCCCTGGAGGGCAGTGCAAGTTGTGGCCTCATCCCTGTCCTCTGCTTTCAGCTGCGCACAGTCATCTGTGTCATGCCTGTGAGATGCTAATATATCTGGGAACCCCGTCCATGTTTCCTTGTATTGGATCTGGGCTGAAACATTGTGGGTGTTCTTCCTCTCTTTTGTGTTGCTAAGATCAGGGACTCTCAGGTGAAAGCCTGCAGCATTTGCCTGGAGGACTTCTCCAGGTCTCAGCTCAAGGCTGCAAGTCAGCAGTTCTGGGTGGAGTCCTGGATCTGTATAACACAGAGGTGAGCAGGCATCTGGCAGGTTAAGATCAGGAGGTGGTGGGGAACATTCCAGGTTGACAGACGGCGTTTCTGGAGGCATGGAGGTGAGGCGCGAGGAGGCAATACGGCCAGTGTTCCTGTTCATAAGATTCGGGACGAGGTTGGTGCGGAGGGCGGGGGAGAGCACAGTGGGCCTGCGTGCTGCGTATGCCGGCAGGCTGTAGGTGAAGGGCGGTCGTGGTTCAGCCTGGGGAGAGGCCATCCTGCCCTGGGAGCTGGCTCTCCAAGGTGTACTGTCTGCAGCTGCTTCGCTCTTGGGGGGATTAACATGGGGAGAAAGTCTTTGCCCTCACATTCCCATCTTTCCTCACTCTGTTCCATACTTTGAACTATTAGGTTTCACCTATGTGTGAACAATAAAATAAGAGAAAAAAGATTTCAGCAGAGTGAGGTTTTGGCCCACACTGCCCCTGTTGGGGCTTTCTAGGGGGCGCTAGTGGTCAAGAACCTGTGTGCCAATGCTGGAGACACACGAGATTGTGGTTCGATCCCTGGGTTGGGAAGACCCCCTGGAGAAGGACTGGGCACCCACTCCAGTACTCTTGCCTGGGAAATCCCATGGACGGAGAAGCCTGGTGGGCTACAGTCCATGGGGCCACACAGAGTGGGACATGACTAAACTGACTTAGCACGGCATGGCCCCTGGTTCACTTCGTCTTCGAAGGAAGAAGAACTCATGTTGAGCTTGATTTCAAATCTTTCAAGTTGTGGATGATATCTGAAGATCCGGTCACTTGTAAACCAGTTTTAAAAGTAGGTGTTGATTTTATCTTTATGGTCAAGGCAAGTAAAAATGACCTCTTGTTAATCTGTTTAAAAGTTGTTTTACCACGTAGGACCTCTGTGACCTTGGACTGACCCCCTCAGTTCTGTGCCTCGGTTTCCTCGCCTGTAAAGTAAGCGTTGGTGGAGGGACGTGCTGCTTCTCGCACTGCCAGGCACCGAGTAAAGCCATGCTGAGCAGAGCTGTACTGAAGCCTGAAGCAGAAAGGGGAAAAGGCAGTAGTGCTGATCTGATCTTTATTTCAAGTTGTGATTGGTTTATCATGGCTTTTTTGGAGGATATGAACTGTGATTTCATTTGAGTGTTTCATTAAATTTTACTTGATTACTGAGTTTTTAGTGCTGTCTTAAATTCTGTCCCTCAACTGAATGCTCCACTTAACTCATCCCAGTCATGACCATGGAGGAAGTATTTATTCATGCATTAGCTACTTGTTAGACATTATTTTAAAAGTTTCCCAAATAGGAATAAATGGCTTTAGAAATTTTAAATAATGTTTAGTTTAAAATAATTCATGCTTATTAAAGGAAGTCTAAAAAGTATAGATAAATAGAAAGAAGGGAAGATGAAAGGCTTTGTTCCATATTTCAGACACAACTCTGTCAACATTGAACTTCAGTTTTCATTTCTTGTTATCTTCCATCCTAATATTTTCAGGCCTCAGAAAACTCTGCAGTATTTTCTGTGGCTCCCTTAAGGAGATACGTGTGTTCGAAAGGGAGGTCAAATTCATTTGAAATAAAACTTAAAATATTCTGATCTACTTAATTATTAGGTTTAATGTTAATTTTGAAGCAGGGCTCCAAACCATAGTAGCTATGTGAACTTAAGTTATTTAGTTTATAAGGAACCCCGGTTTCTCTAAAGAAAAATACCTCTTTCTAGAGTTATTATTGTAAGGGTTGAATTGAACTGAATTAAACAAGTATGTATGCTGAACGCCTAGCACACAGGAGGATTTGGGAATGTTCTCCTTGCCCCTCTCCTCCAGACCCCAAGGCCATTCATTCTCTTTCCTTCCCACTTCTCTTCTGTATTGAAATTCCTGTGTGACAGTCACCTAAACAAATAAATAATCATTGACTTCTAGATATAGGTCTTGGCAGAGCATAAATTGAAGCGTGTGCCTGGAGAGTTCCCAAATGCTTCATGGAACATTGGAAGCGTCATATATATTGTAGGGACTGAATCAATGGCGGGACTTTAAGACCTGGCCCCTCTTTGTGGAAAGTCCAGTGGGATAGTCATAGCTACTTTTTAGAGCCTGATTAAACACCCTCCCCGCCACCCCCCCTTCACCCTCTCTCTTTTAGCCGTGTTTTTCCTGGAAGAGTGTTTTGCCTCGTGTGGGAGGGGAAAGCCGAAGCCCATTGTCTTGCGTGTGTCACACTCTAGGAATGTGACAAGTAGCACTGGCCTGTTCAGCAGCTTCAGTGAAGGACCAGAGGTGACTGTAGCGCCGTCACCATTCCACCTCCACCGCCACCTTTGGTCTCCATGCTGTGTGATGTGTGCGTGTCGAGTCAGTAGTGGGGAGAAAGGAAGCCCCAAAAGCCTACCTTCCCTGACATGTGCCCTCCTCACCTACCGTGTTTTTATCTCCACCTCCAGTTACTTTTATCTGTAGCTTATCTATGAAAGATTCATTGAGTTATGTATTTTTATAAGTACTCGGGGGGAAACTTTGATTTGTCAGGATGTGTGGTTGTCCAGGAATAAGGTTTGAGCCCCTGAAACCACTGGCTTTGTTTTCTCTTCCTTGTCAGTCTCTTAACTTCACAAAGGAAATCAGTCACAATGAGGGCTCCTTTAGGCAGCAGGATGAGAAAGGATACATCATCTTCGCCGCTGATGAGTTTATCTTATGGAAAGGACGTAATCTGCCACTGCTGCCAAAGAGGGGACTTCCCAGTCATTGTCAGGTGACCGGCATGACTGTCAACGATCATTATCTTTTCGTCGTCCAGGCACTCAGTCGTGTCTGACTCTTTTGTGACCCCCACAGACTATAGCTCGCCAGGCTCCTTTGTCCATGGGATTCTTCAGGCAAGAATTCTGGAGTGGGTTGCCATTTCCTTCTCCAAGGGATCCTTCCGACCAGGGATCAAACCTGCGCTTCCTGCTTGGCAGGAGGATTCTTTACCACTGAGCCACGTTGTCTTTTTAATGCAAGCTGAATTTGGCCAGATCTGCTGGACTGCTTTGCGGCGTTTCCTCATGGTGGGTTTGCCCCTTGAAGCCTGGGCGTGTTTCTGTTTTTGCAGAAGTTGGTATGCCGTGTTGGCTGGACCATTTTCTCTCCTTCCCCCAGGTTAGGGAGCTGATGGCCATGGACTGTGACACCTGGAGGGTAATCACCTGAGCCCTGTGACCTCTCCAGCTTGTCACTTCTCTGTCATGGACACATCAGGATGGTCCCCAGCTTTCTACCTTCTAAACACTCATGGGACTGGCTTTGAGTAAATTAGCATACACAGGTATTTTTATGAAACCTATAACCTCAGAGGGTTGCTCTTTGCATTTTTCATGATGTTCTTTTGAGAGGTGGATGGGGGAGAAATGAAAGAATGGACGTTCGTCTTCCATTTATAGCTGAATAAGGCATTTGAAGGGAAAACTTTAGTGCTTAGGGCCTTAAAAGAAGGTTTTGATTATCTTTTCTCACCAAGCACACATTCTCTGGCCCTTTACCTCAACATTTGTCACGTGGTGAGGAAAGTTAAAAAATTCTACTTTGTGTGAACTCCCTTGGTGCTGGAGTTTGTGATAAATCAAGCCAAGGTGAGACAGTTTCACTGTTTGTTCTGTAAGCAAACATGTATGGATTATCTACTGTGCACACAGCCGTTCCCCGCCACCGCCCCGGTGCTCAGAGCTGACGAGGGCAGATGACACACCGGGCTAGGTCCAGTCCGGATGGAGGCCACGGCTGGCCCCGCTGTGGTAACTCAGGCTGGGAGTTTCATTTCCTGAGAAAAATCCCAAGCACTTTATGTTTCCCTTGGCTTTGTAAGTTTCCATCTCTGAAACAAATCATTGACACCGCTGGCTGAGTGATCATCATTGTGACCAAAACAAATAGTTCACAGAAAAACTCTTGGTGTCCAGAGTATAAGAGCTCTATATCCAGCCCGAGGGGATCCTGATCCTTCAGTGAATTCATCTGATAAATGTGTTCTGAGTACGTACCCTGACTTAGGACCTGGGAATAGAGCAGTACACCAAATAGACAAATATCTCTGTCTTCCCAGAGCTGCTGCTTTCTTTAAAGTGGAGTTGGACAGACACTAAACAAATAAGGAAAACAAGAGTATAGAATGCCAGATGGTGACAGAGGCCGTGCAAGAGTGTAGGCAGGGAAGGGGGATGTCGCGGCTCGGGGTGGGCTATCTTCACGAGAAGCTTCAGATCATTCGCGGCTGCTGGCAGCATTCTACGACAACAGTGGGACACGTCCGTTGCCCCCCTGGGTCTTGGGAGTGAATGATGTCTAGCTCGGGTCGAAATGGTGATCCCTGTCTTCCAGGTGAGGGAAGTGGGCCCCCAGAGTGGTGAAGTCACTGTCCTACATTCACAGAGCCAGTCCCAGAGAGTACCCTAAACATCCCCTGTCTAGAAATGGGAGGACTCCATGCGTCTTACTTCCCTCATCTGAAAACGGAGCCTTCTCTAGGGCCCCTCCTGCTGCCCCAGCACCGTGGGCTCACCCCAGACGTGGAGAGAGGGCAGTAGGCTTCCTTGCCCGCTTCTTCACCGCAGGACATCCTTATCCTCTGCCAGACTCTCAGCTCTGCCTCTGTCGGAAATGAGGCTCTGACACGTTTAGATGTAGATCCACCTTTTGGTCTGTGTGTTTCTCTTCCGCGTGTTCTAGGGCAGTATGATTCTGAAATGTGTGCATTGTTGTTCAGTCGCTAAGTCATGTGCGACTCTTTGCAACTCCACGGACTGCAGCACGCCAGGCTTCCCTGTCCTTCACTGTCTCCTGGAGCTTGCTCAAACTCATGTCCATTGAATTGGTGATGCCGTTCAACCATCTCCTCCTCTGTTGCCCCATCTCCTCCTGCCTTCGCTAGAAGCTGCTCAGTGAAGGCCTCATCTGATGACCTATTGGCTTACTTGGAGGTCATTCGAGGCTTCCTTGGTGGCTCGATCTTGATCATTCAGCCAGATCCAGGGGATCTTCCCAACCCAGGGATCGAACCCAGGTCTCCCTCAATGTTCTAGAGAAGGGAATGGCAACCCACTTCAGTATTCTTGCCTGGATTATCCCCATGGAGAAAGGAGCCTGGCGGGCCACAGTCCATGGGCTCGCAAAGAGTTGGGCACGGCTGAGCGAGTAAGCGCACATAGGACATCAATCAGCAAATGAGTAAGATTGCAGGTGTTGACACCGCTGATTACCATCTAATGTCTCTTGATTTAACCATTTAAATTGCTTTACTGTCTACTTCAGTCAAATTTAAACCTGCTTAAGAGCTTTGTGTGTCTTAAAACTTTGGTTGACTATCTGGCTCATCTCTCTGGACCTCAGTTTCCTCATTCTGTGAGTGGAGGATCTTCCCCTGGTCCCTTGTCTAGGAACTAGATAAACTCTAGGGGCTTCTCGGTAGAAATTATAGGAACACACAATTTCGAATGTAGGTTTAGAAGGGTTCATGGACCATTTTCCTCCATATCCAGGCTTGGATGGATTCCAGGCTAATAAACACTAGGCTAGATGACAACGTGTATCTCATTTTTTGTGATCATCTGATTAAATCTCTAATGACAAAAATCATCATTGAGGTGAGCATCTAACTTGGTGAAAAGTTAAGTGAAAGTGTTAGCCTCTCCGTTGTGTCCAACTCTTTGCGACTCCATGGTCTGTCCATGGAATCCTCCGGCAAGAATACTGGAGTGGGTTGCTGTTCCCTTCTCCAGGGATCGAAACCCAGGTCTTCTGCTTTGCAGGCAGATCCTTTACCGTCTGAGCTAACAGGGGCGCCCTATCAGACTTCTATCAGAATATATTTGATATTAACTCTTCTACGAGGCCCTGAGGGTGTGATTTGGAGCCCTCCCTCCTCTCGCCTCCCACTTCCACCTGCCTTTTTGTCGCCACACCCCTCCTCTCTTGTAACTGGCTGTTCAGCAGCCTGTTCCTGCACCCGTCGCCTCTGGTCCTGCCCTGACCTCTGCTCTCCCGCTTCTTCGCACCGTGTTTTTGTTTCCTCAGGGGCAGATCGTATTCCCAACACCGTTTCTTTTCTTTGGCCAGCAAGCTGGCCGGTAACAATACACTGTGGAAATCTTTAGTCATTTGTTTCTTTTTCTAAGTTTTCTTAATAATTTTTTCTTACTGTTTCACTTTTTCCCATAAAGGAGAAATGGAGTGATTACTTCGGAGTACATATTTAATATGTATTTAAGTCTCCGCTCCAAAGTATGTGTATATGTATATGTTTTATTGTCATTGTTCAGTCGCCAAGTCATGTCTGACTTCTTTGCGACCCCATGCATGGCAGCACTCCAGGCTTTTCCTGTCCCCCACCATCTCCCAGAGTTTGCCCAAGTTCATGTCCATGAACATGAACATGTTGGTGATGCCATCCAACCATCTCATCCTCTGTTGCTCGCTTCTCCTTCTGCCAACCATCTCATCCTCTGTCACCCTTTCCTCCTGCCTTCAATCTCTCCCAGCATCAGGGTCTTTTCCAATGAGTCAGCTCTTTGCATCAAGTGGCCAAAGTATTGGAGCTTTAGCTTCAGCATCAGTCCTTCCAGTGAATATGAAGGATTCATTTCCTTTAGGATTGACTGGTATAAACATATGTTTTATATATTATTTAAATATACTTTACAAGTATACACACACATATATGCACACACACATACACACAACATACATATATACACATGTATACACACAACATAGACATACACACATAACACACATAAATATATATATACACATATACACACAACACATACACACACATATATATAACCATATATACACACATATACACACACAATTTATATATATATACACACAGATATATACACATACACAGATATACACACACAGAGATACACACATATACACAGATATATATGCACACACACATACACACACACACACACACATACACATGTTGCCTTTATAGTTAATTGTTATTTTGTAAATATCTTCCTGATTGGCCAAGAGCCCCTAATAGGAGAGCAAAAAATTCTGTTGAGATAATTGATATTTATTCCTTGTAGAGTCATTCTTTATGTAGCTGCTAGCTACAGCAAAATGCAGTCTCAAATTTTATATAATTCATTGCTAAAAACAAGTTTATTTACACTTCTTAAAGGTTCAGTTATACTGTTTCCAAGGATACCTTGGTCTTAAAAAAGTATCTGGCAAGTTTTGCAGAATAACATTTTCTTAGCTGGGAGAAGAGAACACTTTAATTATTAGTAAATGATCCATTGGTGTTTAGCATATGAACAGTTGAATGCTCCTGCCTTAATTTGGGCCACATGAAAATATTTGCATATTTTTAAATCCACCACATTTGTGCTTCAGGGCTAAAGATAATCAGTGACATAAAACTGACACAAGCATTTGGTTCAACCAATACGTTTTGAATGCTTGCAGAACCTCAGACCCTGGGGACTCAGCTCCTGTCCCGATGAATTTACAGGCTCACTGGAGAGTGCAGCACATACACCCTTAGTAAAAGGTAGACTGTGACAAGCTCCGAGATGGCAGTAAATGAAAGAGATGCCCAGCAGGTGCCAGAAGAGGAGCTAATGCAGCCTGGCCAAGAGGAGCCAGGGCTTTTCCTAGGAAAGTGGCATTTAAACTGGGTCTTGAAGGTCGTGTAGGTGTCCTGTGGGTGAGAGGGTCCTTTATTCAATTTCCTGCTTTTCAGAACTTGATGGAACTTCATTGTACGGTGGGTGGGGGATGACAGGGTCTTTGGAGTCTTAAGTTAGACTTCCTTATAGTAAATAATTACCCTTGGAAAATTCCTTAAATTTCCTATACAGTTTTCATGCTTTTTTTTTGTACCCAACCTATATAATAATTTGTATGTATAGTAACATCTGAGAGCTGAAATCCATATATGGAAGCATCTATTTCATCTTATCTCTGGAATGTTTCTACTTTGCCATGGGTTTTCCTCCATTCCCATTCTGTTTTAACAGTAAAACTCTATACCCTTAATGCGTGCTTTTTTGAGGGGAGGGGGAATTGTCAGTATATAGATGATATTTACCTATTTCCATTTTTTAAATTTATTTTTTAAATGGACGAAATTTACTTTATAGTGTGTTGGCTTGTGCTGTACAGCAACACAAATCAGCCATAATTATACATATATCACCTCCTTTATTGCATGTTAATAGATGTATGTGTTATTATAAGAGTTAAACTGGTTAATATGTGAAAGAACTTGAGGTTGCTAGTGTCTGAAGGTTGGTAAATATTTGTGGATTTGAATCCAGAGGTCCAGCATATACCTTCCCTTTGCAATATTGTAAAGGAAAACTTGACCACATACTTCCTGTCCTTCTATGATGGCATTTCCTCTTGTGGCTGCTCTGACCAGATGTCATTCTCTTGTCCTCAGACACCGATTTCATGAAGCCCTTAGAGAAACCACATCCTACTTGTTGGTTTAGGTTTAGACGCTCAGTGCTGTACCGTGTGACCCCTTGACAGGCAGACTTACTGATACTGCTGCTGCTGCTGCTGAGTCGCATCAGTCGTGTCCGATTCTGTGCGACCCCATAGACGGCAGCCCACCAGGCTCCCCCGTCCCTGGGATTCTCCAGGCAAGAACACTGGAGTGGGTTGCCATTTCCTTCTCCGTTACTGATACTAGTGTGTGTTACTGATACTAGTGTGTGTTAAATGAGCAGAATCAAACAAGGGCCTCTTACGTTGCCTGAGAAGTTAGGTAGCAGGAAACACTGTGTGAATTTCGCTGCTGCATTTCCTGTGAACATGTTGGGCACCTTATCTAGACACTGATCAGTTCTCTTCTATGTAAATTTCTCTGCGAGAAACTGGAAAAAATGTACTTGCTTTGTAGCTTGGTATGTTTTTCCTTTTGAGGATGTGAATTATGGAACTGATTATGTGTGCCTTTGTATCTTGACTACCTAGAAGCTTAGAACCAATTCATAGTTTCTTCCTTGATTACAAAAGAAATATAAAATTCACAGCTGAAGTTGTGAAAAGTAGAAAAATTTCAAGAAGATGCCTGGATCATGGCAGAACACAAGGGGATCAAGACAACGATTGGAAGACAGTTGTCATAATCAAGCAGCAAAGAGGGAAGGGCAGTGGGTTTTAAATTGCTGAAGCACTTTGTAATGTGCTGTAGCAACGCTGCTGGCAGAATTGTCATTTTTGACCACACAGCTGAAATCTTGAAGACTAAGGTTAATTTCTTCAGATTGGGACAGCAACGGCAACAATAATAGTTACCATTAAATGAGTACTTGCTATGTAACAGGCACTGTGCTGTGCTGTTTTTACACTTTTGCCTCTTCACTGAAATTATCTCAATTGGATTAAACCCAAATGTTGCCTTTATCTTTAATTGCTGGTCAGTAGCTTTTACCTATTTGTGCTCTCTTGAATGAATGACTTCACTTTCACTTTTCACTTTCATGCATTGGAGAAGGAGATGGCAACCCACTCCAGTATTCTTGCCTGGAGAATCCCAAGGATGGAGGAGCCTGGTGGGCTGCCATCTACAGGGTCGCACAGAGTCGGACACCACTGAAGCGACCTAGCAGCAGCAGCAGCAGTTGGCATAGTTGCAATAGACAACTGATTCTGCATAGCATCATGCTGACGAGTGTGTCCATTGCATCTATAATGCACTATGTGACCTTCTGCACATAAAGCAACCACTCTGGCCATCAGTTTCCTCATCTGTAAAATGGGAATAATCATGTTTCCTGCTTCACAAGGTTGCTAAAGGACTTCCCAGTTGGCTCAGTGGTAAAGAATCTGCCTGCTAAGCAGGAGATTCTGGTTCAATCCCTAGGGTCTGGAAGATTCCCTGGAAAGGGAAATGGCAACCCACTCCAGTATTCTTGCCTGGGGAATTCCATGGAGAGAGGAGCCTTGTGGGCTGTAGTCCATGGGGTGGCAAAGAGTTGGATACAACTTAGCGACTATAGAACAACAGCAACAACAAGGGTTGTTATAATGATTAAATAAATCACCTGTGCAGATTTTGGGACACAGTGAACACTTAACAGTGTTCATAAAGTAAATAACCTTTTAAGTTCCTTTTCATTGCTTACAGAATGTCAGGGTATTTTGACCCATTAAATAGGATAGCATTTCTCTCCTTAAAGTCTAGAACTTCTGGTGGCCTAATGATGATGGGAATTTGAGGAAGAATTGGGCTTTTTTGAACTCTTTGAGACATTTCAAAAAGGTTTTCAGTTGTTGGTTATGATGTGCTTTGAGCTTCCCTGGTGGCTTAAATGGTAATGAATCTGCCTGCAATGCAGGAGACCCAGGTTCGATCTCTGGGTAGGGAAGATCCCCTGGAGAAGGGAATGGCAACCCACTGCCAGTATTCTTGCCTGGAGAATTCCATGGACAGAGAAGCATGGTGGGCTACAGTCCCTGGGGTCAGAGTCAGACACAACTGAGTGACTTTCATGTCACACTTAACCGTGCTTACCAAGTTCAGCTTGTCTGTTTAGTGCTTATGGCTTGCCTCCTCTAATTTAGAGAACATCTGTAAGTTTTGATTTAACCATTATTTCAAATCTGTGTTTATGTAACTGAAGCTCTTTGTTGTTGTTTTTTTTTCCTATCCTCTTGTAACCTTACAAAGAGAGATTTTAAAAATTCACAGATTGTATTTATTTTGGAACACAGATATGGTGAGTTTATATTACCCTAAAAGATTACCCAAGATTGAGAAATTGAGTAGTTAAAAAAAATTATTATAGAGACTACTTTTTTTTTTTTAATGGATTCATTGAACCTTTGTGACTCATTACCCAATGCTATCCACACTGAGAAAGATTCCTGAAATTTGGGTGGCAGAGACTGGGGCGACCTCCTCAGGCCCTGGTGAGAGGATGAACGTGCAGACATAGGGTGCCATCTGGGCCCCCCTGCTGCCCGCTGGGGACCCTGCCGGCCTTAGTCACTTGGCTGGGGACGAGGAGACTTGTGCCTGTATCTTATACAGCAGCTTCTGTATTTTCCTGGGTATAGGTACCTGTATACCTCATGGCATCTACTGTTGTTAGTGATACCTTGTTCCATCCCTTGTTTACATGTTACTACTACTACTGCTATTATTTACTGTTACTAAATTCTCCCCAGTCTCAATGAAATAAGCAGAATAACTAATTGGAAGAAGCTCTACAGCATTCCAGAAAGTACAGGTAAATACTTGATCCCGTCTTATGCTCATTTTCGCGTGTAGTTTATTAATAAATCTGTTAACGCTTTTGGTTTTTCCTGAGATGATTTTAAAACCATCTAAAAATTACTCCACTATTAATGCGAGGAAATGATGAAAACAGCAGGCCTTTGGGGAGACACGTTAAGTGCTGTCGCCGCTGAACCATGGGATGGTGACCTAGCTACTTTCCTTGCTTCTGTGTAAATCCCTGTTAACTGTATGACTCTGTCCTTCACAATGTCTATTCATCTTGCCTTCTCAGCTTGTTCTGACACTCCTGGAAGGTGGAGACCCTCTCCTCTGCCTTACCTTTTCACCACGATCCTCTCGGTACCTAGTACCAGACTCATTACCAGGTGGTACCCATACAACCGTTGACGGATCTAAGGTGATATTCTGTTTAATAAAAGCATTTACTGTGATATATGGAATCTCATGAAAATGTGTGATGACCCCACCTTTTGTCTACTATAAAACAGTAGATAAATTAAGTTTGCCGTGCCAGGGGCTGTCATGCAGCGAGAAAGTCTCCCCTTCTGCCTGCCTGTGTGGGGTGCTGGCCACAGGAATCCCTCCTGGTTGCCCCTCCCTGCTTTGATCATCAGCCAAGCATTTGGTGTTTAGCTATAACATGAAGGAGAGCCTCCTGAAACTGTAAGAATCTGAGAACAGCCCGATGACCTGGCTTCTCTTCAGCTCCCGATGTGGAGCAATTACGAAGGAGTCTCACAGTTCCTGTTTTGCTTTTCCACACCGCACTGTTTTGATTGGGGTCGATGCAGCCGCGTGGAGCAGGCACGATGAGGCTGGTCTTCACGGGAGAGGCGGTGCACTGTGCATTGTACAGTTCGGGGTTTGTTTTCCTCTGGCCGGACGAGTGGGAACCTCCCATTTTCCGAGCAGTAGTAACACCCCTGGAGGCTGGCCCTCCCACCCTGGCGGGCTCTGCAGACCCAGCCGGCGGGGCTGACCACTTGTGCCTGGGAAGGCAGCTTCCTTTCTGTCCTCTGGCCCCTGGCATGCGTGTGCCTCACACGACCAAGGACTCGCAGCTGTCTCAGTTGCAGACTCTGTGACTTGAGTTCTCACCCGAGGATGCAGGCTGATAAATGCAGGACAAGTAGCCGAAGTGTCAAAAAGGAGCTGGTGATCGAGTCCCCGCTGCGGTGCAAGGATGCAGCCCAGGGCGAGGTGGAAGCAGAGAGCCCGGGGCCCCTGCTGGTAAGAGGGGCCGGTCCCTGGGGCTTCTGCTGTCTCCTCCACACAGCGCTTTCATCGCCTGTGCATGCTTCGTGCCTTCTGGCCCTTCGGTTTGATTCTAAGCTTGCCTGTCTCCAGCAAGCTCTCTTCTCTGTCTCCTCCTTTAGATTTGACTTGGGTTCCGCTTTGATTCTTTCTTCGGAGGAAAGATAGGTTGAAGTCTTGTGGGTGAACGTGGTTTCCAAGAGGCTTCTTTGTATATACAACAACTACATATTGTTCAAAATTGTCTCACCTCGCTGCACTGTTGCCACATGTAAACCTGGGAGGCGCACTGTAATTGCCTTTTATAGGATTGAAAAAGATGCCCTTTGCACAATTAAAACTTGTTCACATTATGTGTTTGTGAAAATTAGGATGGTAATGTGGGGGTGCGGTTTAAGGAACCTAGCTGCTGAACTTATTGTCCTCACCCCTTTTAAGAAGATTGCCTTGGATTGAACAAAGTAAGAAATAACCTGTGCTTAGAAACCAGTTGCTAGAAAAGTTTCTATTCTTAACATTAGCTAAACTTAGAGCAGTCTGGATAAATTCAAGAGCCTCGGTGGACTTTGTAAGGGCAGAATGTGGAAAATGGTTTTGTTGTTAGCATCAATGAGTAGGTTGTGCTTCTCTCTCGGAATTTCTTCAGTACAATAAAGGCACATAACTTTTAAAGCAAACTGCAGAAAGCCATCAACATGCACATTGGAGGGGACAATTAAGCCTTTCAAATGATCTGTTAAAGGGATTGTTACACTCATACTTAGCAATTTTACATAGTGATTTTTTTTTTAAACATCAAGGTTCATTTGCTGTTATAAAGTGTTGGGTTAATTAACTTATTTTTCAATTAATTTTTTTAAGAATCTAAACCTAAACTTCTCTACAATGTATTTGACTTGAATTAAATCGCCTTTGATCTGTGAGACAGCCATATATTGTACTGCTTTCAAAATTATGTTGCTAATCCAGAACTGAGAAAGTAAAGTGTAAGGGGCTTTTTGGATGTAGGTTTTCATCTGAGAGATTTCGGCCCCTCTACCCCCAACATTGTTTAAAGATGTTTTTCGTTATCTTGGATTCCTTTCTGCTAGCACAATAGTTCATTTATCCATTGAGAAGCATGAGCTGCTTACATGCGGTAATAGATTAAACCGTTTAAAGCTCCCAGCTCATGTCGCTTGTGATTTCTTGGAGGAAGTTGTGTGGTTTGGGTTCCCTTGTGAATATTCTTAAAAATCTTTTGTCAGTGATTCTCCAGATGTGTAGAAATATTTGTCCAGAAGATTAAATACACTGTAGAAAGATGCGCTGTGATTTTTTTTTTTTTGAATCACCCTAGTGACTTCTAAAAAATTTGTTTCTCTTTCTTGTGCTCAAAAAAAAAAAAAATAAAATAAAATAAAAGGAAAGAAATTCAGCTGCTCTAGTCCCAGTTATTTGTCTAGGTCAAATCTCACCCCGGGCAGTTCCAGGGGGAGTTTGTTTTCCGCTGTAATGGATAAGGCTGGGCCGGCTGCAGCTGCACCTGGTGGGTGTGCTCGTGGGGGACCCAGAAGCTCCTGGGAGTGTGGGAAGCTCTGGCTTGTACACCTGCAGAGAGGTGTGAGGGGGACGGGGAGGCAGCAGTGATACGAGAAGGAACCAGTTCTTGTCTGATAGTGTTTCTCTCTTGCATTGTGGTGAACAAGATAAAAAGAGCTACCACAGATAAGAGAAGCAAGGATACTTAAGCAGAGCTTCTGCCCTAGGCAGATCTCCTTACCTGTGATTCTCACTGCCCTTGACAAATGAGCTGCTAGGAGTGCAGCTTTTCTCCAAGACGAGTTTTTAAGAGTTACGCAGCGCAACCTCGAGATCTGTGTGTTTTGGCACCATTCATTATTATTATGTTAGTAGCTCGCTTGCTTGTTGAGAATCCCCAAATCTGTAATGTTTAAATGTAAGTAACTTACTTTATTCAAGAGGTAGAATCTTGAAATCAAGTTTCACCAGTTTTAGTTATGTACACAATCAGTCCTTGGGGAAAATATGACATAGTTCAGAAAGCCAAAAAATAATTAATGCATATAATTAGAAATAGGGATAGTATAAAATAGGGAAATGTAAGGTGTCCTTACCTTTGATTTCCTAAAGTGCCCACAGTTAATTACTTGGTAAATAACTTTCTCCAATGCATGTGAAAATATAACTTATTGTATGTCTTTGGAAGATGTATGCTACTATAAACTTCTGCATTAATTTCCTCCCAGAACATATCAAGAACATCTTTCTTTGTCACCATGTATAGATATATGCCATTATTTTTAATGGCTGTACCATAATTTGATTCAGTTTGTTTCCAATTTTTGCCACTAGTACAGTGTGCAATCTTTGAGAAATGACTCTGTGGCCAGTGAGTGACTAACAGTGAATGTACTGGTAAATGTATCTGAAAGCACTTATGCTAGTGATAAGAAGCCCTTTTCCTGTAAAACTTCTATCAGAAGTTAATGCCTCTTTCGCCTCTACCAGGGCAACAGTGATGTCTCCCTTAGCCGTGGCTGCTTGTTCCGTGCTGGGTAGAGTCAGTGTTTCTATTATAAGAGAAGTATGTGTTCAGAGGCTGTAAGGTTCAACTTACAGGCATCTACGCAGGTGGGTCTTGGCCCTTCATTGTGACAGTAGCTGGGGAGGAAGTGCATGGTGAAATTTCCCCATTCCTCTCCAGGCTTACTGCCAATCCCATGGAAAAATGACTCTGTGGGCTTTGAGTGACTAACAGGATACTCTTGATGTCTACATGTTAGTTACCCCACTGACATTTGAATACCTATTTTTGCTCCCCAAACTCTAATGCAATTCCTGGAAATAATTTATTCTAATTGTTACGGCTTAACAATTTAAAGGAAAAGGGTGTGGCTTCAGAGACTCGGGACTGGCTGGGGCCTACGTCCTGGTGGTGCCCTTGCATTGCTCACTTTCAAGAGGCAAGTGAGGACCGCAGCTCAGGTCTTACTTGGGGAGTTCTGAAGGTTGAAAGATGTGAAGATGGAGAGAGTTGCATTTTCACAGGTTAGGTATACTTGTTAGGTATTTTTAAAGCAGTATCCTTTTTGAAACACCTGTTTCATTTTTGATAGTTTTCTTTTTAAAGAAATACTTATAATTTATTTGTGCGTTTGTTTATTGGCTGTGTGGCATGCGGAATCTTAGTTCCCAGACCAGGGGTTGAACCTGTGCCCTCTGCAGTGGAAGTGCAGAGTCCTAACCACTGGAGGGCCAGGGAATCCACAGTTTTTGATATTTTTCTGGGATCTTCAAGTGTTCAACACTGAATCTGAGTTCTTATTTAACTATTTTAAAGAAAAAGTGATTAGCTAAATGACCATATGAGAAGGCAGCATGTGTACCCATGTAGAAAGAAATAGGATACTGGGCTTCTTATTAAGTCACTGTATTACCTGGGGAAGCTTTTTCTCCCATAAGTTCTATTTACTCTAGAACTAGCAGAAGCGAATTAAGATACAAACCCTGAAGAATAAGCTTATGGGTAATGTTCATGTTGTTGTCAATATCCTCTAAGACTTTAGCATATTGTGATTGAGTTAATTAATTTATATTTGTAAAGCCCTCTGCCCTCCATGTTTTTCAACATCCTTATAGACATCTTTAGAAATAATTAATTAATGATATTACATTGATATTATTTGGTAGGTAGTTGTTGTTGTTTTTTTTTTAAATACTGAGTGGTGAAGGAAGGAAATTCTTGCAAGCTCTGTGTAATGACATATTCCCAGGTGACCAAAAAAAAAAAAAAAACCAGGACATGTTCCTTATTCAGAGCTACCAGCCTTCACTGTGCTCCTCGGTTTCCCCTTCACTGTGTCTTTGTTTATTCAGCCACTTTTTTAAGAACCGAGATTTGCAAACGTACTGGGTAGTGCACTGGGGATACAGAGGTGAGTGAGACACACTTCTGTCCAAGCAGCACGGCGTGGGTAATGAGGGGCTTCTTTCCTCAGAAATGCTGTTCCCCTGGTATATTTTTGGGCTCAGCAAGTGTCGGTCTCACCCATCCTTTTCCACTCAGGCAGACAATGCTTAAATCATCTTCATCATCAGCTCCAGCAAAGATGCCTTCTATGTTTTTAGCACCTAAAGCAGGCGTAGCCCTGCTTTACTGAGGGCAGAGGGACCTGATCGTTTGTGTGAACAGTCTGTGTGAAGGAGGCCCCGCTGTGGCACGTGTTCTTTGGGGCCAGTTGCTGGGAGGAATCTTTGGCAAGTGGATGCTTCTCTCACCCTGGAGAGGCGGCTTCCACAGTTCATGTCACTGTGTCCTTGTAGCCCCAGGCCTCTCCCACCTTCCAGGAGGCTTGTCAGTAACATGGAGGCAGAGTGGCTAGTCACTGTTTTTTATAACAAGGTACTGGCAGTTGCACTGTGGTTTTTTTTTTTTTTTCGATGTAAAAAACAAAAATAGAAAATATTTATATAGTATCTTCCTTTGTGCCAGAAACTGTTTTAAACCTATTAAATATGTTATGTCAATTCATCCTCCAAGAGGCAGTTACTATTATTATTAGTCTTTTCTACAGATGAGGAGGCTGAGCCCAGAGAGGTAACCTACAAAAAATTGTGCTTTTAGGAAGTGACAGAGCCAGCTTTAAGGTGCCAGTCAGGTTTTCCAGAATCCATACCTGAACACATAAGAATGATTCATTACCAAAACCCAATGTATTCCTTATGCTTGAAGTTGGTATTATAAAGAAAAAAGAGAAGTTCGAAACTCCCTGCCCTTAAGAAATTTAAAGCTAGTGAGAGAAAGGCCAGTTTCTAAGTGGCAAAACAGCAGCAGATGAACAGCACAGATGAAGAGGAGGATGGTCATGGCGAAAGGAACTGGAAACGTGAACGGGATGGAGTTGGGGGTCACATCATTCTTCTTTTGGGTCACGTTTTTATCATCCTCCCAGAAAATTATACAGGAGCATAGATAGATTGGTAGAATATCTGAGAATCTGGAGATATCTTATTTTCCTCCCTAGATTTCTTTTTTTTTTTTTTTTTAATTGACTTACAGCACAATCCAGGATAACCCTGAAATGTTTATTTCCTAATCAGTGAAAGAGGCACCACAGTCCCCATGGTGTTTATAGGAGGCTGCCATTTGCTCAGTGTTCCCTAGCCTTTGACAGGTGGTGGCCAAGCATGAGACAGCAGAGCTGTGTCACTGCCAGTGAGTGATGTGGCTGGTCCCAAGAAGACCATTTGGAGACCAGCTTCAGATCTGGTCAGGGATCTGCCTTTCAATCTCTGCAGGTGACCAGCCTTCCCTCCCTCCCATACCAGCCCTACCCTGGCTTCAGCACTTTTCTCAACTGTAAAATGAGAAAGTGAAAGTGAAAGTTGCTCAGTCGTGTCTGACTCTTTGCGACCCCATGGACTATATAGTCCATGGAATTCTCCAGGCCAGAATACTGGAGTGGGTAGCCTTTCCCTTCTCCAGGGGACTTCCCAACCCAGGGATCGAACCCAGGGCACTCACATTGTAGGTGGATTCTTTACCAGCTGAGCCACAAGGGAAACCCAATGAGAAGAAAAATGAAAAATGAGAAGAAAAATGAAAAAAAAAAAAAGAAGAAGTAAAATGAGAAGTGTGTAGTAAATAACCTCAAAGTTTCCATCTGGCAATAAAAGCCGATGTTTCAGGGTCATTCACTTTGGCCCACAGTATGCTGTGATGAGGTCACATCAGGACCTGGGGGTTTGTTTAAGGTTCTGAGCTCAGTTTATTCAGAATTGTCTGGGTTTTGAGTTGGTGGAGCTATAAAACAGGAGATACTAGATTTCAACCCAATGTAATGAATAAGACAAGTGCAGTGGGTTGGCAAACCTGGAAATAAATAGAAGTGGTATGTCTGTAAGTCATTCAGTTGTGTCTGACTCTTTGCAACCCCATGGACTGTAGCCCGCCAGGCTCCTTTGTGCATGGGATTCTAAACAGACAAGAATACTGGCGTGGGTTGCCATGCCTTCCTCCAGGGGACCTTCCTGACCCAGGGATTGAACCCAGTCCCACATTGCAGGCAGTGTCTTTACCATCTGAGCCACCAGGGAAGCAAATAGAAGTGGTAGCAGGGAATAATGTACAGGAAAGGCAAGAAGATCTGGCTTGAGCCTGCAGATGAGATGACTGAGTATAATTTTAGAAGAAAGAAGACTTGGAAATTATAGTTTATCCTCAACTTTCCAGAAGTTGGAAATATCCCTGTAATGTGATACAGCCTGTCCTAAGTTTCTCTTCTAGTGTCGTTTGAAGGTTGAGAAGTTTTTAGTGCTCGCCTTCCAGACAAGCGGACGTGCCACTTCCCAGCAGGGCTCGGGGAGGAGCCGGTCCGGAGTTCTGTTTTGGGGTCTCCTTGCTGTGGGGCATCGGTGCCACTACTAAGGCAGAAGTGGGGGGTGCCAAGGGCCTGCCCTTGCAGTCAGAAGTCCTGGGCCCTATGTCTTCTAAACACTTGATTTTTCTAAGCCGAGATTCTTTCTGCCGGATGGAGATAGTCTCGATGGCTGTCCTCCAGCCCCTTGTCTCTGAAAGGCTGTCTGGGCTGCTCTGGTCAACTTAACCACATTCACTCTCTCCTTACTTTGAGCCATGCCCTATTATGCCACCAGGTCAGTTGCCCCACAGTGCAGATAATGGCCGCTCATTTCCTGCTTTAACCCCTTTGCTAACTTGTCTTTGCAGAGAAGGCAAAGCACGCCTTACCTGAGCCTCAGAGGCTGGGGCTGACGTTGCTTGCAGGTCTCTCTTGTCTGCTGCACTTCCCAAAATGCGTCCTGACCCCGGCCCTCTAGTCTTTGCCCAAGGTGCTTTCACACATGGGCACAGCGCTGCTTCCTGCCTGGCAAGGCTTCACTGCCCGACCACTTTCTTTCATCTTTCAAGTCCCGGTCACATACCAGCTCCTCGAAAAAGCCTGTACTCTCTCCCCACATCTTCCTGAGGACTGTGTGCTCCGTGGCTCACCATGAGTCATTATTCTAGCGTGTTAGGTCATCGTGCTTCTCTGCTGTGTTGTGCTGAGGTTTGTACAGTCTCCCTCTCTGGTGAGGGGCGGGGTATATACCCCATAGGAACCTGGGTTCGTTTTTTTTCATATTCCATCTCTGACATAATGTCAAAGCCTCCTCCCCCACCCCCCGCATTTTCTTTCCTTCTGGCATGGCCCTTGTCACCTTTGCAGGATGCAAGGGACGGGGTCCCGAAAGGGCTTTTAGGGGAGACTGGACCTGAGGATCTTTCTCCCTCTTCATTCTTCCCTCTTTCACCTCCATTGGTTTTGCCACCAATATTCAAACATGCTGAAATGCCAGAACAAGTAAAATGGGGTGCCCTAGAGGAGCCTGCTTGACTAAATGCGATGTGGGTATTGTGCCCCCAAACTCTCCTGTGCTTCTGTTATTTTTCATCTAAAGTAAAATGTTGACTTACATTTTGTGACTTAAGGACACAAATGCAAACACAGGTGACCAGGGTCCAAACCTGTCTCTCTCTCTTCCTCTCAGCCAGCACCCATCGTTTCTGTATCAGTTCTGCTGCTTCTCATTAGCCACCGAAACTGTAACATCACCGTCTCTGATTCTTGTAGGACAGTTGGGAAAACTCATTGTGTGACCCGATTACCAGAATCCCAGTAAATTGGTTATATATGGAAAGGGTCGTGGAGACCCACAAGATGTAGGACCAAGAAGACAGTTAAGTGGGACCTGTCAGCAACACTGAACAATCCAGTTCGCCTGCTTTAACTTCGTCACAACTTAACCTGACTGTTTTCTCTCCAATGTGGGTAGTTTTCCCAAAATTTATATCATCTCCCTAAGTGAAAATTTCAAGAAGTTTTCTGTTCCTTGTTCTGCCCTGAAGTGTTAAAAATTATCTGTAAAACAAAAAGTATATTTCATACAGTCTCTCCAGGCAAGAATACTGGAGCGGGTTGCCATGCCCTCCTCCAGGGGATCTTCCCGACCCAGGGATCAAACCCAGGTCTCCCGCATTGCAGGCGGATTTCTAACCGTCTGAGCCGCCAGGGAAGCCCCAGTGGGACTATAGCATGAGGCACATATGTAATTCTATATTTTCTCGTATCCAAATTACAGTGAAGTAAATATGTGTAATTAATTTTAGGAATACAGTTTTTAACCCAGTATTCCAAAAGCAGTATCCTTTCAGCATTTAATCCTTATAAAATATCGAGACATTATACATTCTTTTATTCATACGAAGTCTTTGAAACTGGCTGTCTATTTTACACCTGTAGCACATCTAAATTCAAGATGGTCACATGTAGCTAGAAGCCACTGTCCCGAACAGTGCAGGTCTGTAACCATACACCCTCCAGAGCTTCAACACCTCCAATCGGGAAAGTTGTAGGTTTTTTTGTGGGAGTGAGTCATATTTGTGAATCTGGGTTGGGGAGGAAATGCATGATTTAAGTTTAAGTTTAAGGTTGGGTTCTTGCCACGATCATGTCCTTGAAGTATCTGGAAATAATGTGAATGAGCTTTTACCTCAGTTCAGTTCAGTTCAGTTCAGTCGCTCAGTCGTGTCCGATTGTTTGCGACCCCATGAATCGCAGCACGCCAGTCCTCCCTGTCCATCACCAACTCCCGGAGTTCACCCAGACTCACGTCCATCGAGTCAGTGATGCCATCCAGCCATCTCATCCTCTGTCGTCCCCTTCTCCTCCTGCCCCCAATCCCTCCCAGGATCAGAGTCTTTTCCAATGAGTCAACTCTTCGCATGAAGAAAGAGTTTTTACTTGGTGGCATTAAAACCTCATGTTTTAATGAGGTTTTAATCTGTGAGACCTTTGTTGATTCGTGGAACCCCTCTGAGGTTCGGTTTCCCCATCTAGGAAAAGGTGGTGTTGCAACCCTAAGAGTTTCGGGGCAGGTTTAGAGAGAGAATTTATGTGTGATCCAGCAAAGGCTTGTTTATGCTCTAGGGACTAAAATTCTCTGTATCTGAGTGAGCTTAACTACGTATGATCCCCATGACCAGTGCTCTGAACCACGCACTGTATATTGAAACCCTTCAGTGACCCTGTGATAAAGATAAGAAGAAAGTGGTAATTTTCAGTGCTCTGTACCATGCACTGTATATTGAAACCCTTCAGTGACCCTGCGATGAAGATAAGAGAAAGTGGTGTTTTTCCCATTTTCTAATGTGAGTATGGAGATTGAGTAATTTGTCCCAAGGCCACATAGTCAACAAGCAGTCGAGCCAGGATTTTTAAAAAGCACTTTGTAATGTGAGTTTCTGGAACATACATGAAGGTAGACAGACGAGGAGAGTGGTTTTGTGACTTGGGTGGCATCGCCGGCACCCACATTGCCTGGCCCCGCCCCCAGAATTTCTGATTTGGTGGCTCTGGGGGGAATGTGCATTTCCAGCAAGTTCCAGGCAGCTCTGGTACTGCTGGCCTGGGGCCATACTTTGAGAAACACTGGACTGATATGATGAACCCCCATCCACCCATCACCACCTGCAACAATAGCAGTTATTTTAGGGATCAAGACTTTAATCCTGACACCCCATTCCTGCCCTTGCTGGTGTCCGAACTGCCTTCCTGGTGATGACGTGCTCAGAAACTCCTGTGAACCAGAACCGTGTTCTGAATATTCCATTCCCCGCCCCACTTCCCCCCAGTGTTCACAGATAAGTAGTTTAAAGTAAGTTGTTTTGAAATCTGACTAAATCTGGTTTTTAGAGCCTTTCAGCTTAATTACTTGACCTCTTCATTTCAGGGTTTCAAAAATAGCTTTTATTGACATAGGAAGAGTGAAGAATTTCAGTCCATAATGCTAAAAGTGGGAGGGAAATTATTGACAGGAACGGAGTCTGTGGTGTAGATTGAAGCTAAACTTTAGGCACCTACCGTGGTGTGTGTCTTTCTCTTTTGCCTTCATCGTTGCTTTTCACATGTGAAAAAACGGCAGGAGAATCAGCAGCTGGCGTGGTGTGTGTGCGAGAGACGCATACAGAGGCGTCCCTCGGGCTCTCCGCCTGTTCGCTGTCTCCTCCCTCCCTTCCCTGCCTCTCTGGCTCGTGCCCTGCCTCAGGGCAGAAAGAAGACACTTGAGGTACAGTCTGCACAGGTGGCACTCAGCTCCACTCAGGATTCTCAGGGGCACAGGGCGTGGAGGAGGCCCGCCTAAGCCCCTGGCCCTCTGTGGCCCCGCCATTGAGCACAGCTGACTGCATGCAAGCAGTTATGTGGGCTTTTGTTCATTAGTATTATTAGCTTCATTATTACCTCCACTGCCATTCCATTTTCTAGATGCCATTGATTGAACAGTTTTTCAAGTCTCTAATTCTGTTCACTTTAGTAATAGGATAATAACTTTTGGAAAACCACACTTGTTTATAAAAGTGACAAATACAAAATGCAGGCGCTTTTCCTTCCGTCCGACTGATTGATTTTGCATGTCCAAGTACTGCTCACACTGACATGGTGATTCAGTATCTCAGTAACAAGCTCTCTCGTTTTAGTGCTCATTTCAGCACTGTGTAAAAAAAGGAATTCAGCATCTTATCAGTGTTTGTAATATAAAAAAGCAGTATTCACAAGTGTGTCATTCTTGGTATTTGTCTCTTCTGAGGATAGCACCACATTTCAGCGTGAGAAACATATTTAGATGTCTGCAAGTTTGGTGTTCATTACAGGTCCTTCTGAACATTCTCCAGTTCACCAGCTGTTGTGGTTTCATGCTGAGGTTCGAGCTTTCTTCTCAGTCCACGCTAAGATAGGGCCCCCCTTTCCTCCCCCTTTCCTCCAGCGAGCACGCAAAAATTTGAAATGTACAGGCTGCAAGGAGGAGTGGGGACCAAGGAAGAGCGTGGTCCATGGGGTCAGGAGACCCCGGACACCAGCCCAGCTTTGCCAGCAGTTCTGCCTGGGACCTCAGGACAGTCACACAGCTCCTGCCCATGCTCCCAAGTGTCCCTGTCTGTGAGACGGGAGGGTTGGACCAGACACATCTCAGGTTCTGATGTTTGCACGGTTGCAGCTCTGATCTTACCGAACGTCCTGCTTGTTTTAAACATGCCCGATTCTGAACAGCTGCTGAGGCCTTTGTTCCGGCACACATTGTTAGCAGTCTGCAGGAGAACGTGTACTGCTGGAGGAGAAGGTGATCAGATGTTGGTTGTCAGGGTCTCCGGAGTCCCAGTGTTCTGGGTTAAGGGAAGAAGACTGCGTGTATTACAAGGACATCGGAGGCCATTTTCCATGGCTGGAGGATGTATGCACCTTGTTTTATGTCCCTCTGTCTCTTTGCTCCTTCACTGGTTTGCTGGCTTCCTTAGGGCCCTTCTCAACATGGCCTGCCTGCACTGTAGACTCATCCTTCACCACAGGCTGTAGTCCAGGGGTGGCTTGGAGACATGTGAGCTAATCATTGGGACGACCTCAAACAGATGCTGTTCAGAGAGTCGCTTATGTTAGAGGAGGATCAAGGGCTGCCTGGGGCATTGGTGGAGTGGGTCCCCTTGTGCAGAGCTCTACGCCTCAGCCTCTAGTGTTCCTATCCATTCAAAGAAACTGAGGCCCTGCGGGTAACTATTGCTTCCTAAGTGTATCCGTCCAAGAGCCCACTGCTGATTTCAGGTGGCTTGTTCATTCGTGCTTTGCAGCCACATCCAATACCGTTTCAGAAAGGAGTTCTTATAAACACAGTTTTCTGCATCACACTGGGTTCCAGTGACGCTATCACACCCTACAGGAGGTGCTCTGAGCCCTTGGCCTGTGGGGGCCCGTGCCCTCTGTGAGCTCTGCCTGGCTATCCTGAACTGCCCGCCACTTCCTGAACTCAGGGCTTCCCTCACAGCTCAGTTGCTAAAGAATCCTCCTGCAATGCAGGAGATCCCGGTTTGATTCCTGGGTCAAGAAGATCCTCTGGAGAAGGGATAGGCTACCCTCTCCAGTATTCTTAGGCTTCTTTTGTGGCCCAGCTGGTAAAGAATCTGCTTGCAATGCAGGAGACCTGGGTTCCATCCCTGGGTTGGAAAGATGCCCTGGAGAAGGGAAAGCCTACCCACTCCAGTATTCTGGCCTGGAGAATTCCATGGACTGTATAGTCTATGGGGTCGCAAAGAGTTGGACAGGACTGAGCAACTTTTATTTCACTTCACTTCTCTTCCTGAACTCAGCTGTTTAGAGGGGATTGACCAGGCCACAGAGGAGACCCCAGCAACTTCCTATTCATAACTTTGTATTTTTTTAAACCCTATTCCCCTTTTGATGATACAGATTTCAGGCCCCACAAAATCTGGTTCCACCTGTGAGCATGCTCCAGGCCACCCTGAAGCCTGGCTGACTCGTTCACCTCTTGGACTCAGCGCTAACCACTTCCTTTAGGAAGCACTGCACTGTTGGGCCCCTTCACTCACTGCGTGCCTGTGCAATGCAGGTGGTGTTTCAGGGGCTGAACAAAGCAGAAATCATTTAGACATAATACCAGTAAATAAAACAGAGATCTTTCCCCTCCTGGAGCTGGTAATCTAACAGGAGTGGGGAGGGGAGGAGGGTCAGTTTCACTCTAGTGGTCAAGTGCCACTCCTGGGTTCCCATTGCTGTCGGTCACCGTGTTCTGCCTTGTTCACACGTCCACCTGCCCGCTGGCTCGTGAGCTTTCTCGGGGTGGAGGCTGTGTCCTTTTCATCTCAGGATCCCAAAGACCTGGCACTGTGCACCTGGACAGGCTGCATGAAAACGCATGGAGAGAACGAACACATGTCTGCTAACAGCCCTTGCACTGGGAGAGGGGGACAGCTGCTCATGTCCTGAGCTCACCCTAATTATAGGAAGGTGAGGATTGCTCCTTCAAATCTGACAGCTTCCAAGAAGTTCCTGGTGGGAGTATGGAGTGAGTGAGAGTTGTATGCAAAACGGTGGTGCAGAAAGGCTCAGGGCTGCAGGATTAACATCTGCCTTCAGAAGCCCCCTTCCTTCTTATTGCAAGCGCCCCTTCCCCACCCTCCACTCCAGCAGCAGTGCTGGGTCCTGTGGGGCAACATGGAGAAGTGCACCATTTTGAAAAATGTACTCAGTTCCATGAAAGCTTTTCATCTCAGCCGATGGGGGTTTTGTAGCTCACAGATAAATCAAGGAAGTCCTAAATTCTTTATAAGCAGAAGCGACGCATTTCTCATGTCTTAAAATAGAGTGCTCCAAGAGCTGCCGTTTCCTCAGTTTGCTATTTCAAGCAGTGGCGTTCAGGGTTTCAGCTTGTGTTAACATTTAATTACCAGACACACAAAGGCAAGAAATGACTGAAAGTTCACGGGAAGCCATCATGTCAGAGGGGAGAGCAATAGAATCAGAAAGCCTTTTTGTTCAGCTCGTCCCCTGGTTTTCGAGGCTTCGTGCATGCTTGGCCAACATCGAGCTCATTCGTGGGCCGGCACTCTCCCATTCTGCTGGATTCCAGAGGAGTCTCGTTTTCTTGGTGCTGAGAACATTACCTGACTTCCAATTGCCCGTGGATCTGTAACTTCAATTTGCGTGGATGTCAAGTGGCCAAACCCAGAGCAGCAAATGCGGTTGGAAGGACCGAGTTCAGCGAGGCTCTGAGGGAGATGGACTGGAGGGAGTGTGGGTCCTGGCCTTTGGCGCCCGTGAGAGCTGCATGGTCACTGGAGGCCGGCCTGCTGCTTTGACCAGTAGATGGGGACGGGGGCCCTATGCATCAGCGGCTCACCTGGGCCCAGGGTGTCCCTTGAGATGGAGCCGCTTCTTCCCACCATCTGGTCACATGAACAGCCCCAGGGTGTTCTGAGTCCCGTCCAAAGAAGCCAAGGCTTTGATGCATTGAGAGAAAACCATCTCTGGGCCCGGAGGAGTTTGCTCGCTCCATCCCGCCCCCCCCTTCCCAAAACTGTTCTGTCCTTTCCGACACCACTTGTAATGGAAGCATCTGTCTGGGTTTCCTTTGGGCTCAGACCCTGAATTCCAGTGTCCTCTCTGTTTATTATATAGTTTTGTCCATGTTCAGCCTTTTGTTTTTCCTTCTCTATGAAAGTCCTAGCCATTGTTGTCTAATATGTTCCTGGAGCATAGAAGAAAGGTTTTGTAAATAGGTTGGTGACATTGAATGTACATGTAGCACTCACTCAAGAACAAAAGACTCAGATCGCTGTCATGCCAGCAACACTTTTAATAATATTATTAAAAGTGGCATTAAAAGTGCCCCCTGTCCCCATCTACTGGTCAAAGCAACATTCAATAATAATACTTACATTTATTATGTGCCTGCTGTTTGCCAGGCTGTGTTGAGCATTAATTCAATGAGGCCCAATAACTGCCCCACGTAACTTCACAGGCTCAGTTTTTTTTAACCACTGTGCTAAAGATGGCCTTCAACTTGATCAGTATCTGTGTGGTATGTATATGGCCCTATCAGAGCAGATCCAGATTTTCTGAGCAGTGAAACTTAGACTTTGGGGGCTTTAATAAAAATAATTCAAGTTACAAATACAAAATAAGGCACAGAAGTGAATATTTATTTAGAATTTGAAAAGAAATCACAACCAATTACAATGTTTAAAAAGCCAAATTATCGACATCGAAAATACAGGAAAACAATACATTTTAATCAGTGAACCTCTTGACACACCTGAGTAATACTTTCTTTGAGACATTTTTTGGCTTCATACTCATTTCACCTCTTCATACCATCATGACTTTGTGTTATCAATCTGAGTCACAGGAATTAGATCATTCCATCTTTCCTATAGCAAGATTAGTTGAAATTTGTATTTGATTAATCATAGTTTAGAAGCGTTTAGCTTTTCAATGTTTGGTGGCATCACATGAACTTTAGGATTGAATAAATCTCTACTAGGGTCATCATATAGGAGCTGTGTGGCTTGGGAGCATTCTGAGTTTGTGCGACGACTGATCTGCGATACCTCCAAGCAGTTCTGGTCCAGAATCTTGGGATGTATCTGTGTTGTGGTATGGCTTCTGTGCACCTCCTTGTCGTATCGCCTACATGACATTGGGAGGACCGACTTAATGAGCCATGTTCCTGTAAATCTTCATAAACCAACATGTCAAGCAATAGTCGACCTCAACAGGGATGTATGGAGCCTGGAGAGGGGCTCTGCAAGGGAAGGGCATTGAGCTGTGACAGTGTCTCGGGGTCCTGGGCTCCGTGCTGAGGGGGCATAGAGACAAGGAGACCCGGCCCCATCCTCGGGCGCTAACAGTGGGGGAGATGAGCTCTCCATGGGTCATTTCAGTGCACGGCCGAAGGAACTGCACCCTGGGACTGCTCCTAATGAGGCCGCGGTGGTCAGAGAAGGGACAGGCTGCCTTCTGATGGGCTGAGGTGGTGCCCCAGTTATGTGGCCACGCACTGCCTGCCCCGGGGCTAGGGCAGCCCCGCTTCCACTTTCTTGGCAGCTCTACTTGTGTTAGATTTGTTTTTTTAGAGCAACGATTCTGCTGCTAATAAAACCTCTGTGGACCGCTGCAAAGGGCTGTAGGATTGTGACAAGTGGGTCGGTGTGGGGAGTGACAAGCACACTGCCTGTGTCCTGGGCCCCCAGGGTAGAGACACCACTGGAACCCACGTATCCATGTGCCCAAGGAGGGCTGAGCTGTCGCGTCAAGGAGTTCAAACCCTTGCCCTCCTGAAGAATTCTCATTCTTCCCCCAGCCCTCGCGAGGCAGCACTTCCTTGGTGACATGAGGAGATCTCACAGCCCATGGACGGCAGCTGGTGCCATCTCTACTTCAGCTCTGCATCAGCGTCTGCCGGCACCTGCCACTAAACTAAACTAGGTGTTTACGAGCCTGCCTCTCCCCCGCTCCAGGGTTTCTTTGACTCAGTTCCATAGCTAGTCTCCAGGGAAGGGCAGCCCTCCCTCCGCCCCAAACTAGGTAAAAACTTTGGCAAGTACTGTGTATATACATTTCTGAGGGGAGGGGCCCTCTGTCTCAGGGAGTCCATAGCCTCAGGGAGATAAAAACTCTCTGCATGGTCTCATTCCATGTTCATCCCTGACCTCACACATTCCAGCACAGCTCCTGGGCCATCACTAGTCCAGGTGTTCTTCAGAATCCCTGGGAGAGCTGCTTCCAGGATGGTTGGTCCCCACTCCTAGAGCTTCTGATTCAGGCTTGGGATGAGGCCTCAGAATTTACATCTGTTTCAGCTTCCCAGGTGATGCTGACGATGCTGTTCCCCGGACCCTGCTTTGAAAACGACTGTTGTAGACTGTTGTGGCCTCGTAGCACCACAGTCCTCTCCCTGTCTGATTTCACAGTAACCGAGAAATGAATGTTCATACATAAGGACTTTTTAAAAAAAAGTATTTTAGTTGGAGGATAATTGCTTTGCAACGTTGTGTTGATTCCTGCCTCACATTAGCATGAATCAGCCATAGGCATGCACAGGCCCCCATCTTCCTGAAGCTCCCTCCCACCCCATCCCACCCCTCCAGGTCATCACAGAGCACCAGGCTGAGCTCCCTGTGTCAGACAGCAGCTTCCCACTAGCTGGCTGTTTTACACATGGTAATATGTGTATTTCAGTGCTGCTCTCTCAATTTGTCCCATTCTCCTCTTGCCCGACTGTAACCATAAGTCTGTACATTATGTATGAGTCTCTATTCCTGCCTTGCAAATAGGTTCATTGGTGCATTCCATATGGGGATTCCATTTTTCTAGATTCCACATATTTGCTTTAGTAAGTGACATTTGTTTTTCTTTTTCTGACTTACTTCACACTGTATAACAGGCTCTAGGCTCATCTCAAAGAAGGCGATGGCACCCCACTCCAGTACTCTTGCCTGGAAAATCCCATGGACGGAGGAGCTTGGTAGGCTGCAGCCCACGGGGTCGCAAAGAGTCGGACACGACTGAGTGACTTCCCTTTCACTTTTCACTTTCATGCACTGGAGAAGGAAATGGCAACCCACTCCAGTGTTCTTGCCTGGAGAATCCCGGGGATGGGGGAGCCTGGTGGGCTGCCATCAGTAGGGTCACACAGAGTCGGACACGACTGAAGTGACTTAGCAGCAGCAGCAGGCTCGTCTGAATAGATAAGGGCATTTAAGCTCCAAATGAGGGAGGGAGCTGACGGACCTGAGTATAGATTGAGCTGCACATTATACACACCATGAAAGCACAGTCACGCACTGGACATGTTCCCAACATCCTAGACCCGGGAGCTGGCCGAGCCCCATCCTGCCTAGGGAGGCACAAGTGTCCTGGAATATGGAAAATTCAAGCAGGTAAATGTGCAGAGTTCCAAAACCTGGTAGTTCTAATGGCCTGGTAGCGTTGTAGGAGCGTTGGCCATTCATCAGTTTAGGTAGTTCTGGATCCACATATTTCTTTTGAAGATAAACCAAGAACTGGTATGTCGACTATACCTCAGTTGAAAAAAGTAAAGTAGCCCTTCATATAATCAGGCTTCGTAAGATGCCTGAACTCCTGCTGTCCGTACATCCCGGCTTGGCCCGGCACTGCCTCAGGCTTACTTTATGTGCATGGTTGCCTCCTCAGCTTAAGCTGGAAGTTTAATCAGTAACTCCCTGTGTGATGGGCCCGATCCCCTGCACCCCTCAGCTAGTGACTGGCCTAGCCCTGAGTCTAGACGGGCTTCAGTGTGCGCAGTCATCAGCAGGAAACAGCGGTCCTCACTGTGACTTCCAACTCAGAGAGCCACAGGGCATGCATTCCAGCTGCTCCCTGGCACCCGAGGAGCCCTTCTGACGTCAGACCCCCTGTCACTGATGGCCAGCCCTCCCAATTGGAGTGAAGATTGCTGCCTCCCATCAGCTGTACGTGGTGGGGTGTCACTCCACAACTGTGGCCTCTGACTTGTAAGAGTCCCCATCCAGTACATCATTGGTTTTCTCTGTCGCTGACTCCAGGTTCTCTCTTTGGCCTTATGGCCGGGCAGTTGCAAGGACTGCAGGACTGTGGGGCGCAGTCCAACACTCTCAAATCATGTCACCAGGAGAAACACTGAGCTTAGGTGTGTCTAGATGGATTTAAAACCAAGGTCGTGAGCCAGCTCTGCACTAAGCCTCTTTCTTCTGAACCAGGAGTCTGGCTGTCTGGTAATTAACTTAATCTCGTTTTGCTCTTCAGTTCAGTTGATCAGTCGTGTCTGACTCTTTGCGACCCCATGGGCTGCAGCACACCAGGCCTCCCTGTCCATCACCAACTCTCAGAGCTTGCTCAAACTCACGTCCGTCGAGTCACTGTGCTGTTTGTGTGTCGTTTTCTGTCACCAGTGATGCTGCAGGCCAGCTTCCTACACTGGTAGGCTGAGGTTCCCCCCACCAACAGACTCCCCCAAAAAAGCACATGTGACCAGCTGGAAAAGCTTAGTGGAGCTGAAGAACAGTGAACAGCTGTAACCAGTGAATCATCACTTTAAAGAGGAGTGGAAAATAGGCAATTGTGCTCTTAACCCACAGCTTGGTAGACACTGGCCCCCTCAGGTCTCCCAAGCCCCCCTCCCTGTCATTTCTGTGTGTCTCCTGTTGCTGTCTTTAACTTGCCCTTATGTTCCCTCCATCTCTGCATCTTCTACTTCCGCCACCCCAAGGTGGCTGTCACCTGTGTCTCTTCTTCTCCCCCATCTCCATCTTGGCCCTTTTCCTGTCTTTCTTCACCAGTCTCCACTCTCAGCCTTTATCCTCTGATGGTTTCTTTCTTCCCTCCTCCTAAAAGCCACGTGTAGAAGGCAGGCACTGGGCCAGCTATCTCTGTTTGCAGCAGGAGCTTTCTGCCTTGCTCTTAACTTAGGTAGCAGGTGGATGGCTCTCCTCTGGCCCCTTTCCCCTGGAGTCAGGGGCTCTGTTGGGGACAGTACCCTGTGCAGTTGCTGAAAACCTCCCCCCAGTCAGGTCTCCAGGAGTTGTTTCATTGAGCAACTTAAGGGTGTGTACACGTGTCAACTCTTCCCAGTCCTAGAGACCGCAGAAGACATGTTATTCTTCCCTGCTGCTGCTGCTGCCAAGTCGCTTCAGTCGTGTCCGACTCTGCGTGACCCCATAGATGGCAGCCCACCAGGCTCCGCCGTCCCTGGGATTCTCCAGGCAAGAACACTGGAGTGGGTTGCCATTTCCTTCTCCAATGCATGAAAGTGAAAAGTGAAAGTGAAGTCGCTCAGTTGTGTCCGACTCTTCACGACCCCATGGACTGCAGCCTACCAGGCTCCTCCGTCCATGGGATTTTCCAGGCAAGAGTACTGGAGTGGGGTGCCATTGCCTTCTCCGATTCTTCCCCGAGATTTCCTTTATTTCTAATTCTTCCCTGAGAGGTAGGATTTGAAACATTGCCATCCTCCTATGAGCTTTCCTGATTCACATGCACCATCCGTCTTTTAAAGGAGAGGTTGATTTATAAACTCTTATAAACACACTGTACCACGGTCGAGCGTTGGTGAGCACTGACCCTTCGCCAGGCAGCCTGGGGAAGGAAGAGTTCTGAGTGACAAGAGACTGTGTTCGCATCCCTTTTGTTGGCTACTGGGTGGCTGTCAGCGTCAGGCTATGAGCTCAACTCCTGATCCTCGGTTCTGGGGCTCAGTCGAATGGAGTGATGTTTCCACGCCTACCTCTTCGTGGTGTTAAAGGATAGCCTGAGGCATATTAAACATTTCAAGAGTTGGTTTGAGCAAAAATAGATTCGAATTGAGCAATACCCAATTCCCAGAGGTTGCGAGTGCTCTGATGGTAGGAGCTGGGGAGAGACTTCTGTAAAGAAAAGTGCAGAAGTAAAGAAAGGAGCTATCGACTGGCTCCAGCACAGAGCCTAGTTGGCTGTGTGTGCTGGGTTGTCCTTAGTGTTTTGATTTCATAACCTTGAGGCATTTATAGGCTTACATTTCTGTTTTCTTACATAGGCAGCCACCTATGGTATTAGAAGCACCTTGGACTGATGGCCTCTGGGTTTAATTAATTTAACAGTGGATTAAGTGTGATCATCTGTGTGAAAACACCTTGAAAGTTAACAGCGGCCCACAGAAGCAAGGTAGTCCTAATACCTACAACGTTACATTAAATACTGCCAAGATACCTCCAGGGGAAAACTATAATTAACCTCATTAACAAAAGCATTAGTTGGTGTGCTAAATAGCAAAAGTGATTTATGACTATGTTGATAGTTTTCATTTATGGAAGATTTAAGAAGTCCAAGTTCAGTCAGATGGTGAGAGCTGTCATTAAATGCACTTAAGATGTAAACGTATTGTCTGTATCGGTCCATAGGCAGGAAACACATCACTTATTTGAATGTGGACAATTAACATCCATTTTACCAACAAGCACCTGTAGACTGATTACTATACACAGCATAACAAACTGAAATAAAGGAGGAAATGATTTAAGTTGAATTAACATACTTTGGAGAACACTTTCATTTTCTATGACAGTTCTTACTTGAAAATAACTACCCACTCCAGTACTCTGGCCTGAAGAATTCCATGGACTGTATAGTCTATGGGGTTGCAAAGAGTCGGACACAACTGAGTGACTTTCACGTCTTTTTTGGCCCTCTTTTAAGTGTAAAAACAGTTTAATATTACAAATATTTTTGAAAGAAGAAATTAGCTACACTTTTCACAAGACAGCTTTACTCTTTTTGATTGTATATATTTTTAATCTCCATCCATAAACATGTACTTTTATAATAATTGTGCACTTATTTGGGCACTGTTTTTTTTTTCTCAGAATATTTTGTAGAGTCTACTTAAATCAAGTAATTGACATTAAAGATGAGCATTTTATACTTCTACTAGAGTAAGGTGACTGCCTCAGTAAGAAAATTGAGAATGTCCATGGTGTAACATAGTGGATGCTTTAGTTCTTGTTCACAGGCTGTTTCAGTGCCTGTTGTAAGCAGGCAGCCTTCTGCTGGGTGATACAGGATCCAGACTCCTTCCATCTTGGGGTTGCGCCCTCCCCTCAACCTCCTGAGTCCACTGTGTGCTGCTGGCAGCGGGGCATAGGGAGGGAGCAGGGGAGAGAGGCTGTCTCTCAGATCCGGAGGCTGGGAAGTGCAAGATCAAGGCATGGGCAGATTCAGTGTTTGCCTAGGGTCCGCTTCGGTTCATGGATGCTCTCTTCTTGCTGTGTCCTCACATGGCGGAATGGACAGGAGAGCTTCTGGAGGTCTCTCTTATAAGGACACTAATCCCATTCATGAGGGTTCCACCCTCATTACCTGATCACCTCCCCAAAGCCCGATTTTGAAATCCCATTGTTTTTCAGGATTAGGTTACAACACATGGGTTTTCAGGACACAGTCAGTCAGTCTATAGCAGAGGCTTTTTATGAACCAGGCTTGGCAGCCGGCCACATCCCTTCCACTCACATGCCTTTGGTCCCAAGACAGTCATGTGACCACACCCAACTATGGGGAGGCTGGGAAATGTAGTCCAGCTCTATTTGGAAGGAAAGGATACAGATTTGAGGAACACAGGGCAGTCTGTCACAATTTCTAATCTAGTTGCCATATACCAGATATCTTTAGTATTTTTCCTATATATGAATTGACATTTTACTATATAGAGCATTTGTTGAAACTGTATATATCAGATGTTTTTATAAATAGTTTCAGAAATAATATTGCAGTAAAGGATTTATTGATATAATGAATTTATTTCTGATAACTGTGTGTGTGTGTACATGCATGCATATGTATCTCTTTAGCACTTGGCATACTGTGCTATAATTAGTTGAATATGTATCTTTACTGTTGAGTTAGCCTAGTTAGTGCCTTGTATGTGGAAAGTGATCACTAAACACTGTGACAATGACTAGAACTAGATGAGATTTTTTACTGACTTTGGAAATGGCTAGAAAAGGCATATTCTTTCCAGCTCATTGCCTCATTCTTCTGATTAGTGCATGCTAGGAATGGCCGCCACTATCCGCTGGGGCTCACCCACAAGCCCTGGTTTAAGTACTTTTTCCCCCTTACTGGCCTGGTTTTAGTCCTGCTCACATTTCTCTATATTTCGGTGTTATATATGTAAGTAGGTAGATAGATCAGATTAGACAGGGCTATTTTGAGACTCAGAAGAGTTTCACAGAGTTTTATATAAAATTTTGAGCTCCGTGGATGTTTTAAGCCCAGGACCAAGAAGAGATGGTCATGGCTGGAGCCACTGGCCATTGTTGCCAGATCATGGCTGGAACCCCAAGCAGGGTGGCTCTGGGAAAGCTTAAGGCTTAGAAGGGGACTGACCTAGCCAGGGGTGACCCAAGATGACTGGAAGTTCCACCAGACCCCATAGCCTCCTTTGTACTTAAATAACCAAACAAGCAGAGGACCAGGAAGTGTATTCTGTTCTTTTGAAAACAGCTTGTTTCTCTTGCTTTTGATTCTTCCTAACAGCAGAGCTGCCACACTCTCATTGTAGAGAAGTTGGAGAATGCAAAAACATGTAGAGTAGGATGGATAAGGGGCCTATGCTTCAGGCTTCCTGGGTGGCTCAGTGGTAAAGAATCTGCCTACCAATGCAGGAGACGTGGCTTTAATCCCTGAGTTGGGAAGGTCCCCTGGAGAAGGAAATGACTACCTACTTCAGCCAGTTTATTCTTGCCTGGGAAATTCCATGCGCAGAGGAGCCTGGTGGGCTACAGTGAGGGGATCACAAAGAGTCGGACATGACTGAGCGCTCACGCACGCATGCAGGATGTATAAAGTTCTTCAGTCTTGAGAAGTCGCATTTATCTGTAGGTGTTTCAATTGCTTATCTCTTCACCTTCCAGGCCAAGCCAAAGCTGATTGAGCCGCTAGACTACGAAAATGTCATCGTCCAGAAGAAGACACAGATCCTGAACGACTGTCTACGGGAGATGCTGCTCTTCCCGTATGATGACTTTCAGGTGAGGGTAAATAGCATCGGCAGTCGAGCTTTACAGATCTTTTCTGTCTCTTGGTTTATTGTTGGGTTAGTTCATTTAAGGAATTAAAAAATGAAAAGAAGAGATGCTATTTAAGAGAGAAAAGTTATTGCCGTTATCTTGTTCCAAGCATTCCCTCATGACTTAATTTTTTATTGGTATTTTTTTACATATGTATGTGTGTGTTGTATACACAGAGATATGAATATAAGTTACGTGTGTGCATATATGTGAATATGTGCATATTCATATGCATAAAACACACATACATATATAACACAAATGTTTTCTCAAGCATTTATCTTTTATCTTGAATAGAAGTGGTACCAGTTCAGCCGCTCAGTTGTGTTTGACTTTTGAGACCCCATGGACTGCAGCACCCCAGACTTCCCTGTCCATAGTCTGGGCTAATTCTGTAGACGCAAGTGCCTCCTACATCTTAGGGAATTTGTTTGAAGAGGATTTTAGGGGTTTTGCCCAGTGCCTTGGAGTCTTAAGGATGGGATTGGCTCAGAAGTGGTAGAAGGTTTTGTCAGGTGTTATTTTAAGCTGTCACTTTGGGAGACTGCCTGGAGAGAGGCCCTGAACTGCGCATGGGCTCCCTGAGAAGAGTTTGGGGCTCCTGACATCCAGGAATGTCCTAACGTGTACCTCACTGATACAGCGACAGGTGCTGTTTCTGGGAACTCAGTAGCTGCCGGCAGAGGACTCAGCATAGCTTTTGTTGTGAGCGGCTCTTTAGATGGCTGCTTGAAGCCTTTCAGACTATGTCCTGTGCTCAGTGACCCACAACAGCTTCCAGGCCAGTGAGGAGTGATGGAACCCCAGTCACATTAGATGCTTGGCAGCCTGGAGTCACATCCATTCATTGGAGACTCCAGTTACTGCCCTTGCTCTCCTGGGATTTAACCTTGGAGCTTCCTTCTTCTCTACCTGATGCCGTTATCATCCAAGACTTGTCTGTCCTGAATTAAACTATTGCCCCCCGCCCCCACCTCCACCTTTTGTTTGAAGCTTCCTTGATTCTTTGTTGTTTAATTTTAAAAACTAATATATGCTTGTAACAAACAAATAAGCATGCCCTATTGAAACACTTGACATTAAAAAGCCTCCCCTCCACCTTCTTTTTAATCCCACTCCCCAGAATATCAGTTGCTATATATACAGTTTTCTATGTATTCAATTGTCTTTGGAAACTTCCATGTTAATAACAATCATCAAATCATATTCTTTGAAGTTTTTTATCCGCCACCAAATTTAAGAGCTTTTAGTTTACAACAAAGGTAAGAATTTTCACAAATATTCACTTGTTCAAACTTGTGAGAGATACTTGTGGAGAAAATGATGATTCTTCAGTTCTTTCCTGAAAAATTTGGAATGCCACAGAAATGAAATTGGGCATTAGTGGGATGTTCCACTGATAAATGGTTTCAAATCATGGCCTCAAATACAGTGCCCTTGAAAACTTCATTACAAGAATAGGTTACCCAACTAAAAGATGAATAAATGGAAACCTCGGAATGAAGTCTTTTTTGACAACAGATTTGTTAACATGAGGAGTTAAATTAGATGATTATAAATTAGACTCCATGTTGACATATTTTTCCTGTACTGTGCTCTAAGAAAGCTAAAGATTATCTCAAGTTTCTCTGAGCATGAAGTATTAGTATCTGTTCTTCTTAGTATCAGTTAGAGTAACAAAGTTATTTCTAGTTTTGCAGCCTAGAATGAAAAATTTTATTTAAAAACTGGAGATCCAATTGCTTCAGAAGCAAACCAACCCCAGAAATAAGGTACACTTAAATTTCATTTTTTATTTCACCAACAAAGAACCTGAATGTTTAAGCAGTTGTAGAAACAGGTGGTTAAAACTTTGAGAAAAACTCCTTTTTTCCTTTCACCTGTAACAACTTTTCTTGGGATACCAGACATAAATATTCTAGGAACAGCAAAGAACTCATTGACATTTTGCTAGCCAAGATTGAATGAAGAGTGTTAAGTTCTGTTTAGGGGAAGCTTTTTCAAAGATTAAGGAGCTTGAATTTCAGCTTTGATCCCCATCACAGTAATTGCAATGGGCCACATGGAAGTTTAGATGCTGTTGTTTTTTTCCTAGGAGTCCTCCTGTATCCTAGTCTGGGAAGGCGATGTGCTTTCTTGCTGAATTGTCTCAATGCTTTTATAACTATGTAGTTAGTTGATCCAGTGAAATGTCTTAGTGATGTCATGGGTTTCTTCTGTCTGTCCCTGCATTTTAAGGCAGAATTATTATTGTATTATCAGAGGCAGAGGGAATAAATTAGACAGGGGCAAGTATTTTACTTCATGTGAAATCAAGGTAGCAAGTTGGTTAGGAAATGGGTCAACTAGTGAGCAAAACGCATAGTGGGGTTGAGTTGTAATCCTACAGTTTCCAGTTAAACAGTATTAGTTATTGCATTATTATATATTATGTTATTATATATTATAATATATATTATGACATATTATTAATAAGATAATAGAATTTGGTATGAAATTCTGTCAAATATATTCAGAATGATAATTTACTAAACTGTGTATGGCAGTGATGCATTTATACAGGTCACATGTAGACCTCTGTTGGTATTGGTTAGCCCCTAAAGATGTCTGAGAACGAACCTGGTGGAGAGAAGGTTTGTTGTTGGATCTACTTGTCTAAGGTGGGAGAAGAGTGTTTAAAACAAAAGATCCCGAGAGACAGGAAGTCAAGGTGAATTTCAGAAAGACAGTTCTCAGCTGTCAGAATATTTATGAAATTTTATCTGCCAAGATTAGGGCAGGAATGCCGAAGCTCAGACAGCCCTCTCTAGCTGACTGCACTTGTGTTTTCAGAATCAGACTCTGGTGCTTTGGGGTCTTTCTGCTCTGTGTCTGCCCTGGCGTCCTGGTTCTCCCCAGCAATATCTTCTCTTCGTTCCCAACCTTCTAGAATGTTTTCACCTATGAGGCCACTTCAGATTCCATGTCTTCTGAAGCTGTTCAACTGAACTGAACTGAAGTCAGTCAGTCGTGTCCAACTCTTTGCGATCCCATAGACTGGGGCCTACCAGGTTCCTCTGTCCATGGGATTTTCTAGGCAATTGTGCTGGAGTGGATTGCCATTTCCTTCTCCAGGGGATCTTCCCAACCCAGGGCTCGAACCCGGGTCTCCCACATTGTAGACAGATGCTTTACCGTCTGAGCCACCAGGGAAGTCAAGTCCACAGTAATTTTTTCCGTCTTCTCTTTTTCTTCTAATACTTAACTGTCTGCGCTGTGTGTCTGAACACCTAAGTGCATTGTCTAGAGTTTTTCAGTAATGGCTTCTCATGCTTTCTGTCTTCAAGAGTCTCCACCCAGACTGTGGCCTTGAGGAAGGCTCAGGTACTCTGTTGGTGCCTCTTTGACCTCCAGACATTACACTTTGGTGTCGGACATAAACTAATGAGGCATAAAGTTTGTAAGAAAGATACGAAAAGAGTAGGTCATATTCTATTTCTGAGGATATACCCAAAAGAATTGACAGCAGAGACTCAAAGGATTACTTGTACATCCCACATTCCTAGCAGGATTATTCATAGTGGCCAAAAGGCAGAAAAAAGCCCAAGAGTCTATCAATGGGAGAATGGATGAACAAATTGCATGCATACGCACAATGGAATATTATTCGTCCTTAAAAAGGAAGGAAATTCCGACACATGCTACAACATGAATGAACTTTGAGGCATTATGCTAATTGAAATGAGTCAAAAAGGAACAAATATTGTATGATTCCACTTATACGAGATACCTGGGATAGTCAATTTATCAAGACAGAAAGTGAAATGGTGGTTGCCAGGAGATAAAGGGAGGTAATTGTTTAATGGGTACAGCGTTTCGATTCCACATGGTGAAAAGAGCCCTGTGCAAGATGAAGGATGTTCTTAATGCTACTGAATTGTACTCTTAAAAATGGTTGAGATGTAAATTTTTTGTTACGAATATTATGCCACAGTAGGAAAAAAAAAAGAGCAGGTTGTTACGAGATTTCTGTGCCATACAGATCTGAAATTGTTGTCTTCTAGAAGCTGTATGAGCAGTCAGGGCAAAGCGTGACTCTCTGATGCTCATTCAGTTGACGTTGCAGGGTGTATCGTCAATGTCAGATCTCTTCCACAAAAAAATTTAAAAGGGAAGATGGGAAAATTATTAATAATTGGAAGCTCTAGAAATGTTCACTTTTGGAAATGTTTAGTTACAGGAGAATCCTAGAGTGTTCTCAGCATTGTATCAAAAAAATGTGGTTAATTCATTTTCCTTTGAATAACATCCTGATCTTTATTTTTCCTCTGTTTCTTTTCCTCTTTGGCTTTCATGAGACTGATAAAGATCTACAAACCACTGACCTAAAAAGGAAACCAGGCCCCGCTACTTACAAAGGGCCTGGACGTCCCTCATCTCATTTCCCATCTGTCCTTTTGAAAAGAACTTTTTTTTTATTCATGGTGTTTTGTCCTCACTTTTTATTACATGCTGCCAAAAAATAATTTCAATACTTTATTTTGGGCTTTTTATTGCAAAGTGCTCTTTTGACAAAATTCCTCAAAATTTTTATCAGTCTGCATTCAGTGGTCAATGATGTCCATTTCTGTGAGCATTGTGGTTTCTGGGATATTAGTTCATGTCAAGGACTGAACCTACCTGAAAAATCTGGATAAATAATGTTTCTAAATTGACACTGGCCAGACCCTCAGGAGATAAGAATTTTAATTCTATGTCAAATAATCCCTTTAATGAAAAATAGTGACAGGTCTTTTTTATCTTTTTTTTCTATCATCAACTATGTCTTAAAAAGAAGAGCTTATTATTTTGAACAGCACTGATCAGCTGAGTTGAAGAGTGTATTTCTTTAGCATATAGTTTATAGCTATACTGATTGTGCAAAGGGCTCAGACAGGGTTCTTGCTTTTGAATTGCTCAAAACTTAGGAAAGGAGCTACTGAATTAACCTTAATAGTGAGAAGGAGAATGTAACTAGTATCATGACAAATTGAATCCCATGGAAATTTATTTTTGGAAGTTTAAGATAGTGGGATGTCCAGGTGCTGAGTCCTTTGTGCTTGTGTGCCTGCTAAGTCGCTTCTGTCATGTCTGACGCTTTGCAGCCTTATAGATTGTAGTCCACCAGGCTCCTCTGTCCATGGGGTTCTCCAGGCAGGGATACTGGAGTGGGTTGCCATGCCCTTCTCCAGGGGCTCTTCCTAACCCAGGGATCAAACCTACATCTCTTATGTCTCCTGCATTGGCAGGCAGGTTCTTTACCACTAGTGCCACCTGGGACACCCTTAGTGGTTGGAAATGCAGAAGTCCAGCTGAAGAGCCAAGCCAGGGTTACTGATCTGGGCTCACCCGCAGAAACATGAGACAGCAGTCAGAGGGGCCGAGCGCTTGAGGGTGCCCTCAAGGGACTGGATCTCAGGGAGCACCTTCACCTATGAGGAAGGGAGGTGAGTGAGAATCAGACAGAAAGTGGGAGGAGGACCAGGAAAGTGAGGGGCCCTGGAAGGCAGCGAGAGGCCTTTGAAGAAGGCAGGCAGAAAGAGCCGGTGGCCCCGCAATCCTGCCGCTGATGTGGGAGAGTGGTCCTCAGTGCTGATAACCAGGGCATTCTTGTCTTTGTGGTTGTTGTTCGCTTACGCAGTTGTGTCTGACTCTTTGAGGCCCCATGGGCTGCTGCACGCCAGGCTTCCCTGTCCTTCAGCATCTCCCAGAGCTTGCTCAAACTCTTGTCCATTGAGTCGGTGATGCCATCCAACCATCTCATCCTCTGTCGTCCCCTTCTCTTCCTGCCTTCAGTCTTTCCCAGCATCAGAGTGTTTTCTAATGAGTCAGCTCTTTGCATCAGGTGGCTGAAGTATTTATTAGAGCTTTGGCTTCAGCATCAGTCCTTCTAATGAATAGGCATGTCGTTCCAATGAATAAGCATCCTAGGCATTGTTGCCTAGGATGGTCTTTTCCTGCCAGGGCTGAAGAATTGACTAAGCAGAGCACAGAGGTCAGCGTTGAATGGTAGTGGAGAGAAGGAATCCTCATGACTCAGAGCAGTAACAGGAGGTTTTGATCAGGACTGGGGAAATGAGAGAACAAGCTAGGAAGGGAAGCCCAGGAGTGAGGAAGAGGCCGAAGAGTTATGGGAGGATGTATTTGGAAGCGAGGGCTCTTTAGAGGAATCTGTGGGGATGGAATGAAGGGTCTTTACAGGAAGAGTTCAGGAAGGAGAGAGAGTTCTGTTTCTGAAAGGGAGCAGAGGATTGGGTGTTAGAGAAATTGAGAGGCACATTGGGCTGAGGGAGGGAATGTCAGGCTGGCCTGGTGAAGAACAGCCCGGGGGAGGGTTTGGAAGGGCAGGGGATGGGGAGGGCCTGGCAGCAGGTCAGCCCCCCACTGCTGTCACCGTGGCCGCAGCCCTCATCCTTTCTTACCTTGGTTAATCTGATCAGGTCTTCCAGGTCCTGTCCTTACCCCCTTCCTGTCTGTCCTAACAGCATAGCCAGGATGATCTTTTAAAAAGTAAGTGATCGGCAGGTCCAGTCACCTCACGCCTGTGATCAGAGGCCCTCAGTGAAGTCTTACTGTGGCTTACTGTGTTCTTATCAATCACTGCCTCTGGCCCGCTCTCTGCTGCAGCCCCGCTGCCCTCCTTGGGGCTCCTCTGGGAGCCTCCTGCCCCAGGGCCTCTTCTCGGGCTGTTCCCTCTGCCCAGCGCGCTCTTCACCCAGCTCTCCCCCACCTCCCGGCAGGCCTCCTTCCAGCCCTTGCTCCCTGGTGGAGCCCTCGCCCGCTTCCAGGCCCTCCACCCGCTTCTGGGCCTTCTGGCTGTACCCAGCGCAGTCCAGCTGGCGTGGCACCCAGGTGGGTGCTCCGGCCCTCCTTACTGCCCCCGGCGCCCCTCTGGGTCCCGTGCTCTGTCCCGGCAGAGAAGTCCCGTCCCTCAGCAGAGCAGGGCCGGTGCTGCGCTCCCATGAGCGGCCCTCGGGGGCGTGGTGATGTGTGCTCTGCGTCCTGTTAGGGAGCTGCGGCATTTGCACAGAAGGTGGGGTGACGCTGGCCCAGCAGCTGGGCGGCCCCGGGAGCTGCGGCACCTCCTGCAGAAACCATTAGAGAAGACATCTGTCAGGTTGATCTCTGTGTTTACCTAGCACTTCAGACGTCTTCATTTTTCCTCAAGACAGCTTGGTGAGGCAGTAGCTTTTTTTTTTTTCCCCCACTACGCAGGCAATGTATGGCATGATTTTTGTTAGAAACACTATGCTGTGCTTAGGAAAACTTGTTATCAAGCAGGGAGTTGAGATTACCTACCTAAATAACTAGATGAAATAAAACATACACGCACACACTCACAATATTACCTGCATAAGTGAGTCTAACATCTGATTTTCTCAGGTGGAATGAGAGGTATTGGATGGATCTGGAAGTCCGTCACCGAAGCAGTGTCTTCCCCATATCAGGCCACAGTTTCTTTCCTTCCTCCTTCCCTCTACCCTGGTGGCTCAGCTGGTAAAGAATCCGCCTGCAATGCAGGAGACCTGGGTTCGATCCCTGGGTTAGGAAGATCCCCTGGAGAAGGGAAAGGCTACCCACCCCAGTGTTCTGGCCTGGAGAATTCCATGGACTGTATAGTCCACGGGGTTGCAAAAAGTCAGACATGACTGAGCAGCTTTCCCTTTCCTTCTCTCCCTCTCATTCTCTCTCTTTCTTTCTCAAATCTTCTTTGCTTTTTAAAAATAATAGGGTTTTTTAGCTCACATTTTAAGTAGGTCTGAGAGAATGATGACACTTCCACAGTGAGTGGAACTGGGTAAGCACAGACCATACGAGTAACAACGAAGAGGAGAAGGATACTTCTATCTGTGTGATTAACGTACATGTCTTAGGTTATTAAACACAACTAACAGGCATTGATAGGAGAAGATTTGAAACAAGATGAAATCTTTGGACAGTGCAAGCAGGTGGAGGGTTATTTATATTGTATCTCTACTATTCATTGAAAATCATTCTTTATTATAGTTATTTTAAGTATAAGACTTTTTTATTCTCTCCCCAAATAGAAAATAAAATCTCCATGAGAGTGGCAAACTATAGTCACTGGGTTTTTATTATAAATCATAGGTTTTTTTTTTATTCACCTTTGCATTTGCGATGTTCCTATGACAGTGTTTTTATCCATGGTAGGCACTTAATATGTCTTGAATAAATGGATGGATTTGGAATCTCAACACTAGCTGCCTTGGAGGTCGTAAAAACCTAGCTCAAGGCGGTGGATGAGGGAGACAGAAGTGGGGGGAAAACATGTCCGCACACAACAACAAAACCCCCAAGTCCTTGAAGAAAATGAAAACCGAGCTTTGGGCCTCAGAATTATCAGATGCCATTTAACATATTACTGGACACACGCATGGGGCTTCCCTGCTGGCTCAGTGGTTAAGAATCCACGTACCAATGCAGGAGACATGAGTTTGATCCCTGGGTCAGAAAGATCCCCTGGAGGAGGGCATGGCAACCCACTCCAGTATTCATGCCTGGAGAATCCCGTGGACAGAGGAGCCTGGCGGGCTACAGTCCATGGGGTCACAAAGAGTCGGACACAACTTATTGACTAAACAACAAGAGGCACACACTCTGTGGTTCCTGCACCCTGAACGGTCCTGCTGTGTCCACCCCTCTGCCTGGCTGAGCCCAGGTCCTGCTGAGTGTCCTGCCTGGGCCTGAGTGGCCTCGTATCAGCAGCGCCTGGAGTATGGGCCTGAAGCCTCTGAGGACGAGTTCAGGGAGCTCCGCAAAGTCCCCTGATGGCAGGAGACCTCCAGTCAGGGCTTCCCTGCCTGCTCAGCATTTTATCCGGAAAGCGTAACCTCCGCTCCACTGTGTTTAAGATGGACTCTGCCTGGCACGCCAGGCATAGAAGTGCTGCCCCAACAGGACTGTTGGCTGTGATGACGGTGCTCACAGAGGGGTCTGTGTGAGGCTCCCCTTCACGCATGAGTGAGACCTTACGGAGTCACTCACTGAGTGCATGGAGGAGTGTGCCTTCCTAAGGCAAGTCCTGAAGGAACCTTATTGGGATATTGGAATTATATAAATAGTGGGCATGTTTTAACTGGATGCGTATTCACTATTTGGGCTTCCCTGGTGGCTCAGTGGCATAGAGTCCACCTGCCAAGCAGGAAACGTGGGTTTGATCCCTTTGATCTCAAAGACTCGGACTTGACTGAGCAACTAAACAACATATTCACTATTCACTATACTAGGTGTTTGCACAAAGGTAGGGTCTTTTAAACAACTAAAATTGTGTTCTAAAGAAGACACAGACAACTAGAAAATAAAAGAACTTACTCTTGCCCACTCCTTCCTCAAGGTTTTGTTACTGAATGGAATGCTAGGTACTCTAGGCACCAGGGTGGGCTTCCCTTGTGGCTCAGCCGGTAAAGAATCTCCCTGCAATGTGGAAGACCTGGGATTGATCCCTAGATTGGGAAGATCCCCTGGAGAAGGGAACGGCTACTCACTGCAGTATTCTGGCCTGGAGAATTCCAACTGGACACAACTGAGTGACTTCCACTTTAACATTTCACTTCACTAGGCACCAAGGCAGGGGTAAGACCTGAGATAAAGTCATCTGGTTCTAGATTTTAGCCCCAGTCTGTCTGTTAGTAATTTGGGTATTTTGGTAAGCGAGAAACCGTTCTAAAATTCCCTTTTCTTAACCTATAATTCAGAGGGTACATTTGCCCTAAAATCTGGGTTCTCATTAGATGTATGAGAATCCATAGAGGTAGCACCGTTCATGGAAGCTCTCTGTACACCCTGACCAGTGTCCTCCAGGCGGCACAGAGGGGGTTGAGTGACCTAGGTGCTTATCAGAGCGTGCTTCCTCCCCGCTAGTAGCATCGTTTTGTTTTTGAGGGTGGCAGTTTTTAGTTGCAAAGTCATATGATGTGGAGAGCAGGCTGAGCCCCTTATTCATGGGGAAGCTGGCCCTGCCACTCGTTCCCTGAGTGGCTACCTGGCTGCTCCTGGTCTTCTGGGCACCCTCTGTCTCTCCATCCTCCCCTGGGCAGTGATACTTAAGAAGTGATTAAAAACCAGCCTCTTTGTTTAATACCAACCCCCCATCTCTCTAAAAACTGAACTTAATTGACGAGTCCAGTCACTAAGTATTCTGGACACTTAACTTAGTTAGAATTTACTGCCCTTGAATAAGCTGTTATGTCATGTATAATCTGAGGGGGTGGGTTGCAAGGTAGCGGAATGGAATTTTTATGACTCTCAAAGGTCTGCTGACATTTCTAAGTGTACATATATGACGCTTTAGGAAACAGAACGTTATGCAGTGACAGAGCTCCTCGATGTCTCACCAGTTGCTAAGACAGTGTCTCCTTTGGAGCCTCAAGTGATCTTTCTTTTTTTAAAAAAATTCTTTATTTTCGGCCGTGCGGGGTCATCGTTGCCCTGCACAGTCTTTCTCTAACTGTGGCGAGCGGGGGCTACTCCTGTTGCAGAGCACGGGCTTCAGGAGTCACAGCTCTAGGAGCACAGGCTCAGCAGTCGCGGCATGCGGGCTTCGTTGCTCCGGGCACGCGGGCTCTTCCCAGACCAGCGATTGAACCCGTGCAGATTCTTATCCACTGTACCACCAAGGGAGTCCACCTCAAGTGATCTTCAACTAAACAAGGCAGCCTTTGTTTAAAAGTCCCGATGACCCATTCACCCAGACGTTTATGTTATTAAAGGTGTTGGAGAAGCGAAGATGACCAGCACAGTCTGCGGTGCTTGAGTCTGGTAGGCGATACAGCAAGGTTTTTTGAGTCATGTCAGCAGAATCGCTTGCTGTGTGCTGCAGGAGGAGGGAGTGAGCCACTCCACCAGCCAGGCAGAGGGGGCCAGTGCCTTAGGGAGTGAGAAGTAGCTTGTCTGCTGGAGGTTGGAAGAAGGGCAGGAGAGTCCAGGAAAGTCAGTACCACTGGTCATCAAAGGTCTTAGGTCACGCCGAGCAGTCTGCAGTTTATTCTGATAGCAGTGAGGGGGTCACTGAAAGAATTTAAGCTGAGACATTGATGCTATGGATGAGAGTTTTAGAAAGATGACTGACATCTGTGCAGAGGGGTAGCAGAGGGAAAGCAGGCCTACCCGTCAGGGAGGGTGCACACTGAGGGTCACACAGTTCAGTTCAGTTTAGTTCAGTCGCTCAGTCGTGTCCGACTCTTTGCAACCCCATGAATAGCAGCATGCCAGGCCTCCCTGTCCGTCACCAACTCCCAGAGTCCCCCCAGACTCGCGTCCATCGAATCAGTGATGCCATTCAGCCATTTCATCCTCTGTTGTCCCCTTCTTCTCCTGCCCCCAATCCCTCCCAGCATCAGAGTCTTTTCCAATGAGTCAACTCTTCACATGAGGTGGCCAAAGTACTAGAGCTTCAGCTTTAGCATCATTCCTTCCAAAGAAATCCCAGGGCTGATCTCCTTCAGAATGGACTGGGTGGATCTCCTTGCAGTCCAAGGGACTCTCAAGAGTCTTCTCCAACACCACAGTTCAAAAGCATCAATTCTTTGGCGCTCAGCCTTCTTCACAGTCCAACTCACACATCCATACATGACCACAGGAAAAACCATAGCCTTGACTAGATGGACCTTAGTCGGCAAAGTAATGTCTCTGATTTTGAATATACTATCTAGGTTGGTCATAACTTTTCTTCCAAGGAGTAAGCGTGTTTTAATTTCATGGCTGCAGTCACCATCTGCAGTGATTTTGGAGCCCCCCAAAAATAAAGTCTGACGCTGTTTCCACTGTTTCCCCATCTATTTCCCATGAAGTGATGAGAATGGATGCCATGATCTTCGTTTTCTGAATGTTGAGCTTTAAGCCAACTTTTTCACTCTCCTCTTTTACTTTCATCAAGAAGCTTTTTAGTTCCTCTTCACTTTCTGCCATAAGGGTGGTGTCATCTGCATATCTGAGGTTATTGATATTTCTCCCTGCAGTCTTGATTCCAGCTTGTGTTTCTTCCAGTCCAGCGTTTCTTATGATGTATTCTGCATAGAAGTTAAATAAGCAGGGTGACAGTATACGGCCTTGACGTACTCCTTTTCCTATTTGGAACCAGTTTGTTGTTACACAAGAGCCCCCTAAATTGTGTGTTGTCATGGCAATGGACAAGGAAAGTCCTTGAAGCCACAAGGTGACACTGTGAGGGAACAGAGACCATTAAAAGATAGAAGCTAGGGGACCATGCAGGGGCTGGTAAAGAGGAGCTGTCAGAGGCAGAGAGATGTCCACTTCTCTGTCCATATCAGGCTTGTCCTTGTGATGTTTTAATTCATTTCCTGGGCGTTTTGTTGTTGTTTGTTTGTTTGTTTTTGATGTGGGTCATTTTAAAAGCCTTCATTGGATCTGTTATAATATTGCTTCTGTTTTTTGTTTTGGTTTTTTGGCTGTGAGGCATGTGGAATCTTAGTTCCCCGACCAGGGATTGAACCCACATCCCTTGGCCTGGAAGGTGGAGTCTAACCCTGGACCACCAGGGAAGTCCTGGGAATTTGTCTTTTTTGTTTGTTTGTTTAAATCCCTTTAGAAACCTAAATGGAAATCTTTCTCCGGACTCTTGTCTGGTCCAAATGCTTTGTTTGTTTCCTTGATTATTAGTGAATTAAACACTGAAAATCCTCAGGAAACTGCCTCCCTGGAAATGGACTTGTCTGATCTTCATGGAACACTGTGGGTCAGTGGCCAAGCCATGATCTCCCCAGTGAGATGTGGGGAACGCCCTGGGTGAATTTCAGTTTCCAGCCTAGCTTGGGACTGAATCCTCTTGAAAGCGAGTCATCTGCTCTGAAACAAATGCCTCTGCCCAGATATCTGGAAAGGTTCCATTACTGCTGTGCCCAGTAAGTGGCAGCGAAGTCCCCGGCCTCATCCAAAGGGAGGTCTAACACCGTGCTGGATTCGTAACATTTTACTGCACTAACAGACAGATTCAAGGGGGCATTTCCAGCAGATTCGCAGGGACCCAGAGATGAAAGGAAGTAGGTATTGGGCGCTGTCTCTCTAGCAGGGGATAGTTGAAAATCCATTTGGCCCAGCTGACCACAATAGAAATTCAACCCAGGGCTTAACTCTTTAGCGAGGGAGAGAGGCTGGGCCCCAGCGAAGCCCGCCTGGGAACTCAGCCCTCCTGGGCTTTCGTTTCTCACACACCCACTTGCCTCCCTTCACAGAGCCCTGGCCTCTCCCAGCCCCACTCCAAGGGTGCCTTGCTCCTGGTAGACCAAAGTACTCGTTCTCTGGCAAATGCATATGAAGGGCTAGCTCTGCTAAGAAAATGAAAACAAACTTAATAATAAACACAAGTACAGGTGCTTCCCAGGTGGCTAGTGGTAAAGAACATGCCTGCTGATGCAGGGGATGTAAAAGACACGAGTTCAGTCCCTGGGTCGGAAAGATCCCCTGGAGGAGGAAATGGCAACCCACTCCAGTATCTTGCCTGGAGAATCCCATGGACAGAGGGGCCTGGTGGGCTACAGTCCACGGGGTCGCAAAGAGTCAACTGGACATGACTTAGTGACTTATCTCACACACATAGACACACAGTTTCTTCATCTGGGATTACAGACAGGAGAGGTTGCCTGCTGAGATAGTCCACATCTTAGCCTGGGGGTGGGTTGGAGCTGACAGTTCTTGAGGCCTGGTGGGCTGGACTGTCCAGCAGGTGATCAGAGCGGGCCCGGGGCCCTCTGCTCTGACTTTAGGCTGTCCCCAGGCCCCAAGATCCATCTTAAAGACAGCGGGAGCCTAGGTATTCCCTTCTGTCTCTCTGCCCTGCAGCCATACCTGCTGACTGGTTGCCAGGGAGGACCCTCTGCACCTCTTCTAACTGTCTCGTCTGGTGCACTAGGGCCCCGCCTTCCTTTGAGGCTGTTCTGCTCAGGACACCCGAGGAGCCGGCTCTGAGCCCCACACTCCCTCCTGGGCTGCCAGTGGTGTTTGTTTTTCTCTCTCAGGGCGGACACTCCCAGCCCTGTGCTCCTTTGAACCAAGAGATGGGGAGAGTCTTTGTGGATCTGCACAGCTGGCTCGGGTTCCAGCCCACCCACTTCTCTGGGATCTTGTTTCCAGCTCATTGTTCCTATGTCCCAGGGGGAGGGTGGGTCTTTTGTTTCAGTGTCTTAATTGAAGTCCTATAAAATAATGATATTTTAAACACCCAAGAGATATGCCTACTTCCCACCAGGAATGAAGAGGGTTGTTTAATGCCCATTGTAAAACGATTAATAAAAAAATCTGACATGCTATGAATTGAGAGGATTAGAAAAATAAAGAAATGATGATACAAAAGAACATCTTTGTTAATACTAACAGCCTGTATTTAAGTCAACACAGTGAATCTCCCCTCCTTGTAATACAATTCCTTTCATAAAAACACATTAAAACTATTCCTTTAAGAAAATAAGTGGGATAATCAAAAGATATTCATCTTGTTTATGGACATTTTTTAAGTTTTTAGTTTCTCAAAGAGCAATTCGTCACGCTCAGATAATAAATCATTTGTGGAGAGAGAGACTTAGAATTCCATGGAACTGTGGAGTTTTTAAACCACAAAGGAAACCTGGAGATCCTAGAAAACCTTGGATGTGGAAGGTTAAAACTTTCCTCCAAGACCATACAGCTAATTAGAGGCAGAGCTCAGATGAGAACTCAGGTTTCCTGGCCCTCAAGTCCAACCTCTTTCCAAGATCACTTCTCAAATTCTTCCATAGGAAGTTTAATTAAATTATGCGCCTCACATTGCTTGCGGTTTGAAACATGAGTGCCTTGGTATCCCGGCTTCAGTGGGGTCAGGGTAGCACGTTAGACCGCACTGGTGGAGGAAAGACGGAGCCCTAGCCAGGTTGGGGGCAGGAAATTCATTAGTAAGAGGGATTCCAAGTTGAAGCTAAAGAAACAGGGCCGTGGCAGGCCATCAGGGGAGAGCAGTGAGTGGTAGGAAGAGGAGCAGAAGATGCCGGGGAGCCTGGGCTGGGGCCCAGGGGTGGAGACATGGTACCCTTCAGGGGCCCTGCTTCCTTGGGCTGAGCATCCCACTTTCCATATGTGGCTCATAGCTATTCAAGTGACCCGTCTTTGGAGGGAATCATTTCAGGGGAAAAAGAAGTTTATAAAATAAAAAAGTCTCTATTTGAAATTTGGCCTTCCGAACTAGATGTGGCTGTAGTTGTAAAATGTAACCTTCCTATTGGGGTCTGGGGGTACCTCTGCATTTTATCATTTCACTCAAAAAAGTTCAGGGACTTCCCTGTTGGTCCAGAGGTTAAGACTTAACCCTCCAACACAGGCAGCGCGAGTTCGATCCCTGGTCAAGGAGCTAAGGAACCTACATGTCTTATGGCCCCAAAACTGACACATAAAAAGCAGTATTGTAAAGGTTTCAATAAAGACTTAAGAAAATACTGCTTAAAAAAAATCTAATAAAGCCAATAAAGGCTCTCAGGTGTTCATGCATCACTACGTAAGTCCTTTGGAAGAGAACTTCACCTTTTCCTCCTCCTTTTGCAGTCCTAGTTAAGTTTCCTTTTTACTTAATCTTAGAATTTTGTGAAAGGTCTCATAAGACTCATGCCCATACTTGGCCAAGGTGATTAAGGATTTCTGTGTGTCAAGCGCTGCCCAGATTTAACCTAAGTAACAGTATCGACTGGAAATGATTTAATCTATTATAGTAGTTGGAAGGACTTTTATTTTTAAATTGTATTTTGTGCTCTTAGATTTATATCCCAAAGGTTGTCTGAAATGCTATGTTTAGGTTCAATTTTCAGATCTTTTCACACTTCATAGTGTGTAATTTTTTTTCTCCCTACCCCTTGCACAAAAAAGACTTGTAGCTTTTTCAGTAGAAAAAGGGGCCACCTGTGGCTTTCCAGGTGGTGCTAGTGATAAAGAACCACCCCTGCCAATGCAAGAGACATAAGAGACGTGAGTTTGATCCTTGGGTGGGGAAGATCCCCTGAAGGAGGAAATGGCAACCCACTCTGGTATTCTTGCCTGGAGAACCCCATGGACGGAGGAGCCTGGCGGGCTACAGTCCATGGAGTCACAAAAGAGTCGGACATGACCTAAGCAACTTAGCACACAGGCACCCCTTGTACATTGGCTTTTTAGTAGAGTGGAAATGATTTATTTCCAAACAAAGGCATTGGACTAACGCTCTTTAAATGTCCACCTTGGTGTTGATTTATATAAAGTGGCTGCAGACCTGTTTTTTAGCAGGAATATGATTCTAATGAGTGCGAAAGAATACCACAGCAATGAAAAAGAGATCTAAGCTCATTTCTGAGATGAATTTTAGTCTTCATGAGTAGAAATCAGATATTGATTTGGAATCTGTCAGATAAATGAAACTACAGAAATTTAATGTGCATCGATTTGACATGCAATAGACTATTACCTGAATGTGACTTTTAATACATAAAATATATGGAGAAATTAAAATAGAGCATTCACTTACTTATGCGACAGTCTTCCCTTGTCAATTCCCATAATGAACCAGAGGACTTTTTGAAATAATAGGGAGGAAAGCTGCAAGTAATGGATGATTATTGGTAGGCTCCTATTTCTATCTCCATTGACTGTTTTATCCATTCATTTCTTGAAACATTTATTGAGTACTTAGCAGATAGAAAGATATGTCTTCTGCCCTCAAAGGAACCCAGAGTCTGGATGGAAGGGGAAAAAAGGACATGTGTCTGCAGAAGGGTTTTGGATAATGGAGTCAGAGATTGACAAGCTATCAGAGCTCAATTGACGAGCTATTGACCACCCCCAAGGTGTGGTTTATAAGGTCACCAAGGTCTGGGTTCAGATCTCGACTTTCAAAGCCTGGAGACTGGGTTTCGGCTGGTATGACCAGAGTTGTTTGGGCTCAGTTAGCTTGTAGCAGCTAACTTTGTGAGAGAACAAACCAGAATACCATTTGATACTGTGCACTGAGAACTAGTAGGCTTCCCTAGTAGCTCAGCTGGTAAAGAATCTGCCTGCACTGCTGGAGACCTGGGTTCAATCCCTAGTTTGGAAGATCCCCTGGAGAAGGGAACAGCTACCCACTCCAGTATTCTGGCCTGGAGAATTCGGTGGACTATATATAGTCCATGGGGTCGAAAAGAGTGACTGAGAGTCATCTTCTTGGCGTTCTCTTCTCCTCCCTGTTGGATTTAGACTCTGCTACCCTTTCCGCTCATTCCAGCCTGTGATTTTGTGTTCTTCTTTCCTACACCTTTCTGATATGGTGGGTGGTTAGAAACACATGGTTTATTGGTTTAATTATGCCCAATGCTCTCTTATCTGCTAAAGGTCAAGTCTGTCTCTAATGATTAAAGTTTCTTTCTTTTTAGAATGAGAGCATAATGTCACTTTGATCCACAATAATAATTTTTTTAAAAAAGGTTCATTTACTATTTCTCACCTTTAAGAAGTATTTGGATAAGTGTCACATAATTAAAGTTTCTTGAGTTGTTAATTCCACCAGGAAAATTCTATAGTAAATTTTCTTTCTTCCTGATGTTGTGATGGGGATTGGGCCAGAAATAACCCTAAAAGTCCTATTTCTTGACCTGAGTTATTTCATGAACATTTTAAAAGTGTGATAATTAATTTTTTAAAAATCTTGAGAGAACCAAATAAATCAAGATAAGGACACAGTAAGTGAGGATATAGAATATGTCCTCCTTTGAAGTGTATGTAATTTCTTTATTATACCTGATTCTTAGCACTTTTGACAATCTCTTATATTGTGTGACTTTGAAGCTTTTGGAATAGATTATGCCTCCAGTGCTTACTGTCACTCATCTCTGTGGCCTTTCATGGAACCAGGTGTATAATAAGGGTCACTGTGACTTTCATGATGAAACCAAGGGCCAGGATGTTGAAAGCCCTCCTGGAGGAGGCTGAATAAATCAACAATTCACCTGTAAGGACTTAGGTAGAGAATAGAGTTCCTTGCTTCTCTTCCTTTAGCCTGCTGCTGCTGCTGCTAAGTTGCTTCAGTCATGTCTGACTCTGTGCGACCCCATAGATGGCAGCCCACCAGGCTCCCCCGTCCCTGGGATTCTCCAGGCAAGAACACTGGAGTGGGTTGCCATTTCCTTCTCCAATGCATGAAAGTGAAAAGTGAAGTCGCTCAGTCGTGTCGGACTCTTAGCGACCCCATGGACTGCAGCCCACCAGACTCCTCTATCCATGGGATTTTCCATGCAAGAGTACTGGAGTGGGGTGCCATTGCTAAAAGAGGCTTATTCTAAAAGTTGGATTTGATTATTTTCAAAGATGGACACAGTGCAAATAAAGAGTGAATACAGGTGAAGTGCACACCACAGGGGGGAAACATAGGCAAGAAATAAGATTCTTAAAAAAATGAATGCCCTTTATACCCTGAGAAAACCGTGGTTGAAAAAGACATTTGTACCCCAGTGTTGATTGCAGCACTATTTACAGTAGCTATGACATGGAAGAAACCTAGATGTCCATCAACTAATGAATGGATAAAGAAGCTGCGGTACATATATACAGTGGAATATTACTCAGCCATAAAAAGGAACACATTTGAGTCAGTTTTAATGAGGTAGATGAACCTAGAGTCTATTATATAGAGTGAAGTAAGTTAGAAAGAGAAAAAGATCATATTTTAAAGCATATATATGGAATTGAGAAAAATGGTACTGATGAACCTATTTGCAGGCTAGTAATGGAGATAGAAACATAGAGAACAGATTTGTGGACATGGTGGGAGGGAGAGGGTTGGACAAATTGAGAGAGTAGCATGGAAACATACACAGTACCATATGTAAAATAGATAGCAATGGGAATTTGCTCTGTGACTCTGGGAACTAGCCTGGAGGGGTGGGATGGGGTGGGAGGTGGGAGGGAGTTTCAAGAGGGAGGGAACATGTGTATACGTGTGGCCGGCTTATGTTGGTGTATAGCAGAAACCAACATAATATTGTAAAGAGTTATCCTTCGATTAAAAATAAATTTTTAAACAATGTATACCCTGGAGTTCTTCCCCTGTGCTGAAGGAGGAGGGACCACAGATTTTACCCGAAGTTTCCTCCAGCCTTAGAAAGAAGAGAAACAGCTGGACAGGGGCTGGGCAATCCCAGCTTAGTAATTAGCCCAAAGATGGATTCTGTCAACACGACAGTTTCACGTGTGCTGTTTTTATAGCTCTGATCTGTTAATAGTAACCCAGGAATTACAGTCGATGGGAGAAAAAAAAAAAATCTAGAACATTTCTTTCTGAAACCCAAGGCCTGGTTATCTCATACTGACACTACAGTCTCTTCCAAACAGCATTAATTAGGGTAGATTAATTAGGTAGAATTGCTGCCTAAAGTCATGAGACTTTTTATTCTTTATGCATTTAAGCCTCATGACACAAGAGCAGTTCCAAGTTATAGGAGGGAAGGTAGTGTTCACAAGTCACAGATTCAGTCAACAAACATGGATTAAGGACTTGCCACGTGTCCCGCTGGGGATGTGGCAGTAAATAAGAATGGGTGTAAAAGGCAGGTAAGAGGCAGATGGACAACTATGTGAATGTGTTTAATGGCCCTGAACCTGGACACTTAAAATGATTCAAATGGTAAACGTAATGTCTGACTTACCACGATTTTAAAAAGGCAGTTAAGGCAAGTAAAAGGCAACTAGATCAAGCACGTGGGGTGGGGGAGTGTGAGGGTCTCTGAAAGTGGCCTCTTCCCTGCCTGCACTGGGTCCTTGGGCCCCGCGGTGCAGAGGAACTTGGGAGCCACTGCCCTCACCATTTGCACTTTAAGGAGCCAGCTGGGGTCTGGGGTCTGCAGTTCCTGACCTGAGGCAGAAGGGGAAGGGCCCGCTGCCCCGAGAGGCTGGCGCCTTTCCGTCTCCACTCATCACGTCTCGTCCTGGTGCTCTCCTTCACAGACGGCCCTCCTGAGACGACAGGACCGGTACCAGCGCTCCACCGTGCCCCCCAACGCACAGCAGGACGCCCAGAGCCTATTCGTGACAGAGGTAATGTGCTGCTTCTACACTAGTTCATGTGTTAATTAAGTGATTTTTCTCTAGCGCCGCCTCCCCCTTTAAAAATTTCAGTGGTATTTTCAAGACAGTGTCAGAGAAAGACAGTTACATTTTTATCATGGCCATTAAAATAGTCAACAGACTAAAGTGCAGTTTTCCGAGTCTGAAACGTGGACAGAAATGTCAACAGGGGTCCATCTGATGACAAAACACAAATTTGATAGAACTTATTTCATAGGCTTAAAAATAGAGTAACTTGTAAGTGGACACCTGGCAGACATTGATATTATTTTCAAGGGAGACTCTGCACATGCATTTATGTATTTGTTGACTTCATGTATATGTTTGTACATGTAACTTTTTATTGATACTAGTTCAGTATTCACGAAGTGGCAGGTAATAATGAGTATGATAACTATCCTGTATCAATATATGATTATTATTACTTTTGTTTGATCATACAGGTAATGACTCTTTTGTTAAGGAGGAAAGAGAAATTATTACTGCATCGAGATTGCCTTCTTTTTCTTTCTGGGGTTTGTTTCTTCCTCCAGGTGCCTTTAGATGGGATGGATGAATTAGGTGTTTTAACCTTGTTTCTTGAAGTGCTCCTTCAGTTAAAAAAAACAGTGAATTTTTATCCCCATTCTTCTAGTTGATGTTTAGAAGCTAACCATGCCGTCAATAAATTTGCCTGCTACAAAGAAGCTACGCTATTGTAAGTGAAGGCCAATTACAATAACAACATTTAGATTCCATGGATTGCTAAAGATTTTTTTTTTTTTTGATGTGGGCCATGTTTAAATAGCTTGCTTATTTTGGACTGAGCTGGGTCTTCGTTGCTTCAAGGACTTTTCTCCCGTTACAGTGAGTGGGGGCCACTTTTTGTTGCAGTGGCTTCTCCTGTTGCAGAGAACGGGCTCTAGAGCAGTCTCAGAAGTGGCACGTGGGCTTGGTTGCTCCAGGGCACGTGGGATCTTCCTGGATCAGGGATCGAACCCGTGTCTCCTGCATTGGCAGGTGGATTCTTCACCACTGAGCCACCAGGGAAGCCCGCCGTTGGGATTTTTGAAAAAACTGAACATGTGGTTAAATTGTCTGAAGTATGTTCTCTTATTGTTCTGAAAAGGTAACTTCTTCCCTTATCTCCTTTGCCGCTCTGCTCGTAACACTGATGCAAGACAAATGCAGTCTGATATGTTTACATCATCTCAAATGTTTGTTTTAAAACAGGACACCGGCACACCGTCCTGCAGCCTGTTTTGATAAAGAAAGTCACATTGTGGCACAGCCACGCCCCTCGCTCACAGATGCCTGTGACTGCTTGACATCACTGCTCAGACTTGATGGTTGCGACAGTGTGTCCCTCAGAGCCGAAAACATTCACTATCTCGCCTTCTGCAGAAAACGTTTGCTGATCCTTGTTTTAAGGCATATCATAAAACTTAATTACTAATTCAACTCTCCCAGTTTCTTAAAAAATAGGATTTTTGAAGGACGCCTCTCCATCAGAGTTCTTTCATCGCTGCAGTTTGAGCAATAGCGACTTCTGTGTGCAGGGGCCAGCACAGCCCCACCCTCTTGGGCCCCTTCCACCAGGGTGGAGTGCCCCAGCACTTCCTCCCCGTCCTCTTGTCCATGGGAGGATGACCTAATGGCTTAAAACACACACACACACACACACACACACACACAAAACCTTTCAGTGTAACTTCAAAATGTTACTTGAATTTCATGACTTTGAAAGGTCAGTCATGAAACCAGCCGGTCAGATTCCTGCCTCTTTAGAGATAGTTCTCCAGGTACTGATTTCTGATCGAACCCCTTGTCTTCTGGACTTTCTGCACCCCCAGTCTCGTGGGGGTTGCTTACCTTGTTCTCTGTTCCTGCCTTGGAATTCAGCTTGTGCCTGCCATGTGGGCAGTCAACAATGGCTTATGAAACAAGTGACTCTCTGGCTACTTAACCTGGTTAACTATATTTTTTGCAGTTTCTATTTTTTTTTTTTATGCTTGCTCCTTGGAAGGAAGCTATGACAAACCTATACAGCATATTAAAATGCAGAGACATCACTTTACCAACAAAGGTCCACATAGTCAAGGCTATGGTTTTTCCAGCAGTCATGTATGGATGTGGGAGTTGGACCATAAAGAAAGCTGGGCACAGAAGAATTAATGCCTTAGAATTGTGGTGCTGGAGAAAATCTTGAGAGTCCCTTGGACTGCAAGGAGATCCAACCAGTCAATCCTAAAGGAAATCATTCCTGAATATTCATTGGAAGGACTGATGCTGAAGGTGGAAACTCTGATACTTTGACCACCTGATGTGAAGAACTGGCTCATTGGAAAAGACCCTGATGCTGGGAAAGACTGAAGGCAGGAGGAGAAGGGGACGATAGAGGATGAGATGGTTGGATGGCATAACCCACTCAATGGACATGAGTTTGAGCAAACTCTGGGAGATAGTAAAGGATGGGGAAGCCTGGCATGCTGTAGTCCATGGAGTCGCAAAGAGTTGGCCACAACTTAGTGACTGAACAACAAATAGTTTAAAATATGTAATCTGTAGTTATCTTTCTTATCCATTTTGCCTAAGATATTAAAAATCTGGACACTCAGGTGTGTGTTCATAAATACACTGATTGTGGGGAGGGAGGTGGGAGGGGGGTTCATGTTTGGGAACGCCTGTAAGAATTAAAGATTTTAAAATTAAAAAAATTAAAAAAATTAAAAAAAAAATAAACACACTGATTGTGTACAAGTATATACTTATTTGGGCTTCCCTAGTGGCTCAGGGGTAAAGAATCCACCTGCAATGCAGGAGCCACAGGAGATGTGGGTTTGATCCCTGGGTCAGGAAGATCCCCTGGAGGAAGACGTGGCTACCCACTCCAGTATTCTTGCCTGGAGAATCCCATGGACAGAGGAGCCTGGCGGGCTACAGTCCATGGGGTTCCAAAGAGTCGGACATGACTGAATTGACTTAGCATGCATGCATACGTGAAGAGGTCATGGTGTCACTGTGAACTGGAATCTAAATCTTTCTTCCTAGTTACCTCACACCATCCCTTATAAATAAAATGAGATGCTGAGGGCAAAGTGTGTAATACTGACTAATGAGCAAGTTGTAATGTGTTGTAAATACCATGAAAGAGTCTTTAGGGTCGTACTTTTCATTTACTTTCATGTCCTCATAGAGGCCACATGACTTCTTAGGAACCTATTGGGTTTAAGTCAGAAGCAACATGTTGTTATGTAAATGGAGGAGGTGAGGTTTGTCTCCTTGTAACCTCTGCTCCTGGACCACGAATGATAGTGACTTTAATGACCCCTCTCCCAAGTGTAATGTTTCGGTGGGTCTTAAGCTTCAAGGAACCTCTGTCTGTGGTGGAATTTCAGGCATGAGAGAGTTGAGAGGAAAGAACTATTTTGATGTTGGTGTGGGTGTGCATTCATAAACTTTCCCAAATGTTCTCCAGAAGTCATCACATGTCTTTTTCCTTTTTCGCTTATTCTTGCTATTTTTTCTGCTCCTCCCAATAGTGCATCAAAACCTATAACTCTGACTGGCATCTTGTGAACTATAAATATGAAGATTACTCAGGAGAGTTTCGACAGCTTCCAAAGTGAGTACACGAACTGACTGCACAAGATGGGGTTAAACACACAGAGAAAGGTCTTTGTACTTGAAACACCTAGGGAAGTGAGTAACTTCACATGCAATCAGAGTGATCACAGAACGTGTTTCTAGATGGTTTATGTGTATGTGGAGGCTTCCTTGGTAGCTCAGCTGGTAAAGAATCCACCTGCAATGCCAGAGACCCTGGTTCGATTCTTGGGTCAGGAAGATCCCCTGAAGAAGAGATAGGCTACCCACTCCAGTATCCTTGGGCTTTCCAGGTGGCTCAGCTGGTAGAGTCCGCCTGCAATACAGGAAACCTGGGTTCAATCCCTGGGTTGGGAAGATCCCCTGGAGAAGGGAAAGGCTACCCCCTCCAGTATCATTGGGCTTTGCAGATGGCTCAGCTGGTAAAGAGTCTGTCCACAATGTGGGAGACCTGCGTTCGATCCTGGGTTGAGAAGATCCCCTGGAGAAGGGAAAGGCTACCCACTCCAGTATTCTGGGCTGGAGAATTCCATGGACTATATTATATAGTCCGTAGGGTGGGAAAGAATTGGACACAACTGAGCGACTTTCACTTTCAATGCTTTTCACTTTTTGTGTGTATGTGGGTTAGCTGTTGTTTACAGGGAATTTGACCATAGAACTTAAACCTAGTACTATGGGATTGGTCAGTGATAAACTCATGGATGGTTTAATTGTGTTCAGTACCACTCAGGGTACCACTGATAAAACACAAACAGGTGAGGTTTTTTGGTTTTTTTTTTAAGTGAGAAATAGGAAACAAAGTAAATATAAGGGTATTGAACTATGTTGGAGTGTGTTTTATCTTAAAAAGAATATTTTAAAGAGACATGAAAAGCATTTTATATTGAACAAATTTTATATTTTAAAAAGCACTTTCCCAGACAAATTTCTTCACTTCCTTTAAGGTATTAACTCATTCTGAACTACGCCAAAAGGCAGTGTGTTTAGACTGATAGTTAAAGGGTAGTTAAAGTAAACCAGGTATAGATAGGTCTTGCCTTGAGAGGAGATCTGCTATAAAGTGGCACATCATGAAATGATACAATTGGCAAATTTTGGTTTATTATGAAAGTTGAAAGCAAACAGTGATGGATTTTGTGTCAAAAGTAACTGTTGCCAATGAAAGTTGTACTTGAGACTCTATTAATAATATATTTTTCTTTGTGTTTGTTGCATCTGTGAGTTTGAACTGTTTTTACTGTTCTCAATGGACCTAGCTGTTTGTTTGTTTTTTTCTGTTTGTGTGGTTCAGCCACTCCTTAAGAGTGTTCAGCCAACTTCCCAGTCTTTTCTTTTAAACCTCAGCTGAGAACACTCCCTTCCAGCATTGTCTTCTCCAGATGGCTCTGCTCCTTGCTTCTATATTTACCCAACACTCATCCTGGCCTTGATTCTTCCCCTTTAATTGAATTCACCTATGGTTACTGATGGGCTTGTTCATGCTGTTCCCATGACTGAAAGAGAACAGACTGAGGATATAGTATGTTTACTACACGATAATACTGTTGCTGCTGGTGGATTTTACCTCTGAGCATTAATAAAGAGTTTCAATCATGTGATGATGAGGAGGAGTTTGTGACAGTGACTTAAGAACATAGATTCTATAGTCTGTGGTGTCATCTACTTCCTCTGCCCTCTGTTAGCCTCAGTGTCCTCATCTGTTAAGTGGTCTTAGCACTGGTTCCCACCATCTAAAGGATGAAGGGAAGTGCCACATGTGGAGTGAAGCACAGTGCCTAGCATGTAATAGCTGGAACTGTTATTGTCCTCTTTTTATCATTAATACCATCATCATTAAGACTGCTTTGCAGTCACTTCAAAGGCAGTGACCTCATTTAAGCTTCATATTAAAGTTATTCTGCTGCTGCTGCTACTGCTAAGTCACTTCAGTCATGTCCGACTCTGTGCGACCCCATAGATGGCAGCCCACCAGGCTTCGCTGTCCCTGGGATTCTCCAGGCAAGAACACTGGAGTGGGTTGCCATTTCCTTCTCCAATGCATGAAAGTGAAAAGTGAAAGTGAAGTCACTCAGTCGTGTTGGACTCTTCACGACCCCATGGACTGCAGCCCGCCAGGCTCCTCCGTCCATGGGATTTTCCATGCAAGAGTACTGGAGTGGGTTGCCATTGCCTTCTTCGCCACGTCTTTATTTCTTCGCACACATTACCATTATTAATATGCCTAACTCCCAGCAAGCTATGCCATCTTGTCTGTGTAGCTTTGGGGAGCAATGTCGTCAGTTGTTTCCATTCTTCAGCCAAGTGGGCCAGCTTTGGATTTGTTAAAGGCTTGTTCCTCTGATGTGAGAAGAAATGTGGCATCTCTTCATAGACTAGGTAATTCTAAAACAAGTTTCTTTCTTCTTTTTTAAGCAAATTGGCCAAGTTGGATAAACTTCCAGTTCATGTCTATGAAGTGGACGAGGAGGTCGACAAAGATGAGGTAGGATTGCTCGCTTATGGATTTAAAAATCGACTTAGTTCACAGTTAGATGATTTATTGGAAAATTACCAACAGGTATCCAAAATAGGAATTAGAATGTTTCTTGAAACAGGGGAAGAATTTTTTTTTAATGTCTTGTTTGATTGAAATAATGGTCTCTGTTTCAACTGGACTGCATAGCATTGCCTGTTCCTCTGGTCCTTGTTTATTTGTTCTGAGATGGTTTTCAAAGGCAAGATTTGGCTACATTGTTAAAAAGATCAAGATAACTTAGATCCCAGGTTTAGGTTGTTTTTCAAGGGATATTTGACACAAACTGGCAGCCAGTAGGTTTTAAATGGCTGTTTCTTCAGGGAGAGCTTTGAGTGAAGTAAATGGCACCCAGAAGCTCTGATTTTAACCAGCCCACTTTCCCTACTGTTGGAGGATGGGTGATGACTAGGCATGTGTAAAGGATGCTGAGTTGGGGCATTAAGTGTATTGCGTGCACCTAGCAAGGAAAACCTAATAAAAAAGTTAGTACCACCTGTCTCTGCATTTCTTCTTCTCCCCCACTCAGCTCAGTGTGGGCATTAATAATGTGCACAGCAGCGAAGTATTTCAGAAACCACTTTGGAAATATTCTGGGAAGAGTTAGTGGTCATTCGAAATGAAAAACAAGATATTAAAACCTTGGTGTGAATTAATAGTGAGAGGAGGACTGATTGAAATAACATGTAAGGGCACACAGCAAACTGTGAGATCCTAGGCAGGTGAGTTGTTTCTATTATTGCAGATAATAATGGCAGCAGTAAAATCACCAAGACTAAAATTGAGGTGATCTCAGACAAAGTATAAGATGGGTCCTTCTGCATTTATCTACTGGATTGTAGAAATAGCTTAGGAGGTATGAGCTGGGTGACTGACACTGTGTGGTCCTCTCTTCCTAAAGTTCCTACTGAAGTGTGTATTGGGCCCAGCCTTAAAGGGGAAAAGGCATCACCAGGGGGTGATCTTAAGAGAATAAAGAAGGGGCCCAGATCAGTGTGTCATGGAAAGTTTGTGTATTTGTGTGTGTGTGTGTATTTCATGTCTGCTTATGGTGTGTACAGATGTATACCTGACCTATTTTTTGCAGCATCTGGCCAGCCCATGCCCTTTTAAACCCAGATCTCAGAGTTGGGGTCAGAACTTGAAGAAACAAGTTTTATTAACTTTTCTAGCTGTTGCTCTTCTCTTCTCTCTCTCCCTGCTGTGTTCTCGCCTCTCTCCCTCTTTTCTATTGGCCCAGCATTTTATCTCTCCTTTCTCTATTGCCTCATATTTCCTTCCTTTCTTATTCACCTTTCCCTGAACTAAGCCTCTGGGAAGTTTTCCAGAAATTTGCTTTTGTCTTCCAACTCTAGGGGAGTGTAATGTGAAAACATTTTTCATGAAACTGGGCGAGACCTTACAACTTCAGTGGTCGAGTATGGTATGTACTTTCTGTGGCTCATTAAACACTTAAAAATGAAACAACTTGGACTGGAACAAGCTTTGCTTTTTAATGGACTGGAGTTTGCAGAAATTTAGGCTTGTCCCCCTTATTTACTGGTAAGTGAACTTAGTAGGTATAAGTGCCAGGCGGTTTCCAGTAAAGGAGTGAGGGGCCACCTGGCATGAATTGAACCGATCTGCCATCAGTGATAATGGGAGATTGACAGTGGTGTCCTTCTCTCCTAGGATGCCGCCTCCCTCGGCTCTCAGAAGGGTGGGATCACCAAGCACGGCTGGCTATACAAAGGCAACATGAACAGTGCAATAAGTGTGACCATGAGGGTAAGGAGGCCCATCACCCTGCTCTCCCCTGATTAAGCCCTTTCTGCTGTAGGTCTTGGAATGATGCTCAAGATGAATGGGTATGCTGTTCCTCCCAACAAAAGTGACATTGTCTGGTTAATTAGATGCTTCCCTGGTGATCAGTGATCGACCCTCACTGGTACAGTTTCCACCCCCTTCCACTTGTCACCCCCCGACCACCAGTGTGACAAGATTATTGGGAGGCTAGTGTGAAGGTGCAGTTGCCATATAGCCTTTCTTTCTCTGTGTTGATTACAAAAGGGGTACTCAGTACCTCGTAGAGCATCACCAAGGAGCTACACCTAAGCAATTTTGCTTTTCTGCAACAAAATCAAGAAAAATGGAAATCAATGACTAAGGAAATATGGTTAAGTTGGAAAGGAGGCTGCCAAGAGAAAAGTAAAACTAGTGTAAAAACTATCCAGGAGAGAAGTAGGAGAAGAGAAAGACCAGAATTAATAGTAAAGAGAAGCAATAGAAGGGAGGTGGGATGGGCAGGAGAGATAAAATTAAATCAGGGGAAATGCTGACTGTCATAACCCTGAGGCTGAAAAGTTGTCCAGTATCGTGAGGCCGAGAACACTTTCGACTCTGAGCGAGAAACCCTGGGGATTTGAGAAAGTTTCCATCCTTTCCAGCTGCATCCCAAATCAGAACTCACTGCCCTGATTCTGGGTGGTTATGTAAAAAATCTCTGATTCTCTGGGTGAGAAAAATGACCCAGGAATGTTAAGTGAACCAGCCCCTCAGAATTTAAATGCAGGGAAATTATTAGATGCGATGGAGAATCTTAACTCACCCAGCTACCTGGGTGCTGGCCAGAATGAGATTTGTTTTGGAGAGAACTGAAATGGTTTTTACGTCAGGGCATCATTGTGAGTTATTGAGAGAGATTGTGGCTCCTTTCATTTTGAAACAATCACTGTGTGTGTATTTTTCTCTCAGTCATTTAAAAGACGATTTTTCCACCTGATTCAACTTGGTGATGGGTCCTACAATTTGAATTTTTATAAAGATGAAAAGATCTCCAAGGAACCAAAAGGATCAATATTTCTCGACTCCTGTATGGGTGTGGTTCAGGTAAATATGAAACAAGTTTTATCATTGAGTTTTCTCATTTATAAAAATACTGTCTATGAATTAGCAGATTTAAGCAAACACTTTCAAAAATGGCTATATTTGTGGTAGAAATATAATGGCAGATGTAAAAATTGAGTTTGTTTTTCATCAGTTTAGAAGACAGTGGGTGCGAGACAGACAGAATTATGTTGTAGGAGGCCCGAGTGCTCTGGCAAATGTTTTTCTTCTTAAAACCTGGCTCATCTACTTTTTAACTGTGTGACCTTGGACCAGCTATTGACTGAAGTTTGTTCATATGCAAAATTCAGATAATGATATTTCCTTAGTAGGGTAAAAAAGTTAAAGGATTGGATGAATTAACTTGGAAATATTCAGGACAGTTCTTAGCATCTCAGTGATGACTTTTATCATCATATATATTGATCAAGAAGTTGGGTTTCAGGTGCAGACTGAGTTCATATCCCCATTCTACCACTGACCAGCTCTGTAACCTTGGAGATATGATTTAACTTCTCTGCACCTCAGTTTCCTCATTTGTTAAATGGGGCTAGTGATAGCACTGAATGTGGTTATGGAGAGGATTAATCAATACATGTAAAGAGCTTAGAACAGTGCTGGCACTTGGTAAGCATTCAGCCAATATTAGGTATTTTTGTTGCCATAAGTGCTGTTACAGTTGTAGAGTGAATCTTAAATGTTATTTTAATTATACATGATAGATGGCACTAGTGGTAAAGAACCCGCCTGCCAGTGCAGGAGATGTAAGAGACATGGGTTCAATCCCTGGGTCAGGAAGGTGCCCTGGTGAAGGACATGGAAACCCACTCTAGTATATTTGCCTGGAAAATCCCATGGACAGAGGAGCCTGGTGGGTTACAGGCCATAGGGTCACAGACTGGAGTGACTTAGCACACACGCAGTACATGAGCATGTTAATTTTATAGAAGATTAGATAGTACAGGTAGTGCAGAAGTCCCTGTTGGCCCCCATCTTTCCCTTTCTCAAAGAGCTGCCGTTAACAGTTTGATGTGGCTCCTTCCGTACCTGTGCGGAATTGCCTTTGAAAGCAGGTTGGCAGTTTCTCCATCTGCACCTTCATCCGTCCATCCACTTATCCCCTCCCCTCCCATTTCCCAGGAAGATCTAAGGTAGCAATTTGCAAAGATACCAAAAATATAGGATATTATAAATTTAAGGTGGGTGTGAAAGGTGAACCAGGAGTCAGAGTAGGGAAGAGACGAGGTGGGATTAATTTGAGGGAAAAGCATATATTTTAAAGAACTAACACCTTCTATGGGTGGGTGACACACTGGCTCTGCGCTTTCTAGTTCGGAGACCCGTTTGGTTGTACAGAGTCTGTAGATACAAACAACCCAATTAGTCAGAAGCTGCCCGAGTAATCTCAGAATGAAGCCCATTCAGACATTTCTCTTAGGGGCCCTCATACAGAGAGCACTGTGTGATTAATGAACAATCTCCTTGACGACTCCTCACAATAGACGCAGTCACCGTGATCAGAGAATGCTTCCTTAAAATGAGTCAGTATCTGCTGATGACATCGGCCCAAAGCTCAGTCCTTTAAGAAGGGTTGTTTTGTGGGGCCAGTGTAACTAAGGTTAGAGACACAGCTCTCTGGTTTGGCCCTTGCTTATGTATTGACACGTTTATTTAGAATTAAATTTTGTTTTCATCCAAAATAGTATGTTCATTTGGTTTAAATGTCAAAGAGCACAGAGAGGAAGCACTAAAGGTACATTCCTGCCAGCATCACCCTCACTTTGCCCACTCCCCACTCCCTGAAATGATCATTTTCAACTTTTCCCAGTATTTTTAAATTTTTTCTGGGCTCTATGTCCATATTGCTAGATAAGGAATGTTTGCTTCTCTTTGTTCATCAACTGTAGATGTTATGTGATGCTAGAGAGGATTTCAGCTCCTGCAGTCCTCCTTCCTGATCTAATCTGATGGTGACTCTGTACAGTCACCATCCTGAAAATTCCCTTTGCCTTCCTCCCTGTGTCAGAGTCCCTGTTTTCAGGATCCTGTGTCATCTTCTTTCACCCTTTGCTTTCTAACTTGAGAGGAACACATCCTCCAATTGCTTCCTGGGAAATTATTCATAGGATCTTAGTTTTTTAGTTAGTCTGTCTACAGACACCTATAGTTTTGCATTCATACTTGATTGACAGTTTGGCTGGGTATCAAAATCCAAGGTGAAATTTACCTTAGTTAGACATTGAAGATCTTCCATTGTCTTCTAGGTGCTAGTGTTACTTTTGGAGTCTGATGCCATTCTTATTCCCTATTAATCTTCTCTTTATCCCTAATGGATGGTAACCTGAAGTTTAGGTTATTGTGTCTTGACTTTGTTTTTGTTTTTGTTTTTGTTTTTTTTTAGTAGCTTTTTTGGTGAAGCATAACATATAAACAGAAACCACACAATGAATGTGTTGTTACTAAGTTTGGGTCTCTGTTGTCTGTGTGTGCTGAGAACTCTGATCTTGTTCTGGAGACTCTGTCCTGCGTGTTCTGTTCACCTACATCTTGTGAACTCTGGACAGTCTCTTCAGTCAGCAGAACTGTTGGACTCTGTTCAGGCTCGCCTTTCTGGGTCCAGGCAGAGAGCTAAGGTGCTGATAGGGCTCACCTCATTCATTTCCTTTATCGGAGATCATAGGGCTGCACTGATGGTTGCAAAATATCTGGAAACAGTTATTTCATCTCTTTTGCCCAGTTTTCTAGTAGTTAATAATGGGAGAAGTCCAGACTTTGTTGTTTCATCACAGTGAGCATGGAAGTTAGGGGTCCAGATGGGTCCAGACTCAGATGGCTGCAGGTGCCAAACCAATAAGTTAGGTGGAAGAGGTGTGCTTGTAAAGCAATGGGGAATGCTGGGGACTCTGACGAACTGGAACACAAGGGCTCCCTTCAATGGGGAGCTGATGCTGCTGGTGGCCCTGCCAGCTCAAGGCTGCTAGATCATCTGAGTTTTTTTTAGGAAAACCAGAAATACAAAATTTTAGTTAAATCCTGGTCTTTTAAATTACTGATGGTTATAACAACAGCAGAAACCCACAAACACTGTGCAGGACTGAAATTTTAAAAGGGGGTGGAATACAGGAAAGTGTACCTAGGCCCTAGGTCGAGATGACAGCACCCCTTAATGTCCACTGAAAATTATCTTTGCATCAACAGCTAATTGACCCCATGGTGCACTCAGCTTGTGACCCAGCCTCAGCTGAAAGCTGCCACTATGTAAACCAAATTATATCAAAGAATATTTATTCACCACATAAAGGGAGGCAGACCAGAGTGCATTATCAATGACAGTGAAGTAACTTCTTGTGTGGGATTCCCAAGTGGGAGTTTCATTTGTATTCTTAACCTGAGAGACCTTTTCAGTTACATTTTAGTTGAATTTTCTATCACTGACTTTTTAAAAAAATGTTTAAAGCAAAATGATATATAATTGGTAACATCATGTGGAAAGTAGAAATAATTGCTTTTGTTTTATAAGATAGTTGCGATGCCTGTTTTCAGCAGAGTATATTGATGGTCTGCAATATGGAGTCAGTGCATAGATGGTCTGCAATGCAGAGTAGTGCATAGATGGTCTGCAGTACAGAGTCAACACATAGATGGTGTGCAGCAAAGAATTCCTGATCATTTTGTCTCTGGAGCATATTTCAGACTCTACGGTTCTGAACTCAGTGGCCATCACTTCCTTTATATTCTTTTTGTAGGTGTGGTGGATGGCATTTTGCATTTAATGAATTGTATCTAAGGCTTCAAAAATTTTAAATCATTTGTTTCTATCTCCATATCTGTTTGTAAGCTAATCACCAAAATTAATGGCTTAAGTGTTACAGGTTTGTTTTTTTTCCCTAATATTGCTTTTGGACATTGTAAAAAAGTTAGTTGATCAATGCTGTGAGTTCAAAGAAATGCCTAAACTAAAATTAAAAAATAGACCCGAAATGAATCTTGAGCCCCTATTTTAGGACCTTGAAGTTGATTACACTTATTTTGTGGAGAATGAATCTGAGGCTCAGAGAGAGGAATAACTGGGAATCAAGACCTGCTGCTAGCCCCACGTTTACCGTATTTTTCTAATAAGAAGTTCATGAGGAGTGCTGAGAACTCCTTTCACACCCGCCTTCAACCCCTCCTGTGACGCTTGCTGTGAAGTGCGCCCATGGCATGATGGTCCACATGCTCCTCAGGAGCAGCTCTCTCCTGAAACCCATGCTGTAGAGGACTCAGAGCCGCCTTTGGGAGGCCACCCTGTCTCTGAGACCTTCACTGAGGCCCCCCAGGGCCAGCGGCTAACCAGTCAGCATTTTAATGAGTGAGCTGTCTGCCTGGCCCCAGCACGTAGGTGGCAGTGTGTGACGTCACGTCCCTCACCCTGTCCTCGCCAGGAGTCTTGTGTCATACTCCTCGGAGCTGAACCTCTGTCTAGTGCAGGCCCCAGGGTGATTGTACCCCCAGGGGAAGATTGATATTATCTGGAGGCAAGTTTGTATCATCACAGCTGGGAGGTATGCTACTGGCATCCAGGGGTAAGGCCAGGCTGCTTCCACACAGGCTGCAGGGCCCAGGACTGTTCCCGTTAACAGAGGGCCCAGGAGTCAGCAGTGCCCAGATGCAGAAACCCTGGTCTCCCAGCACATTCATCCTTTGAATACAGTGCACATGGATTACGGTTTTTATACTTTGGGCAGAAAAGCTGGGGGCATGAGGGAAGCTGGGGGAAGGGAGGCCTGGTGTCTAAATACCTTCTGAGACTCTTAAGTGGTGAGAAAGTTCCAGGTAACAAAGTCAAACCTACTGCTAAATAATAGCAGTGTTTAGTAGTGTTTGTCGCTCAATCGTGTCCAACTCTTTGCAACCCCACAGACGGCAGCCCGCCAGGCTCCTCTGTCCATAGGATTCTCCAGGCAAGAATACTGGGGTGGGTTGCCTTTCCCTTCTCCAAGGGGTCTTCCTGACCCAGGGATCGAACCTGGGTCTCCTGCATTGCAGGCAGATTCTTTACCATCTGAGCCACCATGGAAGTCCACTGATAATGGTTTGCTTTAAAAATGTGATACCACATATTACTTCATTAAAAAAAAATAGGAGCTAGAGAAATTGAAAATTTTCAGTGAACTTTCATTCATTCAGATATTTTTCAAGGGCCTATTACCTGCCAGGCAGTGTTCTAGAAACAGGGTTGAAGGAGGGAAGAACAGAAATCTCTGCCCTGAGGAGCTCCCATTCCATTGGATGGTCCAGACAGCAAATAAGATAAATGTAAAACCTGTAATGTGTCAGATGGGAAAATAAAGCCACGAAGAAGATAAATCAGGGAAGGTGGAGAGTGATGAGGGCTGAAGGGGAAGGGGCTTGCTTTTTTAAATGACTCAATCTGAAATGCCGGTGAGATAGTACTCACCAGCAGACAATAAAGAGAATTTTCAAGGGTGTCCCAATTCTTCTAAAATGTTTCTTTCCCTCCTTCCCCCTTTCAGAACAACAAAGTCAGACGTTTTGCTTTTGAGCTCAAGATGCAGGACAAAAGTAGTTACTTATTGGCAGCAGACAGTGAAGTGGAGATGGAAGAGTGGATCACAATTCTGAACAAGATTCTCCAGCTCAACTTTGAAGCTGCGATGCAGGAAAAGCGGAACGGAGACTCTCATGAAGGTAGGGAGGTGTGGCTCTCTCCAGGTGTGCGAACGCTCCACTGTGTCTTCCCTTTCCCCAGAGGATGCAGGAAGTAGATTACTGACAGGTACATGGAAGTGGGACACACGTGAGCTCCTTACAGATGGGCTGTTGGCCTTACAGTAGGATGTCCTACGCTGACATCATTTGTGTAAGGAAATCGTGTAATGGGAAGAACCACAGCTTTGGAGGCAGAAAGGAAGACCTGAGTTCAAGTCCCAGCAATACCAGTCGTCAGTGGTGAGACCTCAGGCGAGCTCCCTGTTTTCAGAGCCTTGGTTTACTCACTTGTAAAGTAGGAATAAAAACGGAACTTGCTGGTTGGTGGGAAGGTTAAGCAAGATAATGAATCTCAAGTGCCTGGCCGAGAGTCAGCACTTAAAATGCTAATTATGGTTTTTATTGTTATCATTAATCATATCCTTTGAAATTTTCAAGTCAGGGTTAGAATGGGCAGAAGCCACAGATTAAATCAGTGGGTGGGGAAATCTGGCTACATTCTTGACAATTCACATTTTATTTCAGGCCCTTAGACAGGTGATTCCCAACCCTGCTGGCTGTGCCTTAAAAGTGCCTGGGAACCTTTAACAGATGCCCTTCCCTTTCTCCCACCAGAGATTCTGTTTTAGTTGGCCCAGTGGGTGTGGCCACGTGGCCTGCTGTCCATAGCTAATGACAGTTCTGCTTAAACACTGCCCGTGCTGTTCCACCATCAAATATTCTGCGCTCACCCCTGGGCCTGGCATCAGCAGTTTTTAAAAGCCCTGAGGTGTTTCTGTTGGGTATCCAGATTGAAAACCACAGTGTTCCAGGCCACATAAGAGAAACAGCCTTCCTTCTCCTGTTTTAAATAAGATACATTCAACTACAAGTGACTTGGGTGATCTCTTTTACTGTTTTAGATGATGAACAAAGCAAATTGGAAGGTTCTGGTTCCAGTTTAGATAGCTACCTGCCTGAACTTGCCAAGGTAACCTCATGTTAAATCTTCCACTCTTCATAGGATGGTGTTGAAATGCTTCACAAATACATGGTAGTGAACTACTAAACTCATGGTGCGGTTACTGCGAATTTTTGACCACAGGCTTTGGTGAGGTAAAATACCGTTGCTGACCCGAGTCGGGTTTCAGTTTGTTTTCCAGAAAGTGCCTTGTGACATATTCTTTTTTTGTTCTTCTTTATTTTCCCTCCATGATATTTCATACCACATTACACATATTGAAGAAATAACCAAGATGCACAGGTAAATGTTTCCATGGTAACATGTCTGTGTTCACGCATATGCTCTCTTATTTAAGTTAATAGAGACAATTCCAAAGAGGATGGATCTGTATTACTAGTAATCTTGTTACTGAACCAAAAAGAGTTGCCTGAGTTATATGAATTGTTCCTGGGTCACTCTAAATGGAAGAACAAAATAGTTATACCTGTTTTTTTAATATGATTTTGAGAAGCTCAGAAATTACCGAAAAGCACAGAAAAGATTGAAACATCCACATTCCCACCACCCAGATTCCACACCTGTTACTGTATTGTTCTTTCAGTTTCAGTATCTTTTAAAGAAATAAAATATCCTTTATAGTCGAAATTATTTTTTTAAGCATCATCCTTACTCCATTCCCTTCTTCCCTTACAGCCTCATCTAGAGACAACCACTGTATGGATTTTCTAGGGATACCTCTTTTTGTTTTTCTTATCTTTACTAGTATATCTATCATAATAATATACAGCTGTGTGTTGCATGTTTAAAATGTTATGTAAATGATTACGTAGTTTTCTGTACTTGCTTTTATTTTTAATTCAGCCTCATTTTTGAGATCCATCCAAGTTGATATATAGATCGAATTCATACCCTTTATTGCATGTGTAAGCATTTTATTTTAGCAGTTCTCTTATTTTCATTTTTTTTCTATTACCAACAATGCTACAGTGAATGTCCTTGTACTTGTCTCCTTGTGTGCATCGCTGAATGATTCTTTTTAAATGAGAGAAATATCTTTGTCTTCTTTGGCCCTTTATATTCTTACTCTGTTATTCCCTTTTTATTCTGTCTCTTTTTTGTGTGTGAGAATACAGTGAAATAGAGACCCTACACACCCACATCTTAAACACTGTAATAGAAAACATGGTTTATCTATATACCATTATAAATAGACTGGCATTCAACATTGACCTTTACTTTAAGACAACATAGCTGTTCTAAAATATAAAACTTACCTCCCTGGCTGGGACTTGAGAATATTGTTTTTCTTTGGAACTTGACTGTTACCAGAGTGTCTTTTTAGCACCTGCCTATTAAAGCTAATTTTAGTGCCACCATTGTAACCTTCTAGGCTGGAAGAGTTTTGGCTTATGTGTTTGTTTGTGTTATGAACTTTTGTGTACCATATTTACGTTGAGATTTCTTTTTTGTTTCTGGATGTTTTGGGGTTTGTGATTTCTCAAAGCAAAATGTTTGTTAAAACAGATAATATATGCAGTTCAGCCTATAATTCAAAAAAGTAACTTTGTCCATTTACTGGGTGAACACAGTGGACACCTAAGAGAAGGCTCATATTATTTGAGCTTTGTTACTGTTGTTGTTCAGTCACTCAGTTGTGTCCAACTCTTTGTGACCCCATGGACGGCAGCATGCCAGGCTTCCCTGTCCTTCACTATCTCCCAGAGCTTGCTCAAACTCTTGTCCATTGAGTCAGTGATGCCATCCAACCATCTCATCTTCTGTCGCCCCTTTCTCCTCTTGCCCTCAATCTTTCCCAGCATCAGGGTCTTTTCTAATGACTCAGCTCTTCGCATCAGGGGGCTAAAATATTGGAGCTTCAGCTTCAGCATCAATCTGAATCAATCCTTCCAGTGAATATTCAGGACTGATTTCCTTTAGGATGGACTGGTTTGATCTCCTTGCAGCCCAAAAGACTCTCAAGAGTCTTCTCCAACACCACAGTTCAAAAGCATCAATCTGAATCAATCCTTCCAGTGAATATTCAGGACTGATTTCCTTTAGGATGGACTGGTTTGATCTCCTTGCAGCCCAAAAGACTCTCAAGAGTCTTCTCCAACACCACAGTTCAAAAGCATCAATTCTTTGGTGCTTATCTTTCTTAATGGTACAACTCTCACATCCATACATGACTACTGAAAAAACCATAGCTTTGACTTTGTGGACCTCTGTTGGTGAAATAATGTCTCTGCTTTTTAGTATGCTGACTAGGTTTGTCATAGCTTTTCTTTGAGCTTAATATTAAGTAGAAGTCTGTATTTTTCCTGTGAAGACATATAAGAGCCGTGCCTTCCTTTTTTCTCTTATTGACTACTGCTACCTGGACAGCATGATTTAGAATTCCTTGGTTGCCAGACTTAAAGGAGACATAGATCACATACATTTATTCTTTAAAGAGTATATTTATAAGATAGATTTGAAGCTGTTTTCAAACAGTGGGTAACGACCAACTTAGCTGAAGCTATTTTAATTGGTAAAAGGTAATTAAATTGGTTTTAACCTCCATTTCTCATTTATTTTTTGTTTTAATGTTTTATTTATTAATTTTTTCTTTTAACTGAAGTAGGACTTACATAGAGTGACGTGCCCAGGCACTAAGTGTATAGCTTGCTGGATTTCACGTTGGCACACCCACAGAACCCCCACCCATGTCAACATATAGAACATTTCCAGCACCTCAGCAGACTGTCTTGTATCCTCCGTCTCAGCTGATACCCTTACCGTTTTGACCTCTATCACCATAGATTAGTTCTAACTCTTCTAGAACTTCCTAAAAATGGAAGCATATATACGTACTCTTTGTGGCAGGCTTTTTAAGCTCAACAGTATGTGACCCAGAATAAAAAAGTGGATAGAATTGCATAGAGAATACTAAAGTGCCCTCCCCTTAATAATGATAGATATTAAGATACTATATATCATGCATATAAACATGTATATATGGAGAGAGAGAGAGTATGTGTGTGTGTGGTTGTGATGTAAATGTATTTCTTACTTCGAGTCATGGTCGAAATCTAAAAAGTACAGCATAATGGGCTTTAGCCAGACATCCTGGAATGTACAGTCAAGTGAGCCTTAGAAAACATCACTACGAACAAAGCTAGTGGAGGTGATGGAATTCCAGTTGAGCTATTTCAAATCCTGAAAGATGATGCTGTGAAAGTGCTGCACTCAATATGCCAGCAAATTTGGAAAACTCAGCAGTGGCCACAGGACTGGAAAAGGTCAGTTTTCATTCCAATCCCAAAGAAAGGCAATGCCAAAGAATGCTCAAACTACCGTATAATTGCAATCTCACATGCTAGTAAAAGTAATGCTCAAAATTGTCCAAGCCAGGCTTCAGTAGTACGTGAACCGTCAACTTCCAGATGTTCAAGCTGGTTTTAGAAAAGGCAGAGGAACCAAAGATCAAATTGCCAACATCTGCTGGATCTTGGAAAAAGCAAGAGAATTCCAGAAAAACATTGATTTCTGCTTTATTGACTATACCAAAGCCCTTGACTGTGTGGATCACAATAAACTGTGGAAAATTCTGAAAAAGATGGGAATACCAGACCATCTGACCTGCCTCTTGAGAAACCTATATGCAGGTCAGGAAGCAACAGTTAGAACTGGACATGGAACAACAGACTGGTTCCAAATAGGAAAAGGAGTACGTCAAGGCTGTATATTGTCACCCTGCTTATTTAACTTCTATGCAGAGTACATCATGAGAAACGCTGGGCTGGAAGAAGCACAAGCTGGAATCAAGATTGCCAGGAGAAATATCAATAACCTCAGATATGCAGATGCCACCACCCTTATGGCAGAAAGTGAAGAGGAGCTAAAAAGCCTCTTGATGAAAGTGAAAGAGGAGAGTGAAAAAGTTGGCTTAAAGCTCAACATTCAGAAAACGAGGATCATGGCATCTGGTCCCATCACTTCGTGGGAAATAGATGTGGAAACAGTGTCAGACTTTATTTTTTTGGGCTCCAAAATCACTGCAGATGATGATTGCTGCCATGAAATTAAAAGATGCTTACTCCTTGGAAGGAAAGCTATGACCAACCTAGATAGCATATTGAAAAGCAGAGACATTACTTTGCCAACAAAGGTCCATCTAGTCAAGGCTGTGGTTTTTCCAGTGGTCATGTATGGACGTGAGAGTTGGACTGTGAAGAAAGCTGAGCACTGAAGAATTGATGCTTTTGAACTGTGGTGTTGAAGAAGACTCTTGAGAGTCCCTTGGACTGCAAGGAGATCCAACCAGTCCATCCTAAGGGAGATCAGTCCTGGGTGTTCATTGGAAAGCCTGATGCTGAAGCTGAAATTCCAATACTTTGGCCACCTCACGTGAAGAGTTGACTCGTTGGAAAAGACCCTGATGCTGGGAGGGATTGGGGGCAGGAGGAGAAGGGGACAACAGAGGATGAGATGACTGGATGGCATCACCTACTCGATGGACATGAGTTTCAGTAAACTCCGGGAGTTGATGATGGACAGGGAGGCCTGGCATGCTGCAATTCATGTGGTCAGAAAGAGTCGGACATGACGGAGCGACTGAACTGATAAGGGGCTTAACTGTTGTTCCCCCTCCCCACCCGCCAGCCTATCTCATGCCAGCTCTCAAGTGTTCTAAAACCATTTTACTTAAAGAAGGTAGAAAAAGGCAGAAGGTAATTTTCAAAGGGAAAAAGAAAAATTAAGCTGTGCCATCGCTCATCGGCATGCTGTGGTGCAGCAGCTGACCCTGTGGGGCAGGTGTCTGTCAGCGAGACCTCTTGTCCAGGCGCCTGCTTGGTGGCCAAATACAGTATGAGGGGCTCAGGCACCTGTGTGCCTGGCTCTCAGCCCCTCCATCATCCAGGGCCCCGAGTGTGAGTGGTTTTGACTGTTTCCAACTCCCTTCAGTGTTTCTGGAGCGGGGATCATCGGTACCTGTTAAGAAAGGAGGAAGGTTGATTGATCATTGGTTATCCTGATTTTAGAAGGAATGGATTCCAGAGCTGCAGAATCTGAGACTGAATCGGGGGAGGTGGGGAGCAAGGCTGTAGTCCCACAGCTGTACGAGAAGGGAGAGTTTAGTCAAGGGGATGAGGAAGTTAAGGGGTCAGTAGTGGGGTCCATGGGGAGGTCAGGTCACCTTTGAGCTGGATTGCAGAGAAAGGACTAGAACAATGGGGGCAGGCCAAGGTGTAATTTAATGGCAGGCTCCTCAGCGCAGCCCCTCTTTCTGCTTCATTCATCCTGTTGCCTCAGCTTTTGTTTTCTGCTGTGATTGAGACATAACCAAACAGGATGTGAGCGACAGGAAGTTGTTTTAGTACAAAAATAGTTGATATTTCATTGTGGAATGTAATGCAGGGGCCCTTGACATACAGTAGGAGTGATGTGAACTCAGGTTTTGGGCATATTTTGTATATTCCTGGCCCTTTGGTTGCTGGTACATCTAGTACTGGACATTTTCATTGTTTTCTGATGGGGGCATACTGTGTATACGCTAAAACCTGTTCTTTGCCTTTTGTTGTCTAACACAGAACCAAATATTTGTTTGTTTTAAATGTACCAGCATTTAAAGTATCAAGAGTACATAGTCTTATAAACATGTTTATTAAATATACAAACTGTAGTTAAAGTTAGTTGATTGGTTTCTCCTCTTCAGTGTCAAGGGGTAATATGGTAAACCTGATTACTATTTATTTGATAAATATTTTTTTTCTGGTTACATTTACCTTAGGTAACATTGGAATGACTATGCACACACATATATATATCGTCTCCTGTGTAAAGATAGTATGAAGAAAACTCTCATTCTCCTTATATTTTCCTCCATAACTTTTCTATTTTTGTGTTCTTGCTGTACTCAAAAACAGCCGCTCAATCTTAATTTGGTCTCCCCAAGTGGTTGGGAAAGAGAACCATTGTTTAATGCTAAACCAAAATTGCTCCCATCCTATTACTGTATAACTTGTTTTTAGGGAATGAATTTACCTTCCTAGGTAAATTTTACACAGTTGAATGCAGACTAGAGTGTGGTGTTTCAGATTTTATAGTCTGACTGAGGTTCAGTAAGCATCAGGGTGCCAAGCTCACAAGTATTTGTTAGAAACCAAAGAATTTCAGACACCTTCTCTGAGTTTTTAAACCACATTGTAATAAATGCTTCCTTCCCTGTATCCTAGTCCAGAAAACTATGTCATTGTGTTACGACACAAAGGAATTGGCTAGGGTTGTGTTTGTGAGGTCAGCTGGCATTCCATTTCTTGGGCTTCCTTATCTAGAATGTTTTATTGCAGCTTTGTGTCACAGAGGGTGCGATAGTAGTCCCAGGGAGTTAAATATCAGGGAAGTAGTAGAAACGAATCATGACAGCTCTGTAAATTAAAAAGTATATATTCTGACTTCAAAGGATTTTGCAAAGTCTTCCTATTTCCAACCCATTGTGTTTGAATGAGCCAACAGTCAGAATATTTTTCTGATGACTCACCCTCAAAGTACGATGCTCTGGCCTCCTATTGTTTTACCTGCTCAGAGGTAAACTTAAGTTGTTCAGTTCAGTCATTCAGTCGTGCCCAACTCTGTGACCCTGTGGACTGCAGCACACCAGGCCTAAACTCTGCAGTAGTTCTTCTCGGAACTCTTGAATGGCTGGTTCATAACTGAAGAAAGGAAGAAACCATTGTCAGGGTGCATCATTAGTGATTAAACTTGGGCTTTACAGGAGTGGGTGGAATGGCTTTTGTTTTAGACAATTCATTCTCTTCTGTGATTTCTGAGAAGTGTCAGTTTTTACAGAGATGGCTCTGTCGTTACTTTTCTTTCTCCATTTTCCTCTCGGTTTCCTGTACATGGAACCCAAAGTATCAGATGGACAGTGGGTAGGATGGCAGCAACTGGGTTTGGGGAGGAGCAATTGCATTATTCTTCCATCCACAGTATGGACGGACCTCAGGTTATTTGAAGAGCAGGGCTGGTTTCTGTCACTTTGAGAAGTGCTGGACAGCATTGTCTGTGGGCTATTTTTTTGCAGTTCTGTTTTGTGGGCTCTTAGATTGTGAAAGTACTTCAGCTCGGTTCGGTTCAGTCACTCAGTCATGTCTGACTCTTTGCGACCCCATGAACCGCAGCACACCAGGCCTCCCTGTCCATCACCATCTCCCGGAGTTCACTCAGACTCATGTCCATTGAGTTGGTGATGCCATCCAGCCATCTCATCCTCGGTCGTCCCCTTCTCCTCCTGCCCCCAATCCCTCCCAGCATCAGAGTCTTTTCCAATGAGTCAACTCTTCACATGAGGTGGCCAAAGTACTGGAGTTTCAGCTTTAGCATCAGTCCTTCCAAAGAAATCCCAGGGCTGATCTCCTTCAGAATGGACTGGTTGGATCTCCTTGCAGTCCAAGGGACTCTCAAGAGTCTTCTCCAACATCACAGTTCAAAACCATCAATTCTTCGGTGCTCAGCCTTCTTCACAGTCCAACTCTCACATCCATACATGACTACTGGAAAAACCATGGCCTTGACTAGATGGACCTTAGTTGGCAAAGTAATGTCTCTGCTTTTGAATATGCTGTCTAGGTTGGTCATAACTTTTCTTCCAAGGAGTAAGCGTCTTTTAATTTCGTGGCTGCAGTCACCATCTGCAGTGATTTTGGAGCCCCAAAAAATAAAGTCTGCCACTGTTTCCACTGTTTCCCCATCTATTTCCCATGAAGTGATGGGACCGGAAGCCATGATCTCCGTTTTCTGAATGTTGAGCTTTAAGCCAACTTTTTCACTCTTCTCTTTCACTTTCATCAAAGTACTTACTACCAAAATTTATTTTATTTCATTGTCTTTACTAGAACTTAAGTGAAAATAACTCTGATGCTTGGAGGGCTTGGGGGCAGGAAGAGAAGGGGACGACAGAGGATGAGATGGCTGGATGGCATCACTGACTCGATGGATGTGAGTCTGAGTGAACTCCAGGAGTTGGTGATGGACAGGGAGGCCTGGCATGCTGCGATTCATGGGGTCGCAAAGAGTCAGACACGACTGAGTGACTGAACTGAACTGAAGTGAAAATGAATGTGTTTTCTATAATAAGTAAAAATATTCAAAGTCACATAAAGAAAAGTTCATCTTTTCCCTTCAACCTCCATCCCCACATTTCTGAGAGCACCAATGTTATTAACCTGTTATAGTTTCTCCTTCATTAAACCAATTGTTCATGGAAACGTACATACACATGTGTAGTGGTTTTAGTTATTTGTTTTTTAATGTGCTCATGATATATACATTACTCTGAAACTTGCTCTGCCACTTAAAAATATTTGTTTAAGGGTCTCTCTAGGGCCATACAGGGTCTAGTTCACTCATTTCCATCAGTTCAGTTCAGTCGCACAGTCTTGTCCTATTCTTTGTGACCCCATGGACTGCAGCATGCCAGGCTTCCCTGTCCATCACCAGCTCCTGGAGTTTGCTCAAACTCAGGTGCATCAAGTCGGTGATGCCATCCAACGATCTCATCCTCTGTCATCCCCTTCTCTTCCTGCCTTCAATCTTTTGTCTTCAAACTCATTTCCATAGCTGCATAATATTCCAAATATGGCTACTGCACACTTTATTTAGTCATCTCCCTATTCACGAGCATCTAGTTAATTTTCTGTTTTTAGCCTACACAAGCACTGCACAATAAACATCGTAACATATATAAAACTTAAATACTCACACTCTTATTTCAGTACTAGGAATTCCCCAAGGTGGGATTTCTGGGTCACAGTTTATCATGTTTTTAGTGCTTTAAATATTACCAGGTTACTTCTCCAAAAGGTTGTAACAACTCATATTCCCGTTTCTCTGCATCCAGAGGAATAAGAAATGATGTTTCACTGCTCTAATTTCTATTTTACTGCTTAGCAGTGATATTTTTCATATTTTCATGTTTATTTGCCATTTGTTTTTTTTTGCTGCCTGACTTGCCTAATTATATTCTTTACCTATTTTATTTTTTCTGGTCTAATAATTAAAGAGTGTTGGTACTGAAACCAGACAACCTTGGTTAGAAGCCAGATTTCTATTTAGTGTTATGAGTTTGGAGCAAACTTTGGAGCAAAGTGTTTGCTCCAAATATGTCCCTCATGCCTCAGTGTTTTCTCCTAAACAAGGATAATAATAAGACTTGCCTCCTAAGGTTGTACCAAATTTAAATGGGCTTTTAGGGTAATATCTAGCATAGGCTGTTATGAATGAATACCCCCTTTTATCACTATGATGCCTTCTTGTATTTTATTATTCCCTGGCTCTGGGGCAAAGCCACATTTTCTTACTGCCTAAGTTTTACTTGGTAATTGTTTCAAACACTGTTTATCAGACGTACCCTCTTTTTAAAGCACTCGAGGCCTTGGGAGGGCTGGGAGGAACTTTAAGAAGCTGAGCCTGCTTTTTATCTATCTCAGAGCAGAGCTGTCGATGTGTGTAAGGTAGAGTATACACTTTGAGGTTATTTTTACATCTAACATTGTCCCTTCTTCCCCATTAAGTGGTTTTTCTGGTGAAGAATATATCTCTTGGATATTAGTGGCAACATTAGCATGCTTTGAATCTATTTTGGCTAGTTGATTTTTTTTTTTTTTTGAGTGTATCTGCATCCCCGTTTGCCCTCCAATTATATGGAGCTCTTAGCAGTCATTCTTGCTTTGTTCATTTCTCATCTCCTAGCGTCTCCTAGTCTGCTTGAGTCAACAAACATCTTTCAGAAAGGCACCAGGGAATGCTTCTACATTAAGGACCCATTCCCTGGTGGCTCAATGATAAAGAGTCTGCCTGCCAATGCAGGAGACATAGGAGTCTCGGGTTCAATCCCTGGTTCGGGAAGATCCCCTGGAGTAGGAAATGGCAACCGATTCCACTATTTTTGCCTGGAAAATTCTATGGACAGAGGAGCCTGGGGGGCTGCAATCCATGGCATCACATAGTCAGACATGACTGCGAGCACGCTCTCCTGCTACTATGCCAGCTGTGCTCCAGTGTCTGAGATTATAAAGTTTGCCCTTGTTCAAAGACTCCAGCAGAAATTCAGGAGAAGAATGTGTCACTGTGGGTGGTGGCTCACAGGATGTAGTACTGATGTTTTTGTTAGGAAATCTCATGGACAAAGTAAAGCAAATTCTTCTTTGGGTTCAGTTAAGTATATTCTGTGTGCACATATTCTGGCCCTTTTGATGTGAAAAACTAGGAAAAATGATGGGCTTGACAGTTTTCAAACTTTGTCCACCCCCTCCCAGCTGCCCTGCCATGGGCAAAAGCATGAGCTGATCTGTAGGAAGGCCCCTGAGCCTCCAGAAGCCTTAAAGCTGCAGGGAGAGGATCAAGATCAACTTTGTCATGGAAGGAGACTGGAGCCAGCACCTTGTTCAACATGTTTACTGGGAAATGAAAACCGAGTCCAAGGGGGCTGAGTGGCTTGCTCAAGTTCACACAGCTAGTTCACAACTGAACTAGAACTAATACCAAGTTTCTTAGCTGATATTCTGGTGGTCATTTCATTCTGCTCGATGTAGACAGTTGTTTAAATACAGTCATGATAGAGTTTGGGTCATTGCATTACAGGTAGATTCTTTACTGTCTGAGCCACCAGGGAAGCCCTTGCATCATGGCTGAAAACATTTTAGAATAACTCCATGGCTGGGAAAATGAAGAAGATGCTTAATTTCCAATTGGCCATGATTAGATATGTGATAATAGACCTCGGTAAGCTACCAGCAGAGAGGACTAGACACCCTCTCCAGTCGTTGTCACTGCTGATTGTGTGCCGAGATATGACTCATGATCTTTGAGCACAGGAGCAGATGAGAGAGGGCGTTTTATTAAGAGCTCTGACTGCCAGGAAGAGCAGGGTATAGATTTAGAGGCATCAGGTGTGAGGCATAAGGTGGCTGGAGATGACTTCTGTCTTGTGACTCTCCTAGAAGCTTCCTCTTCTGCCTGTTCCCAGATCACACTGCTCCAGCCCCCATCGCTGCCGCCATGTGTCTTTTCTTCTGTCCATCCCTTCAGTGTTGGGGCCTCTGGGTTTGTCCACAGACTTGCTTTCAGACTTCCCCCAGGGACCCTCACCCAGCCCCCAAGACTTCTGTGCTGAGGTTCTCCTTGTCTGTAATTCCAGCCTTCCTCCCCACCCTGTGTTCACATTGCATCTTTCTGGCTGTCTACTGGATGTTACCAGTTAGAAATCCCACAGGCATCTCCAGAATCCAGTCTACCACCTTCTCAATAAACCTGCTCTTCCTCCCAGATTAATTGTCAGCCAGCAGGCCACCCAAGCCTAGGAAGGTGGGATTTGTTCTGGGCCTTGCTGTGAGGCTAGGAGCCTGTTGTCATAACCCGGGAGAGACCATGTGGATCTCCTGGTCTTTCCCTTTTTAATCCATTACTTCAGCCCTACCCGTGGGGCAGATCTATTGTAAAATGCAAAACAGGTTATTTTATTCCCTTGATGAAAACATGGCAGAATTTTTTGATTCTGGATTCTGGATTCTTAATGAAATCCCCAGGCCTCACTATACAAATCTGACTCATTTCTCTACATTTTTCATCATGTGCCATTCATTGTAATGAATGACTCAATTGCTCAAGTGTGAACTTGTGCTTTTATACCTGTAGTCCCTCCTCTTAGAATGCCCTTCTCTTCTTTTGTGGCCAAATGTCCTTACCCTGCGAGATGGACTTTCCTCTGGGAGCTCTTTCTTGTGGCCACCCCCTGGTGCCGGTTGGCTCGCTGTGTGCACGGTTTCCTTTGCCGTTTGTATTGCTGTTCATATTCTGTCTTCCCTGTTCCTTGGGGACAGGGACTGCACTTCACTCATGTTTGTGTCCCTAGCCTGACATAGAATATGTGCTCATGAATATTTATTGAATGAATCAGCATTTCCCCCCTTGCCTGCCACCGAAACCAATGGCTGTCCCTCAAGATCCGCCATAGTTTTCTTTATTCCACCATCCAGAACATCTTCCTTCCCCGTCCTTTACTTGTAGCCTCAAGTCATAGGCTGAACTGTAAGTCCTTTCTACCATTTGGACTCTTTTCTGCTCTCATTATCTATCCTTTCTGTGCATCCTTTTCATTCGATCTGAAATGCGCATGTTTTCCTCCTTTTTGCTGTCTAAATTCTACCTCTTCATTCAGAGCTTGTCACCTATTTCATTACTCTATGAAGCTTTTCTTGATGGTAATGCTTAATTATTCTCTTTTGCTTTATTTGCATTGGTTTTGACTTTCCAGTCGATTGTCGTCTTCACAAGGGCAGGGATCAAGTCTTAGCTTCTCTTTCCCCCGCCCCATAGATCTTACATTGTGTCTGTCCTTACCACACGGTACTTATCCACAGTAATAGTCTGTCTTTGTTTGTTGACGTGCAGGTGACCCACCAAGATAAAGGCAGAGTTGTCCACAGTCTGGCTCTTCAGGATGGGGTAGCTTTCAAACATACCTAGATACCTCTGTAAGAAAAGGATATTTTTTAATGTGTTTCTTATTTTTTGTTTTATCTTGTTATCAGAGTGCCAGAGAAGCAGAAATCAAACTGAAAAGTGAAAGCAGAGTTAAACTTTTTTACTTGGACCCAGATGCTCAGGTAAGAAGTATTTTAATATTTAGAATAGTTCAAGGAAAGAAAAGCTTTGATAGGTTATTTGCTTGCTAATTTGTTTGCTTATTTATATATTTTGGATGAAAAGCAATATGATAGTATAGAAAATGCAGAAGAAAGAGAGAAAACAAAAACCGGTAATTTCATTACCATTGCACAATCATTGTGAACATTTGATATTCCATAGATTGTTGAAAATTGAAGGAGATTTATCCAAAGATGCACTAATCCACCAAAAACATACGTAATTTACCCTGTAAACCCACCACCAAGAAAATAGCATGCATCTCTACAGTTGCCCAGTAGACGGTACTTTCCCGACTGGCCCAAGCTCAGTTCCAAACCCAAGCCTTGCCATCCTTCAGTCCACATCTGTGTCCTGAGAAAACTCCAAACACGCATGGCGAGGGCCTCCAGGGCTGCCCATAGACAGGGCTGCTGCTCGGAGGGGCCAGCTGTCCTGCTGCATCTCCCCCCGAAGTTTCCTCTTCTTCATTTGTTATCTTTTTTTTTTTAAAATAGAACTTCTTTTCCCCATTTAATAATAAGTATTTTCCTCTGTCTCTTCTCAGACTTCAAAACCGTATAGTTTTTTGGACAGGTTTTTGTTTAGTGTGATGAAATATGCACAATATAAAATTTAGCACTTTAACCATTTTTAAACATACTATTCACTGGCATTAGGTAGAGTCACATTATTGCACAAGTATCAGCACAGACTCTTTCCAGAACTTTTCCATCCTCCCAAACAGAATGGGCACTCTGTGCCCGTTAAACAACAGCTCCCTGTATCTCCTTCCTCTCACCCTTAGTAACCTCTATTCTGCTTTCTGTCTTTAAGATTTTAACTGTTTAGGAAGCTCATATATGTGGAATCATATGATATTTTCCTTTTCATGTCTGGCTTGTTCCTCTTAGTATAATGTCTTCAGGGCCCATCCTTGTTGTAACATATGTCAGAACTTCATTCCTTTTTATGGCTTAGTAGTATTTCATTGGATTTATAGTATATGCCACATTTTGATTATAGGTGCTTCAGTTGATGAACACTTGAGTTATTCATAACAATAATTTTAAAGCTCTAAATAATCAGTCATTGAGTAGATATACCATCATTTATTTGACCATTATTATATCCTACATAAATGTATAAAATAGTAAACACAGTTTGTGTAAATAAATATGTATAGCTTTTCCATATTTTAAGCAGTTTCCTTAAGATACATTTATTATGGGATTTTTTTTTCTTAGTGGGAACATAATACATTTATATATTTGCATTTTGTTTTAAAGAGGCTTGACTTCTCATCAGCTGAGCCAGAAGTGAAGCCATTTGAAGAGAAATTTGGAAAAAGAATTCTCGTCAAGTGCAATGACTTATCTTTCAATTTGCAATGCTGTGTTGCCGAAAATGAAGAAGGGCCCACTACAAACGTAATTTTCCTTTTGAAAAACTAAAATTAAAAAAAAACGAAACACATTCCGAGGTTTCAGGTGAGCCTGTTGCAGTGCAGTCATGCCACGCAGTCCTCGTTCCTGGTGTTGGAGAGCAGAGGGTGAGATCAGAGTGCAGAGGGTCATTTGGGCCACCAGACAGGACGTTCACGATACAGGAGAAGAAGGGAGGCTGTTGCACTTTCACAGTAACTTGTAGCAGCAATCATACATAGGTCTAGTTGTCTCTTTGATAGCAGCGTTCTCTTGTCCCAACAGTTTGAGCCCTGGTGGTGATCTGGATTGTTTTGTTTTGTCCAGGTCGAGCCTTTCTTTGTCACTCTGTCCCTGTTTGACGTAAAATACAACCGCAAGATTTCTGCCGACTTCCACGTGGACTTGAACCACTTCTCAGTGCGGCAGATGCTGGTCACCACGTCCCCATCTCTGAGGAACGGCGACCGGCAAAGTTCGCCTGCCCCGCTAGGCATCCTCCACGAGGTCTCCATGCAGTACCCGAAGCAGGTGGGGGGCTGGCCCAGTGGTCACGCTGCTAAGGCTTACCTAGTACAAGCTGTGTAAATACATAAATGAAGCTTAAAATGTGCAGTTGGGGTAAATGAGACTCTTAATTAGATTGGTTGTGTATATCACAAGGCTGTCAAAGCAAGCTGAAAGAGAAATGGCTTTTGACTTCTCATTTCTTTTTTTCTAAACTTGCTGCTAGTTGCCTCCTCTGCCAAAGAGCCTTTCTGATCAAACGACGAACTGTTTGTTGATGAGTTAACCAGTTTGACGCTGGGTGCTTCTGATTAGTTCTGCTTTTTCAGTGCTGTTTGCTGATTGAGAATCTTTAATGTTCGTGAGATTTGTTTAATGTGACTGTAAATTCTGCTCGCTAAAGAAGATGGTTTGTTCCCTAGGGGATATTTTCAGTCACATGTCCTCATCCTGATATATTCCTTGTGGCTAGAATTGAAAAAGTACTTCAGGGGAGCATCACCCACGGTGCTGAGCCGTACATGAAGAGTTCCGACTCCTCCAAGGTATGGATGACTTTGGGATGATGAAAAGCAGTGGGGAAAAAAAATAGGAGTAAAAATGCTTAAAGAAATCACAGTTAAGCCATATTTATGTTCTAGAAGAGAGAGACTGCTTTCACTGTTCTTTGTTCAGTCACTCAGTCGTGTCCAACTCTTTGCAACCCCATGGACTGCAGCACACCGGGTTTCCCTGTCCTTCAGCGTCTCCCAGAGTTTCCTCAAACTCATGTCCATTGAGCTGGTGATGCCATCCAACCATCTCATCCTGTGTCATCCCCTTCTCCTGGAGCCTTCAATCTTTTCCAGCATCACTGTCTTTTCTGATGAGTCTGTTCTTTGCATCAGATGGCCAAAGTATTGGAGCTTCAGCTTCAGCATCAGTCTTTCCAATGAATATTCAGGGTTGATTTCCTTTAGGATTGACTGGTTTGATCTCCTTGCAGTCCAAGGGACTCCCAAGAGTCTTCTCCAACACCCCAGTTCGAAAGCATCAATTCTTGGCCCTCAGCCTTTTTTATGGTCCAACTCTCACATTTGTACATGACTACGGGCAAAACCATAGTGTTGACTATACAGACCTCTGTTAGCAAAGTAATGCCTCTGCTTTTTAATATGCTTTCTAGGTTTGTCTACTCTCATAGATTTACTCTTAAGAGTTAACCTTATGTGTCCAGTTTTCAGTGAAAAGTAATTCCATGTATAAACAAATACTTCATTTGACTAGACTATCCTGGCAAAGGAATTACCAGCTTAATAGTAAACTTTCTTTCATTAAAAGGTACATATATTATATTTAAATGGAGTTCATTTCCACTTGCTGGCGTGTGTCCAAGGTCCTGGAATTGTAAATTTGGATCCATTTACTCTTACATGTGAGACCGGAGACTAGGAGGTGACCTGGCTGGGATGGTCTGGCCAGTAGTGTCTGCAGATCGAGTCCACTTGTGTTTTGTCAGGTGGGACAGGGCTCTGGTGGCAGAGGCAGTGTGATATGAGGCAGATGAGGGAGGGAAACTATACGTGTGGTGTATGTGCTGTGTGTTCATTACTTTGGTGTAGTGTTCAGTACCTGGGGGTACCTAAGAGTGGACATAAGTCACACTTCCAAAAACTTAGGTTTACAAAGGTTTAGTTGCCTGCTCAGCTTCCCACAGCCGGAGTTGCCAAAGGACAGGTGACTGTCACTCTCCAGCATATCGAGCTGCCTGGTTTGAGTCAGCAATTTGAGTGCTGCTCGTGCCCGTTTTACAGTACTTCTCGTTTCTTAAACAATTTTTTTAAATAACTGGTCATCTGTGAGATGACCCTGATACACTGACAAAGACAGGTGAGCAGGATTTGGGATACCCTGGAGGCTCTCACTGAGGTCTTCTCAGCTGATTCAGAGCTTCCTCTCTGTGGTCACCAGTCCATCACAGGTGTGTCCACGAAGATGCAGGATAATTGTTAAATGACAAGTCCTAGGAGTCAGAGACCTGGATGCTGAGTGCCCAGCCAGCCTGGACATGTCATGTGACCTCTCTGGGCCCCGGGTGTCACATGTGTAGTTGAAAGATGGTGCTGCTACCTGTCCCTCCCTTCCCTCAGGAACAGTGCTAATATCAAATAGATACTGTACAAGTCAGTGCTGTGGAGACTGTAAATCAAGCCACTGACACATATAAGAGGACATCATCATCAAGTACTACAGTCCCCGTCAAGGAAGAGCCCATGTACCCAGGCACACAGCTCCAGACAGGATGCCCTTCTGGCTGATAAAAGCTGAGTCAAGTTTATCTGGAGAGAAGCCGTTTTATTTTTTACATCAAGTCTGTAAAACCTGGGATGAGAAGCTCTTTTAGTCTCTTTGGTGTTTTGATTAATAATCAGTGAATGCCCAAGATAAGATCTATTCCCCTGCTGTATGCGCAACACGTTTCCAAGGCTAGTATGCACCAGCTTGGCCGCTTCTTCCTGCCATGTGCATGGTTTGGAATTTGGCAGCCCATGCTGGTGCGAAAACCACGTATCCTCACAGGCGGGACACCGTTCTTCCCAGTGTCCACTGAGCATCTGCTGAATTTACTCCTCCTTCATACTTACGGGATGTGAAGCTCAGCCATGTGTACGTGTTCCCATGCATTCACACCTCCAAAGCAGTCAATTCAAGCAGAGATTAAGACTCAGCCATCTTATGTAAAAATAGAAGCTTCAGTAGAGATTTTACTGAGGGATGGTTTTTTCCTGTGTATCAAAATTGTCTCTTCATGGCCTCTCCTTTGGGGTTGGCCCGCCCTCATACCTCAAGGGTGTACTTTCCTTTGCTTGCCGAATAAAACTCTGAGCTGTAATCGAGCTGTAAAAAAAAAAAATTTGTCTCTTCATGTTTCCCAAGATGGCCTAGGGCATTGTTTGGAGGAAATCATTGCTTTGGAGGAAATTTTTGGGAGGAATCTCTGTAGGTGTCCACCATGAACAGATTTTTTTAAAAAAGAAAAGTGGGGGAAAAAACCCAAAGGGCACACACTAGTTTTTCACTCTAGCTTTCACGTGCATTGTATTCCATGTACATCCTCAGTAAATCTAAGAGTTCACTGCAGGCAAGAGTGAAACATATGCAAATATTGCATTTTAGTCCACAACACAGTCATTATTGTTAAAACCTAAAAGCAGTTGTTTCTACTTGAATATGTGTAAATAGAATGGCCACTCCAGGAAGGCTGACCATTCTACTCTGTGATCTCCGAGTCTGCGTGGACATGCCCCGCTGGAAGGAGAAAGGGAGGGACTGGATCCTGAACCTGTTTCAGTGGAGAAATGTTTCCATCATCACTCCTGAAGGCCTCAGTTCCCCAATGTGGTTTCAGTACACTTGTCATAGTAGGCGGAAGGGATGCTGGCAAGTTGAGCCCATGCCCTTCATTTTGCAGGTAGGGAAGCAGAGTCCAGAGAGGTTCGGTGGTCCAGACTCACACAGCTGGTTTCGGTTTGACTCAGAAGCAGACAGGATGGTGTTGTTCTCCTTCTGAGTCTTCTAGATGAGTGCTTCTCAGGCCTGGTGCACCCAGATCACTGGAGTTCTGGTCAGATTTCAGGTTCTGACCCAGGAGGTCTGGAGTGGGGCCTGAGACCCAGCTTTCCTGACCAGCTCCCGGTGGAACCGATGCTGCAGCTCTGCAGAGTTCACCCTGGTTCACTGGCAGTACAGCATGTTGCCCAACGTTGGTTTGATTCTGATTTACTTAAGTAATGTAAAAGATCTGTAGTCACATACGGATGTGAGAGTTGGACCATAAAGAAGTCTGAGTGCTAAAGAGTTGATGCTTTTGAACTATGGTGCTAGGGAAGACTCTTGAGAGTCCTTTGGACTGCAAGGAGATCAAACCAGTCAATCCTAAAGAAAATCAACCCTAAATATTCATTGGAAGGACTGATACTAAAGCTTAAACTCCAGGAATTTGGCCACCTGATGCAAAGACCCGACTCATTGGAAAAGACCATGATGCTGGGAAAGATTGAGGGCAAAAGGAAAAGGGCATCAGAAGATGAGATGGCTGGATGGCATCATCAATTCAATGGACATGAACTTGGGCAAACTCCAGGAGATAAGGGACAAGGAAGCCTGGTGTGCTTCAGTCCATGGGGTCACAAAGAGTTGGACATGACTTGGTGACTGAACAATAGCTAAACACCCTTCACACTCTACTCTGACTGAATCAGTCAGACTTTGTAGTGGTAACAGTGTAGTACCCCAGGACAAGCAAATTTGGGGATATTAGGTGTCATCTGGTTTAGCGGTAGGGGTATCATTGATAAAGAGACCTGCCATGCATGCATTTTAGACCAAAACTAAATCTGCTTCCCTCTGCACTTTAGAGTTAATCCACCCCCCACACAAACCAAAAGTGATTATGAGAAAGTGAAAGTAGCGGTAATTTATACCTAGAAACAAGAACGTGGTGTTTGAAAGCCCTGGCCTAACTTAAGTCAGTACCTGTCATGCCTTAATAACAAGCGTATACTCCCCAAATCTGGGAAGTCTGCATAGGCCAGTGCATATTAGGAGTTGTGAAAGCTTAGTGTTTTCATTAGTGTCCTCATTTGAACTCCAGTAATGGGATATATTGGGGCATGAATACCAAGTACTAGTAATTACTGATAAGTCAGGGACTTATACTACATAGCCCTTAGTCATAAAGAAATACGAAAGCCTGTGAAATGGCATGCCTGTTGCCTATGAAGTCCAAAGAAAAGACATACATTTTGGAGACAGTTTTTCATTTGGTATTCTTTGTAAATCACTGCTAAAGGATATGATGAACAGAGTCCTCTGCACTGAGAGTAAATCCAGCTGTGTTACATTTAGGTGTGCTTGTCCGTGCATCTGATACTACAGGAAGAGCTTGCTCAGTGACTGTGAGATAGTAAATCTGTAGTTCACAATTCTCCCTTCAGTGGGATACAGTAACTCATAGTTCTACTCTGATGTCTTTAAGGTTGCTCAGAAGGTTCTGAAGAATGCTAAGCAGGCATGCCAAAGGCTAGGGCAGTACAGAATGCCATTTGCTTGGGCAGCAAGGTAAGGGGAACATCTTTTTTTTTTTTTTTTTTTTTTTTTTAGTATCTTGATTGTTTTTTGTACATGTCACTTTTTAAAGGAGTTGCTTTTTTTTTTCCCCTAGGTTTTTTGTTTTAATTGGAGGATAATTGCTTTACAATGTTGTGGTGGTTTCTGCCATGCAACAACGTGAATCAGCTATATGTGTGCCTAGTTCCCCTCCCTCTTGAGCTCCCCACCCCCCAAGCCACCCCTCCAGGTCATCACAGAGCACCAGGCTGAGCTCCCTGTGCTGTGCAGGAGCTTCCCACTGGCTGTGTGTTTTACACAGGGTAGTGTATATATGTCAGTGATACCCTCTCAGTTCGTCCCACCCTCTCCTTCCCCTGCTGTGTCCAGGAGTCTGGAGGAGAACATCTTTTATACCTTTTATATAGATACAGCTATATGGAGAGACAGACAGACTGACTGACTGACTCATTCTGTTTGTTGTCCAGAAGCAGAAGATTTAAATCTGTAAAACTGAAAACCAAGCAAGCTGCATATCTGAAACATCATTTATTAGAGACCCAGAGAAAGGCAGTGCTGGCGGGAGAAGGGTGCTGTCAGCCCTAGCAGGATGGACAAGCGTGTGTGTGGCGGAGCTGTGGCTCCAGGTTCCAGCTGGAAGGGGGTGGCAGCCTGGTCAGTGAGGCCCACAGACCCTCTGTATTTTGAGTCGTAAGCATTTGGCTGTGTGTGTTATTTCCTAAGCGCAGGCCATTTGCTGGAAATATTTTCTATGTAAATTGAGTTAGCTGTGTTCATCCTCATAAATACCTTCCTCGTCTTTCGATAATGAGATTTCTGCTGGCCATAGCCAGTGGAATGACAATTAGTCTTCACTTAGAAACCAGAGTCCAGCTGTGGATTTATTTTGGTCACTTGGAAACTCAGCTTAGACATGTCATTCTGCTATTTCAGGACGTTGTTTAAGGATGCATCTGGAAACCTTGACAAAAGCGCCAGGTTTTCTGCTCTCTACAAGCAAGACAGCAATAAGCTATCCAATGAAGACATGCTCAAGTTACTTGCAGACTTTCGGAAGTGAGTCTCAAGGCCTTGCCTGTTTCTTCTACACCAGAGAAACAGAAGTTACTGTATGAGATGGGGGTTGGCAGCCCTGTGTCAGAAGTCACTCCCTTGGCTGGTTAGCTTGAACCTGGTACCCCACCCAAAGTGACCGCATTTGGGGGTAGTTTCGGCTCACAGTCTGGCTTCCTGGGTGGTGCTTGGAGGGTGGAGTTTGCAGGGCCATCAATGAAAACGTGGAATGAGCAGAGAGCCTGAGGCCAAGCAGCTAAGATCATAGGCCTCCACTGGCTCTGAGCCCTGGGTGGTTCTCCCTGTGCAGCAGGCCTCCTGTAGGAAGGGTTTCCTGGGGAGAGTGTGGTCCAGAAGGCCAGCGAGAGACTCAGAAACCCGGAAATAGGGACCCAGTGCTGTCAAGCGTGGAAGATGCAGTGCCAAGAGGGAGGCTTCTGTCCTTTTCCATTAAGAATCTGAAGAAATGCCACTGTGTCTTTGAGTGTTTGTCACACTTGAGTTAGCAAAGTAAAGAATTCTTTTTTCATTTTTTTTTTAACCTTAATGTCGCTTTATTTTCTTTCCTCTTTTTTTTTAACAAAAAATAATCACATGTCAGTAGCTTAGACCCCAGCTTGGATCCAAAGCTATTGTTCCTGCTCCCGTGATTATCTCAAATGTCGTTTAGCAGTAGACGAGAAACATGTTCTGAAGCTGCCCTAGTGTTTAGAAAATAGCTGTCAAAGCTCATGAGCCATGTTGCCCCTCCCCCTTGTGGTGATTATCAGAGGAGAGAGTCCAAGATTTAGTCAGAAAGTAATCCTGTCAGAGAGATGGTATTGCTGACGTGTGCTCTAAGAAGCATCCGTCTAAGAAAAGGGATGCGGTATTTTATATTTGTTTGATTTGCTCATGATTGTGTCTCTTATTTCTGCGGGGGATCTGAAAGCAAAGTATAAAAATAGAACATTTTCTTTAAAATGCAGATCTTTTTTTAAATGCTACCATATTGGGTAGTTTAGGTGATAATGCTGTTAGTTTCTGCACGAGGTTTACAGATGTTGACAAAAGGCCGGTGGAAATGAGAAGAACCTTGAGAGAAAGTGATTCCGTTAGTTGGGGCTGGTGAGGGGCAAAGACGACGATGTTCATCATAGGCTGTAGTCATGTGAGAGCAAGAATTTGGAACCATTAGGGACATCCAGGTTTGAGACTGCTCAAGACAACAGTGATGATGTCTGAGGAAGCTTAAAAACAGGAGTTGGGAACTTTTCAAAACTGGGAACAATTCAACCAAATGCTGAATCTGTGAGCCACTGAGCTGTGATGCTTCTTGCCAGTGATCTCAAAGACGTTATTAAACAGGTGGCTTCTGAAGAACCAGGAGGCAGCATCCTGTGTTCTGGGAACTAGTCGTCCTAACCATATTTCTACGTCTCCTTTTTCAATTGAGTCTACTAAGCTGGTTCGACAGAAGAATGTAAAGCATATATTCTAAGATGACCAAGAAGTCAGAGAAGTGTGAGAAATTGTTCAGTGCTGGAGTAACCAGATCAGAGGAGGGGTGACGGACGGCTAGTCTCAGTCTGGCGATGGGCTTCTAGGGGTTTGAGAAGGAGCTGCTTCTTGGCAATAGTCTGTGCAGTATCTTCATGAAAGACTTTTATGAGAATGTAAAGTGCTGATAAATGTCTTCGTGACATATGTATTAGGAATATATAATACATTAGATGTTAGAATCTGGATTTAGGAGGGTCTTGATCAACTACAAATGAAAAGTCATAAAGAGGTAAAGTCAGTCATAAAAAGGTAAAGTTTCATTGGGACTTTTGTCCCAATCCTTTTGTCTCAAATCCTGTTTTGATTTCTAAAAACATAATTATATAAAGACAGGGTAGAGAGATATAACAGATAGTAAAGCATATAAAAAAGATATAGGGATTTTAGGTGACTGTATATTTAATGTGCCTCACTGGAGTGGTGTGACTGTAAAAGTAGTAGAATTTTGGCTGCATCAGTAGAAAGATATATTGTTCAAACCAGGCAGCTGCTCTACCCAATCTGTTCAGGCCCTGCTGGACCTTACTGATACAGTTCTGGGAACCATGATATAAATGGGGTGTATTTAGGGGAGAGAAATGGCATTGGAGGAAGACCCAAAAGGACTGAGAAGCAAGACTTCAAGAAGGTTTGATAGCTGTCTATTAATGATTTAAAAAGTGTTAGAGAAATTTAATTAGGCTCCTTGATGATTGAAAGCTTCAGCCAGGTGAATTTTACCAGGCTGTAAGGAAGAGCAATCTGGGTGTCAAAATGACTATGTTGAAGGTTTCCTTGTCACTAGGAAGGGCTGAGGGCATGCTTGTCAGGACTGTCACAGAGGACACCCCTGTATTGGATGGAGTCAGACCAAATACAGACACCAGACAATTCACTCAGCACCTTCTTCATATCCAGCACTTCACTAGACAGTGGAGCCTCAGATGGTTCCTGAACTTTCTTGATTCTATTTGAGCCAAGAATGTATGTTGAGAATGGAGTGGTTCAGGAAAACCTCCACTGTAACATTTTGGCAATATTCTTATCTGGGCTTGTGGTACCCAGCACAGTAGCCACTAGGCACGTGTGACTGCCTAGTACTTGAAATATAGGTCCTGCTGAGATGAGCTCGAAGTATAAAATACACATCTTATTTCAAAGAACTAGAATGTACTTTTTATACTCGTTGCATATTGAGATAATAGTTTTAATATATTATTAGGTTAAATAAAATATTTTAAAAACTAATTTCATCTGTTTCTTTTTACTCTTTTTAAGTGTAGCTTCTATGAAGTTTAAAATTATTTTCATGGCTTGCATTATATTTCTCTAGGAAGTGCTGCTCTACAATTCAGAGCTAACTAACTTGTTTGACTTTTCTCTTATTTGTAGACCTGAGAAGATGGCTAAACTCCCTGTGATTTTGGGCAATCTAGACATTACAATTGATAACGTTTCCTCAGACTTTCCTAGTAAGTGTACGTTCTGTGTAATAAACAGACCAGCTTTTGTTTGGTTTTTACTTCAGTTTGTTTGTTTTTATTTTATTTTATTTTTTTAGATTATGTCAACTCATCATACATTCCTACAAAGCAATTTGAAACCTGTACTAAAATGCCGATTACGTTTGAGGTGGAGGAATTTGTACCCTGCATCCCTAAACACACTCAACCTTACACCATCTACAACAATCACCTTTATGTTTATCCTAAGTCCTTGAAATATGACAGTCAAAAGTCTTTTGCCAAGGTGAGTGGCAGAATTGAGTTTTTAATTTTTTAAAAATTTGTTTTATTTGTTTGTTTGTGTATTTTTGGCTGCTCTGGGTCTGCATTGCTGCTCAAGGGCTTTCTTGAGTTGTGCACGCGCTTGGTTGCTCCGCAGCATGCGGCCTCTTTCCCAACTAGGGACCGTACCTGCGTCCTTTGCATTGGCAGGCAGGTTTTAACCACTGGACACCAAGGAATCCCAAGTTTTCTTTTCGATACCAAACTTTCTTAGGTTTTTGGCTTCTCATGTTCTTTCATAAATATTTGCATACTTTAATCTTTTTTTAAATTCTCTTTTTTATGTAACTGTTGCTGCAGGCCAGAAATATTGCTATTTGCATTGAATTCAAAGATTCAGATGAGGAAGACTCAAAGCCTCTGAAGGTTGGTACTTTATGCATCCACGTTTTTCCATTTTAAAAATGCAGTTCCTGATACTGCACAGCTAAAGGGACTTAGCACATTTTAGTTGACACAAACACAAAATATGTGCCGTCAGGGACACATACACTGAACCTTACAGAACAGGAATAACTGAGTGCTTGCTCTTAATTGACAATTTCTGTTTTGTAGCACTCTTTAGGGATGGGGTTTTCTTTTTTCTTTTTTTTCTTTTTTTTGGGGATGGGGTTTTCTTATGCGTATTCAGTTCAGTAAACATCGTGTCCCTTGCTTGAAAATGTTGATTCTAGTTGTAATAATAATAGTAGTAGGTTATTGGTGATGTTTATTGAGTGTTTACTATATTCCAGGCTCTGCTTGGACAGCCTTATAGATATTAGATTCCTTTAATGCTCCTAACAGTCTTTAGAGTTAGGAACTATTATTATCTGCTTTTTTTTTTTTTCTTTTTACGTGATGGGACTAATGCTCAGAATTTAAATGAATTGTTCAGGACCATACATTAGTGGAACTGGTGTTCAAACCCAGGCAGTCTGGCTCCAGAACCCAAATTCTTCACTCTAACTATGTGGAAGTGACTTTCCCCAAAGGGAAGGAGATAATATGTGAAGAATATAATACAGTTTTTGTCCTCAAGAAATTCATAGTTTAGTGGGAAAGGCAGTCATGGAAGAAAAGCTCCTGACACATAGAAGATACTGAAATGGTTTTTTGGATAAAGCTGAATGATTAGTATAAAAAATTGCCAAAAGGACACAGGAAAGGAATGAATCATTTCTTGAAGGATGCGTGAGAGTTTGCTTGTTGTACATTGAAGGGAAGGTTCTTCAGACTGAGGGACTGTGTCAGCAAAGGCATGGAGGTGAAAGTCAGCAGTGAGCTGTTGCTGTCCGTGGAGTGGAGTAGGAATAGGGGAGGGCTGGGAGGTGAGCGAGGGGAGTAAGGGGGCTTGTGGGCCTGGAGTCTTCTAAGCAGGAGAAATCCATCAAAGAGGGCTTCATTTATGCTGTAGGAATGCTGCTTTCTTTACGACACATCTGAGTTTAATTTCTTGCTCTATTGATTGAATTCTGGTATCTCCCTTTGCTAATTCTCATTTTAGTGCATTTACGGCAGACCTGGTGGGCCGCTATTCACAGAAAGCGCCTTTGCTGCGGTTTTACACCATCACCAAAACCCAGAATTTTATGATGAGGTAAGTGAGGTTTTCAAAGGAAAACCTAGTTTAACCAGCTTTGAGGAAAACTCTTAATTTCTTTGCTTACCAAAGCAAAATTCAAGAGAAGCTGCATATAAAACTGAAATTACAGTGCTAGAACTAAATGTTGAAATATTTGGTTTACTTAATTTTTCTAATTATAAGAGCAACACATTTATTAAAAAAAAATAAGTTGGAAAGTACAGATAATGCAGAAAAGAAAAAGTCAAAATTCTTCCTGTATTACTACCACAATTAATATTCTCACCTATTTCTCTTCATACCTAAATATAGTTAAACATCTGTTGGACCTGAGAATCTTCCTTATTTGGGGATTTCCTTATGTAGAATTATACGCTTCGCTGGTGGCTCAGATGGTAAAGAATCTGCCTGCAATGAAGCAGACCCAAGTTCAGTCCCTGGCCTGGGAAGATATCCTGGAGAAGGAAATGGCAACCCACTCTAGTATTCTTGCCTGTAGAATTCCATGGACAGGGAAGACTGGCAGGCTACAGTCCATGAGGTCACAAAGAGTCAGACACAACTGAGTGATTAACACACCCACATGTAGAATTATAATGTAGTTCATTCAAACTACTATGTGAATCCTGCTTTTAAATAGTCAAACCTGGTTTTTCATTATGGCTTGGCTGTGGCAACAAAATGGCATCTCTCATGTGTTTTCCAGTTCTTTCTAGAGTTGAAATGCCAACTTTCCTGTTTTGGGACAATGAATTTAGTCCATTCATGCTACTGTAACAAAGTACCTCGAACTGGGTGGCTTGTAAAGAGCAGATATTAATTGCTCATGGTCCTGGAGGCTGGAAGTCTAGGATCAGGGTGCCAGCCAGCATGGTTGGGTGAGGGCCACCTCCCAGGTCACAGACTTCTCAGTTGTGTCCTCACATGGCAGGAAGGACTGGAGAGCACTATAGAATCTCTTGCTGCTGCTGCTGCTGCTGCTAAGTCGCTTCAGTCATGTCCGACTCTGTGCGACCCCAGAGATAGCAGCCCACCAGGCTCCCCCGTCCCTGGGATTCTCCAGGCAAGAACACTGTAGTGGGTTGCCATTTCCTTCTCCAATGTGTGAGAGTGAAAGTGAAGTCGTGTCCGACCCTCAGCGACCCCATGGATTGCAACCGTCCAGGTTCCTCCGTCCATGGGATTTTCCAGGCAAGAGTAGTGGAGTGGGGTGCCATTGCTTACAAGAGCATTAATCCCATTCATAAGGGCTCCACCCTCATGACCTAATCGCCCCCAAAGGCCCCACTTACTAATACCATCACCTTTGGAGCTAGGATTTCAATTTATGAATTTGTAGGGTGGACACAAACAGTTAGACCATAACAGTGTGTTAAGGATCCATTTATCAGTTTGGAGACCAAATGCACGTTTGTGCGCGGGTGACCTGTTGTTTTGGAATATAAGAAAGATTGTTATTTTTGTCTTCCCTGCAGATTAAAATAGAATTGCCCACCCAACTACATGAAAAGCACCACTTGCTGTTCACATTCTTCCATGTCAGCTGCGATAATTCAAATAAAGGGAGCACGAAGAAGAAGGACGTTGTTGAAACACAAGGTTTGAATGTCATCATCCCTTTGATTGTTCACAGCTTGTGCATTAGGTTCTTAAATTCCGTTTTGATTCTAAATTTGAGTACTTTCACTGAAGGAGTGTTCAGATGACGTTAGAGAAGGTAGCATGCCTGGCTCACATGTGTACATTTTATAGGAGATAGTTTTAGACTTCTCATCCCGTGGAGGCCAACATGCATTATGAGTCTTTTCTGCAGAGGCTCTTTTCTGAGTTGTCTCAATTTCTTAGTCAGATTGGAATTAGTTCTTAACGATCAGGCAATTTAGTAACGTGGCTATCTTCATCCGTTTTCCTATACTTCTAGTGATTTTTGTTGTTGTTGTTGTTCTTTGTTTCAACAGTTGGATATTCTTGGCTTCCTCTCCTGAAGGATGGAAGGGTGGTGACTAGCGAGCAGCACATCCCTGTCTCAGCCAATCTCCCGTCTGGCTACCTAGGCTTCCAGGAACATGGGATGGGCAGGGTATGGGACTTTAAGATTAGTTTACCCCAGTTCCTTCCAAAAGCATGCAATATTTTTGCCAGTCCCAATATTTTGGTTTTAGTTATTCATTTTACAAGTAAACTTAGCCCATTGGAAGGCTTCCCTGGTGACTCAGATGGTAAAGAATCAACCTGCAATGTGGGAGACCTGGGTTCGATCCCTGGATTGGGAAGATCCCCTGGAGAAAGGAACCCACTCCAGTATTCTTGCCTGGAGAATTCCATGGACAAAGGAGACTGGAAGGCTACAGCCAAAGGAGTTGCAAAGAGTCAGACACGACTAAGTGACTTTCACTAGGCCACTTTCGCTAGGCAGTGCTCATAATAGTTACCATAATCTAGAATTATAGTTTGGGCATTTTATAAGCCCTGAACTGGCACTGCTTGATGAGTGCCAGTTTGATGAGATGGGAGTTTGTCTCTGCAAATTAGCCATGCTCAATAAAGATATGTTCTTACAGCCATGCAAATGATTAGAAATTGTATTCCAGCTTATTGTAAGTCTAGTAAGCAAATCCCTTATCCAATTCGTAGCCCTTTCTGATACATTTCTTATTCATGAAAGCCTGAGTCTTCTCAGATTTCTCCAATTGGTTTGTTGGTTTTATATTCTTTTTAGCCATCTTAAATTTTATTGACTTGAGTTTTATAACATACTTAGTTAAGATCTGGTCCATTTAATTGTGAATGGCTTTTAATATCTCTGCCTTTAAATAGCGCCAAATTTGGGCCAATGTTATGGACAGTTAAAATACTCAAAAATAAGGGTAAAATCATAATAATATTCAGTTGTTATGATTGTTATTATTCAGTTATTATTCCTAGTCTGAGAATGAGAAAAGAGGAGGTTTCAGAAATAAAAACAAGCACAAACATGACCAACCGTTTTCAGGTGCTAGGAATACTTACTATCCTATTTATTTTATCTGGTACCTTATGCCATCACTTTCAGAATCCTGAGTTCAAGTTTGGTCAAGTGATTGGTAGAATTGGAACCTTTCCCTCTCAGATGGACAATAATTTGTAGAGCTACAACTATATAGAAAAGATAGCTTAGACAATCTATTAAGAAGAGCATGTACTTGGAAGAAGAAAGTGGGCATGGTTACACGCCTACCATGAGCCAGGCGTAAATAACAAGTCAGTGAAGCTGTCTGGCATTCGGTACTTCATCAGTACACTCAACTGAAGATGCTGTTTGAAGCCAAGGTCACTAATCTATTGGGATTTTTTTTTCCCTCCATATTTTTGCAGCATTATGGTCCAGAAATTAAATGGGTAGATGGAAGCAAGCCTCTGCTCAAAGTTTCAACTCATCTGGTTTCCACAGTGTACACTCAGGTACATGCTGTTCCACTAAAATTAGCAGTGATGGCTCTGTGAATGAATTTGCAGGATTTTATTGGCAGAATAAAATTGTAACTGATATGTTACATAGATATATTTTCACTCAGTAAGTCCTTTTGTAAAGAAAGAAAGTACATATACGGTGCTCTCATGTAATGATATAAATGGATAGTATAAGTAACAGTTCTCATAATAAATTTTCTACTTTTGTTGGAGGCTCTTTGAAGTCTTTTCTTTTTTTAATTTTATTTTTATATGATGTTTCATAGTCTGAATAAAACACGCATTCTGCAGAAGCAAATACTTCTGTATCCACACCAGATATGCTAACAGGCTTTCATTTTCCTTTCTTCTTTTATCTCCACAGGATCAGCACTTACACAATTTTTTCCAGTACTGTCAGAAAACCGAATCTGGAGCCCAGGCCTTAGGAAGTGAACTTGTAAAATACCTTAAGGTATCAGATGTCTTTCTTAGTAACTCCCTTTTTTCTGTTTGGTGGTGAGTGTTGTTCCCATCCCTGGAAACCTTATAAGGCTGCTCTTCACCAAATGTTCTCACAGTGATATCGTCTCTAGGGTTTTAGATAGTGGCAAGGAGTAGACTCAGAAATGGTATGACTGCAGTCTTCATCCAGCCGCACATATACTTTTCTCAGGCCGGCCTAAAACATGTGATTCCACATAGAAAACCAGCCACTTGTAGGCTTTTTCTGTGAGTGCTCACTGCACACAGAGCAGTCACAGGAACTTAAAAGACAGTGCCTTCAGTCCCACCGTGAAGTAACTTCTAGTTCATTGTAGGGGACAACGCAACCTTGGTAAATGTGTTCTAGGTGGGGGTAAAAAACAACAGAAATAATGCACATAAACTCCTGAGGGCAGGAGGAGAAGGGGATGACAGAGGATGAGATGGTTGGATGACATCCCCAACTCAGTGGACAGGAGCTTGAGCAAACCCTGGAAGACGGTTAAGGACAGGGAAAGCTGGTGTACTGCAGCCCATGGGGTTGCAAAGAATCGGACATGACTGAGTGACTACACAACAACAGTGCACGTAACCAGCCCTAGCTTTGTGCAGGCAGGAGGCTCCTGGGGCGAGCAGGAGGGTTGGCCCAGGGGAGTCTCACCCAGAATGTGATTCTAGGGGAGCAATAGCTAAAAATGTGTTCTAGGCATTGGGACAAAACAGACAAAGCGTGAGAAGTGGAATTGGTTTGATTTAACCAAGGGAAATGGAATGGGGATTCTGAAATCCCTGCTTCAGGTCCCCTTTCAGCTACATCATAGGAGCCATGAGACTGGAAGAAGAACCTTTTATTCATTCTCCACTGCTGCTCTGACAAATTACTGCAGACTTGGTGGCTTTAGCAACTTCACTTTCACTTTGGTGGCTTTCAACAACACAAATCTGTCTTCTTGCACTTCTTGTAACTCTGAAGTCTGACATGAGTCTCACTGGGCCAAACCCAGGACGTTATTAACAGGGCTGAGTTCCTTTCTGTAAGCTCCGGGGGTTGATCTATTTCCCGCCCTTTTCCAGCTCCTAAAGGCTCCTTTATTCCTTGGCTTGTGGCCCCTTCCCACATCTCAAAGCCAGCAATGTTGCATCTTGATGCATCCTTCCCCACCACTCCCCTGCTCCCTCTTTGACTTCTAAGGACCCTCGTGATAGCTTTGGGCCCTCCTGGATAACCTAGCAGATTCTCCCGTCTCAAGGCCAGCTAATCTAACTAGCAGCCCTAATTCCCCTTTGCCATATAACATAGTCACAGGTTCTGAGGCTTCGGACACAGACATCTTTGTCCAGTAGCCTGATTGCCACTGTCTCCGTTTGTTTCAACGTGTTTCTTCCGTCCGTGTTTGAAGCTGAGTGGGAATTTCTTGGGGTCAGTTTACTTTTAAAATGATAACACAAATCTTGCCATCCCACACCCGTAGAGCCTGCATGCGATGGAGGGTCACGTGATGATCGCCTTCTTGCCCACCATCCTAAACCAGCTCTTCCGCGTCCTCACCCGAGCAACCCAGGAGGAGGTTGCGGTCAACGTGACACGGTGAGCGAGGCGGAGAGGTGGTACCCTTCTTCCCTCTCAGTCTGTCCACATCTGGAGCACAGCCATACATATCTGGGGTGCCAGTACATGTTGAACATGATATTTAAGAAACTTGTTTTGATCCCATATGTGGGGACCCCATCCAATGCCTTGTTTCCTCGTTTCCTGTGGTGCCAATAGCATCATCATTGTTCTACTACTGCTGTGATAATAATGAAATGTTTCCATTTCCACATTACTATTCATTGCTTTATTCATTCCTGTGGTGTGTAGGGTCATTATTCATGTGGTTGCCCAGTGCCATGAGGAAGGATTGGAGAGCCACTTGAGGTCATATGTTAAGGTATGTAAATTAAACTGCCCCGGTCATTCAAATCTGTGGCTCTCCAACTTTTCTTCTAAGGACCTATTTTATTTTCCTTAAATCTAGTTATTTGAAGATGTATTTGGGATAACACTTACCACCTCTGCTTTCTCTCCTATTCCTGCAGCCAGTACTTGCACTTGAATGAGGGGGAAGTCCAAAGAGCAGCCATTCATTTATTTCCTTAATTTCATCGTTTCAGCTACATTTCTTTCTTTAAGGGTTTTTTTCAAATAATGTGACCCAAATGATATAGAGGTTTAAAGATGGAAGGTTAGCTCTAGCCACCATCAAATTGGACTATGTAGGAAAGCAAGAGATAACATTAGATAAATGTCAACAAGTTCATCATTTACATACAATATTCAGTGAACACAGTGGCCTTTACTGTTCTGAATAGTTACATATGTTCTGTTTAGCCTTGAACACCTCTGAATTGTAGTTGTGTATTAGTTTATATTTAAACTAAGTTGGGGTGCTTCAAGGAATCAGTTGCTGCATGTCAGTCATGTGACATGTTGATTACAGTTTTGGGGAGGTAGAGTTCTGTCCTGGAAGACCCACCAGCTGAGTCAGATGGTTCACATGTTTTGATGGGTTCCCTGAAGACACCCTGGGCTCCCTCTTCCTGTCACATGACACCCACCCTTCCCACCTTCTGTGTCCACACCTTCCTCTCCCACCCATCAGTGGTACCTGGTCCCTGGTCTCCATCCTTGGGAGCCTCTCCAACTCCTCAATCCATCTTGGAGAACCAGTGCACTAAAGTACCTTTCCCCTTTCTTCAAAGTATGCATATAAGGCCGAGCCATATATTGCTTCCGAATACAAGACAGTGCACGAAGAGCTGACCAAATCCATGACCACGATTCTCAAGCCTTCTGCCGACTTCCTCACCAGCAACAAACTACTCAAGGTACGTCGGGAGGGCCAGTGTGGCTCTGCAGTGGGCAAACTGAAGAAACTTCAGACTTTATGGCCTGATCCATTTCACCCTCTTTGTACTTTTGAAGACAGTCAGCAGCTCCTCCAAGTGGGTAACAGAGATAACTCCTCAGTAGCAACTTTGCTGTTTATGCTTGTGCTCCAAAGAGAGCCGCAAGGCATTACTACACTCAGAGTGTCACAGTCATATTCAGACCAGTGGCAGACACTGAGTTAAAGGCAAGCGTCCGCAGGTGGGAGTCAGCCGAGAGGAAAGGCCTCATATGAGATCGTGGCTGGCTGTGCCATGTTAGGTGTAAGTGCCAGTTTCCCAGTGGGACAGCACTGTTTACTGCTGGGCACGTGGAAGCAGGTGCATATCTGCCGTGCCCTTCGGGTCCGACCATTTGTCAAGAGGTTCAGCTGTGTTTTCAGGTCACACTTGTTTCGTGTCAGTGACCTTCCTAAGAGAGTAAATGTCTCATCTTCTGATTTGTTGTTTTCCTTACTGGATTCTTTTTTTTATTTTTCAGTATTCATGGTTTTTCTTTGAAGTTTTGATAAAATCCATGGCTCAGCATTTGATAGAAAACTCCAAAGTTAAGGTATGCCACTTCCTCTCAAGGTTTACCTGGCAGTTCTCGGTGGGGGGACATCTCTTTCATTGTAGCCAACACTTATTAAAGCTCTCTGGGTACCAGTCCCGATACTGCTCTAGGGGCTTTCTGAGTAGTAAGGCATTTTAGCTTTACAACAACCCCACAGGCGGAAGTGCTAGTCTCGCCCTTTGTTTTATGCATGAAGAAGCTAAGACCAGAGTGCATGAGTGCCCAGGGCTGTGCTATGGCACATGGAGGGAGGGGGCTTTGTGACCAGTCCCGCTCCAGAGCCCACACTCATGGAGCACTGTGTTATTAAAAGTCCAAACAGAAGTATGTCTTTTCCTTTGAATAGCTTAGAAGTCTTCACATTTGTGGAAATAGGAGTAGCAGCTTAAGCATTCATTTAAAATGTAATTACCTGGTATTTAAGTGTCTTGAACATGGTACAGTATTCTCAGGAACTTGGATGGGAAAATCAAATATGACCACACAGCCTCAGTAGCCAATGAGTGGACTCAGAGACACAACTCCATCCCTGCCGGACACCTCCTCCCTGTGGGTCCCAGATTTGTGTGACTCTCTGTGTCCCAGGATGTCCCCTGGTTCCTGTTGGTCTCTGCCACAAGATGAACTGACTCTGTACTGACACCACCACTGGCTGTCTGAGGCTCACTGTAGATACATATTTATAGAATTCCAACGCAGTAAACCCAGGTGGCCGTGGGCAGAATTGCTTCTGAGACTCTCTGGGTCCCAGAATTGCTGTGTGATGGGATTCTTGCTGCATCTTAGCTCCGCAGAAGCGGAGTCTCGGGGCATGTGGTCGGGCGCAGCGGGTGCTTGAGCAGGGAGCAGCCGTTTTGGAGCCCAGCAGCCCCCGCAATGAATGTGGGAAGGATAAGGGGGCCCGAGGGAGGGAGGCTTGAGCTCTAGGCCCCCTGGACCAGGGATCTGGGTGCAAAGCAAGCCTGGGGACAGGCTGGTGGACTTTGTCAGGTGGGAGGGTGTGGTTCAGAACATAAAGCTCCAGTGCTGGAGCCTGAGGAGGTTTCCTTTTTTTCCCCCCTTTTAAGTCCAATTTTAGTGCACAGGGAGATGCCAGATGGAGGTGGGCCCTGCCTTCCGCAGAGTAACGCACCATCTAGATCACGCCAGCACAGCCTGCCAAGGGAAAAATCTAGCAGATTGTCTCCTTGGCAGTATGCAGCTAACTAGGCACACTCACACACGTGTTCGTGCACACACACACACACCCTCACCATGTTATGTTATACTGCCTTTCTGTTAAAGATGTCATCTCCTATTCAAGACAGGCTCTAGGCCAGTCTTAGTCTGCTGAGACTGCCATCACAAGTACAATACTCCGGGGGCTTGAACAACAGAACTCATTTCTTTGTGATTCTGGAGGGGAGAGGTCTGAGAGCGAGGTGTCTGTAGGGCTCGTTTCCTCTGAGGTGTCTCTCCTTGGTTTATGGCGGGGGGGACCTTCTCCCTGCTTGTCTGCATCCTAATATCCTCCTCGCGTGTCCTGTAAGGTTAAGGCTCATCTTGATGACCTCATTTTATCCTAATTTCCTCTTCAAAGACCCTATCTCCAGAAACGCTCCCATTCTGAGGTGGGCTTAGGACTTCAACATCGGGCTTCTGGGGGGTAGTCAGTGAGAGGGACAGAATTCAGTTCACAACAAGGCCCTACTGGATTTTCATAATTTTTGTCTTTAAATGGGATCACTTCAGAGACTGGCGACTTGATTACATTTTTTTAAATAGCCAATTTGTTCAGAAGGTATCTGCTGAGCCCTTATTATATGTGAGGCTCAAAGGTTATGCAGTTAAACGCAGTGTGGTTCGTGCCCTCATGGAGATCAGGTGGGAAAATGTGCAGTTAGACCACGGGAGCTATGGTCAAGGAGATGAGGAACACGTCTGAAACATTTCTGGGAAGTGTATTTAAAATCAAGTATCAGGTGGTGCTAGTGGTAAAGAATCCACCTGCCAGTGCAGGAGAGGCAAGAGACATGGGTTCAATCCCTGGATCAGGAAGATCCCCTGGAGGAGCAAATGGCAACCCACTCTAGTATTCTTGCCTGGGAAACCCCATGGACAGAGGAGCCTGGTGGGCTACAGTCCATGGAGTTACAAAGAGTCAGACATGACTGAACACACACGGATCAGTGTCATCTAGCCTAGAACTTTGATAGAAAGTTAATAAAGGATTGTGTGTGTTCTTTTTTCAAGATGCCAAATTAAACCACAGAATTTTGGGGTCAGTAGAGACCAGAAAGCCATCTTCTTGTGCAGCTGCCCCCTTATTTCACAGAGGCGCATGGTGGAGGTCTAGACCCATGAAGATCTAGATCCTTGCCCAGGATCACACAGCCTCGCAAAACCAAGAATCATGCCAAAGTCAGAGTCAGCCCCTCACCAGTGTCCTGCCGTTCCCAGCCTATAGCCCAATTCTCTAGCTCCATGGATAAATATTTAGTTTATCCTTTAGGGCTTTACACAGGCCACTCAAGTGCTGCCATGCACAACCTTTTCTGTAAGTTAATTATATCCTGGTCTCAAAACAGCATTCGGAAGGTTTTTAGAGGTAGTTTATTTTAAAGCATTCCAGCTTGAAAAGAAACACAGACATCCAAAAAGAGAATGCTTAACTGTAACATAATTTACTATAAAAAGGGATTCTGAACACCTGCTCATCACTCGGGGGAGTCCAACACTGGTCACTTTTAGAGGGGCTCCCCTCCCCCGTGACTTCTGCTTCCATGTCACCCAAGATACCACCCTCTGCCTAAATCATGCCACCCTTCCCTGAAACCACTCGTTTTTAATTTTTGTAGGACTTATAAATTGAAGTAGAGTTGCTTTACAATATTATATAAATTAATTGTAATTCTGATTCATAATTTTAAAGGTTATATTCCATCTATAGTTATTATAAAACATTGGCCATATTCCCCTTGTTGTACCATATATCCTTGCAGCTCATTTTACACCTAATAGTTCTTGCCTCTTCTTTCCCTGGCTCTATACTGCCCCTCCCAATTCTCTTTCCCCATGGTAAGCACTAGCTAAATCACACCTTGACCGAGGAACTTCTCTTCTGCTTTTTGAAGCCTGCAGTCACTTTGCCTCGTGTCTTAGGTGATGAGTTGTACATGGTTGCATCAGCTGTTTTCATGTTTGTCTGACATGTGTAGAGTTGCATGCCTTAGTCCCTGTGCTCTGGATTTAGGGAACACGTTCATATTCACCGTTTCTGCACCATTGGTGGTTTCCAGAATCATGGTCAAATCCCCTTAGAGTTTTTGTGTTTTTAGGCTGAAGATTGTCAAAATACTCCAATGTGTTTATAATCCTGATCTTGACATTTTTCCTCATTGATGAGTCGTCTTCAGTTGCTGTAAGCAGATACACACCTGTCTCATAGGAGCACCTGGGCCATGGTTCACAGAAGAGCTAGACAGTGCTTTCAGTGTCCTTGAAGGCGCCCTTCCCAAGAAAGTCTGCCACAAACCAGCACTTGGGGTCATAGTGTGTGATGAGCCTCTGTCTTCATTTTCCACTCCTGGTGCTGGCCAGGCTGTTTCATCTGACGCACATATATGGGGAGGGATAGACCGGCATGCTGTCGTGCCGAAGATGGAGGCAATGTCATGTGTCTACCTTCCCATCCCCAGCCAATCAAACTATGACCCCTTTGCAGAGGAGAGCTGAGAATCAGAGCCTCTCTCTGAACTAGCATCTGAAATAGTCAATTTCCATACCACCACAGATGGACCTGCGAAGTTTGGATTGATTACCTGTGACCATTCCAGACTTGAGTGTTCCATAGGTGATGTGCTTAGAATGTATAATAAGTAGTTTTGGGGGGAAAATGCAAAATAGGCCTCACTGTGGCCTCCTGAGGAGTTCCCAACCCCTAGCTTCACTCTGCTTCTAAGGTCAGCGTACTTTAGGTTATTCTTCCCTGTGGTTTAGTTTTAGCAGCTATAATTTCAGCAGACTCATTTTGAGTTTCCTTCCCTCCTGCGTTGACTCAAGCAAATTGTTAGCATTCCACAGGTGCTCCTGCAGGAAGCTGGAAGCCTGGCTGGGGACAGGCTGAACCTCTTCCTTAAGTGTCAGTTGTTTAGCTTTCAGCCATTTTCTGTCTTAATTGAGCAAGAAAAGAGCATTCATTTGAAGAATGAAAGAAGGGCAGTGTGGTTCCTGTTCTGAGTGGACTGCCTGGACTTCTCCTGAATGATGTGTGAAACTCTGTGCATCTGTGATGGCAGAATGGTTAACAGCCGTGCTTCCGTCCACGAGGGTGTGTTTCAGTGTGTGCTCCAGGCAGAGCATTGAGGAGAGATGTAGGCAGAGTGGGGAGTGCGGCCTCCACCGTGTAGTTGACAGAGTCCTTGGAGAAGGAGAACACACATTTAGAGGAGAGCATGTGAAGGTGTCTGTGTGAGCTCCAACATGAGAGGACATTCGTGTGGTGCTGGAGCTGGAGCTCCGCCTGGGCCATGGAGGCCGCCTCCCTTGTGGGAGAAGAATGAGGGTCCGGCAGAGGAAGGAGCTCGTGCCCAGGTATGGGCTCAGGCTGAGGGTAGAGGGAAGAGTGCAAACAGGATTAGCTCAGAGACAGCGATGAGACTGTGGGGGAGCTCTGCGGGCAAGCAGCGGACAGTTAATAGAGATCCTGGAGAGGAAGGGTGGTAACAAGGTGAAATTGAGTGCATTACCAGAGTGGTTGGAAAACTTTTATACCAACAAGTCTGCCTTCCCCCTGGAGTTTGAATAGTCTGTGGGCAGGCAGACCTCTCACCAGCAGCATCTGTTGGAGGCAGAGACGGTGGGGGCCGGGCCACCATGGATGCTGCCGCAGCACTGACGGAAAATCCCACAGCAGGACATGGTCAGGCGGTAGCGTTTCATTTGGCCAGGAAGTCCCCCGCCATCTTAGCGTCCTGTCCTGAGCCAGCGCTCATATACTTACTGCCCTAGACATCAGCTCGTTAGCCTGGGTCATGCGCTTCCATCTCAGTTTATAGTGCCCTCCATAAAATCATCTCATCACCTCAGTCTTTATCACCCTTCCATGTGCATCTTACTCATTGCTGTGTTGCCAAATTAGGACTCTTGACAATAGCTGTTTGTCACAAGGAGGAGCTTCATCTCACCTTTCCAAGGCACTGAGTTATCACCTCCTAATCACCGAGCAGTATTGTTGGTTGGTTGGTATGTTAATTATACACCACTCTTCACCACACTTCTTTCCTTTTAATAAAAAAATCTATTATAGAAAATTTCAAAAGGAAAGGGAGTAGTTTAATGAATCTCATGCACCTCTCACCAACTCAGCTTCAACAGTTATCAACACTCTGCCATTCTTGCTTTATGTATCCACCCCCATACTTCTCTATTACCTAGAGTATTTTAAGAACATTTCCTCAATATTTTATCATTTCCTCTGTAAAACTATAGTGTATAATATCCAATGGGTAAAGCCGTTAAAGAATAACCATTGCACCATTATGACACTCAATAAAATTAGCAATATTTCATTATCATCTCACACCCCATCTGTATTCAGTTTCCCCCAGGTGTCTCAAAAATGTCATTTTACAATTCATCTGAATCAGGATCTAAACACAGTCCACACATTGCCATGGGTTGATGTGGCCCTGAAGTTCTCTTGGACCCTCACACTGTTCCTTTTCCATTTGTTTGTTTCTGTATGCAGTGTATTTGTTGAAGAAAGTAGGCCACCTGACCTGCAGATTTTCCCACACTCTAGATTTGGCCGATTGTAAGCTAGCAGTAATACATTACATGATTCTCTGTACCGTCTGTTTCTTGTGTAGTGATGTCTAGAGGCTAAACTCCTTTCAGGTTTGATTTTCTATGTGGCAAGGATACACCTTAGTTGGTACTCCTGTATCTTACATATCAGGAGGTATGGGACGCCCAATTGTTGTCCCACTTTTAGTTGTGATAGTATTGACTCATAGGTATGTGTGGTACACCCCATCCCTCCATTATAGAATTTTCCATCCACTTTTCATGGTTTAAGCAGCTGTTAACTCAGCACCATTGGGTAGGCTTTTCTTGGGAGACCTTGTTTTTTAGGAGTGGCTAGCTTGGGAGCTGGCAGTCATGCTTAGTGGTTAGAGTTGTCCATGCCTGAGTTCCTGATAGCTAATGGTTGATGGAGGCTAAAACTGCTAGACCATTCAGGTATGATCTAAATCAAATCCCTTATGATTATACAGTGCAAGTGAGAAATAGATTTAAGGGCCTAGATCTGATAGATAGAGTGCCTGATGAACTATGGAATGAGGTCCATGACCTTGTACAGGAGACAGGGATCAAGACCATCCCCATGGAAAAGAAATGCAAAAAAGCAAAGTGGCTGTCTGGGGACGCCTTACAAATAGCTGTGAAAAGAAGAGAGGCGAAAAGCAAAGAAGAAAAGAAAAGATATAAGCATCTGAATGCAGAGTTCCAAAGAATAGCAAGAAAAGATAAGAAAGCCTTCTTCAGCAATCAGTGCAAAGATAGAGGAAAACAACAGAATGGGAAAGACTAGAGATCTCTTCAAGAAAATTAGAGATTCCAAGGGAACATTTCATGCAAAGATGGGCACGATAAAGGATAGAAATGGTATGGACCTAACAGAAGCAGAAGATATTTAGAAGAGGTGACAAGAATACATGGAAGAACTGTACAAAAAAGATCTTCACAACCCAGATAATCATGATGATGTGATCACTAATCTAAAGCCAGACATCTTGGAATGTGAAGTCAAGTGGGCCTTAGAAAGCATCACTATGAACAAAGCTAGTGGAGGTGATGGAATTCCAGTTGAGCTGTTTCAAATCCTGAAAGATGATGCTGTGAAAGTGCTGCACTGAATATGCCAGCAAATTTGGAAAACTCAGCAGTGGCCACAGGACTGGAAAAGGTCAGTTTTCATTCCAATTCCAAAGAAAGGCAATGCAAAAGAATGCTCAGCCTACCACTGTATTACACTCATCTCACACACTAGTAAAGTAATGCTCAAAATTCTCCAAGCCAGGCTTCAGCAATACATGAACCATGAACTCCCTGATGTTCAAGCTGGTTTTAGAAAAGGCTGAGGAACCAGAGATCAAATTGCCAACATCCGCTGGATCATGGAAAAAGCAAGAGGTTCCAGAAAAACATCTATTTCTGCTTTATTGACTGTGCCAAAGCCTTTGACTGTGTGGACCACAGTAAATTGTGGAAAATTCTGAAAGAGATGGGAATACCAGACCACCTAAGCTGCCTCTTGAGAAATCTGTATACAGGTCAGGAAGCAACAGTTAGAACTGGACATGGAACAACAGACTGGTTCCAAATAGGAAAAGGAGTACGTCAAGGCTGTATGTTGTCACCCTGCTTATTTAACTTCTATGCAGAGTACATCATGAGAAACGCTAGGCTGGAAGAAACACAAGCTGGAATCAAGATTGCTGGGAGAAATATCAATAACCTCAGATATGCAGATGACACCACCCTTATGGCAGAAAGTGAAGAGGAGCTAAAAAGCCTCTTGATGAAAGTGAAAGAGGGGAGTGAAAAGGTTGGCTTAAAGCTCAACATTCAGAAAACGAAGATCATGGCATCTGGTCCCATCACTTCATGGGAAATAGATGAGGAAACAGTAGAAACTGTGTCAGACTCTATTTTTTTGGGCTCCAAAATCACTGCAGATGGTGACTGCAGCCATGAAATTAAAACACGCTTACTCCTTGGAAGAAAAGTTATGACCAACCTAGATAGTATATTCAAAAGCAGAGACGTTACTTTGCCGACTAAGGTCCATCTAGTCAAGGCTATGGTTTTTCCTGTGGTCATGTATGGATGTGAGAGTTGGACTGTGAAGAAGGCTGAGTGCCAAAGAATTGATGCTTTTGAACTGTGGTGTTGGAGAAGACTCTTGAGAGTCCCTTGGACTGCAAGGAGATGCAACCAGTCCATTCTGAAGGAGATCAACCCTGGGATTTCTTTGGAAGGAATGATGCTAAAGCTGAAGCTCCAGTACTTTGGCCACCTCATGTGAAGAGTTGACTCATTGGAAAAAACTCTGATGCTGGGAGGGATTGGGGACAGGAGGAGAAGGGGACGACCGAGGATGAGATGGCTGGATGGCATCACAGACTTGATGGACGTGAGTCTGAGTGAACTCCAGGAGATGGTGATGGACAGGGAGGCCTGGCGTGGTGCGATTCATGGGGTCGCAAAGAGTCGGACACGACTGAGCGACTGAACTGAACTGCACCTCAGAATCTAGAGTTACTGGTTTGCCAGAATGGAACAAAATCCTTTCAGAATTTCAGATTTTACTGTTCTGTTTTTGAAAGTAGATAAACTTCCAATTCTTATGACTTGATCCTTCCCTCACTGGATTCTTCAGTTTATGTACATTTACAAAGATTTTCTTGTTATTGGTGGGAGAACTGAGATTATTGTAAAGCTGGAGTTCCAAAATTTCACTATAGTTTCTGGTATTTAAAGCATAAAATAATGCATGCTCTCATACCAGAATACCTAGGCTCCAGTTCTAGTTTTACAGAATACTGTTTATTTGCTATTAAGATACTGGTTTGGCTGCTCCAGAATAGGCCAAAATAATAGTGGCTTTGATAAGACAGTAGGTTCATTTCTCTCTTTTTGAAAATTATGAGCCATAGGCAGCTCAAACAGCGGGAAGCTTGTCCTGCAAGGTCATTTGGGGACTCACGTTCCTATCCAATTATCCAGCCCAGGTAGCATCCTTTTCTGCATGGTTGAGAAGCTGGCTCACCACCACCCCACATTCTAGGCAGTGGCAAAGAGGAGGATTCGGAAGGCAACATAACTTCCTCTTATAGCCCACTGGCCAGAATGAGTCACATGACCATTATCTTGCCACAAGTTACACTGGGAAATGTAGCCTCTAGCTGGGAGGCCATGTGTCCCTGTCAAACCCTGGTGTTCTGCCACTAAAAGGGAGAAGGGAAGGAAGGATATTAAAGGTCAGTTAGTATTCTTTATTGAATCTTTTCAAGCTTCAGTTTCCTCTCGTCTGTAACATAGGGATGGAAACACCCCCTGCTCTGGGGTTAGAATCATATGCATGCATGGACCATCCAGTACAGCCCGCTTCCCATTCCAGGTCCTCAGTAAATTGTTCCACTTATGGAGCAGGAGAAGGGTAGGAGAGGGGGCAGTACAGCTTCACAGAGCAGAAAGCGCACAGGCCTTGAACTCACCATATAAATAGATCCAGGTTTGAGTCTCTGTTATTGTTAGCTGTGTGGACTGAAGACACATTTACCTGACGTCTCGGATTCTCTATAAAATGAGAGTGTTTAAGAATTTAATGAAAAGGTTATATAAAAATATCTAGTACAGTGCCCAGTATGTAGAAGATACATGGTAAGTAGGAGCTAATCACTTAGTGATGTGTGTGTAATTTCTTAGGTATGCATTCCTGACAGAGAAAATTATTATTATGTAAAGTTAAAGAGGACTCCTTCTGAGCATTTTCAACTAGTGACATACATTCACCATTCTGTGTGTGTTCAGTTTGAATACTTGAGGCTTAACCCTAAGCCAGTGCTTTCTAAAGCGATCTCTGCATTTTACTTTGGCTGATTTGAATGCCTGTACCTTTCAGAGATGAGATTTCTTTTCCCCCCAAAACAGTTCAACTTAAAAAATAATCAGTGTTTGCTCTAAACCCTTTTCAGCTGTTGCGAAACCAGAGATTCCCTGCCTCCTATCATCACGCGGTGGAAACTGTTGTGACTATGCTAATGCCTCACATCACGCAGAAGTTCCGAGATAACCCGGATGCGTCCAAGAATGCCAACCACAGCCTGGCTATGTTCATCAAGGTAGGGGGGCCTCCAGTGGGGAGGGCGTCCACTGGGGGCCAAATGTGCTCTTTCTAGCAGAGTGACTCGTACACAGTAGGTGCTCAGTGAATATGTTTATGCCAGAGGATAAACTTATTCACAGTAAACATTGATTTGAACCCAACTTTCCATGACAGCCTGAATACTTACCCTTGTGGGTTGTTTCCTCCACAGAGATGTTTCACCTTCATGGACAGAGGCTTTGTCTTCAAGCAGATCAACAACTACATCAGCTGTTTTGCTCCTGGAGATCCTAAGGTAGTGTGTGTGCCTGCCTGTGTGTGTGTGTTACACACTTCTTTTTGCCTCTCTTAGTGAATCCAGATACCCACCTATTTCTCTGTGTTCACATCAGAATTTTCTTTCAGTCCCAGAGGCATTACTCACTGCCCTCCCTTGGAGATACTAACTATTAATAACTAGTATTCACAGTAGTATGTGAGATATTGTGTGTGTGTGTGTGTGTGTGTGTGTGTGTGTGTGTGTGTGTGTGTGTGTGTGTGTGTGTGTGTGTGTGTGTGTGTGTGTGTGTGTGTGTGTGTGTGTGTGTGTGTGTGTGTGTGTGTGTGTGTGTGTGTGTAGTTAGTCACCAGGTCATGTCCACCTGTTTATGACACCTATGGACTATAGCCCACCAGGCTCCTCTGTCCATGGGATTTCCCAGGCAAGAGTACTGGAGTGAGTTGCCATTTCCTTCCCCAGGGGATCTTCCTGGCCCAGGGGTCAATTCCACATCTCCTGCGTTGGCAGGCTGGTTCTTTACCACCGAGCCACCAGGGAAGCCTGTGTGAGATATTAGAGACACAGTAATTCCAAATGCAACATAAACATACCTGTTGGTTTTTCTCATCAGTACCCGAAATGACTTCTCAGCTGCAAAACTAAAAGTATTCTTGTTACAAATCATAGTTTATTTAACAAGGTAACAGAAGGAACCACACAGCCTTTCTTTGCTAGAATTTTCTGTTTCTTCCCTTGTGTGTTTATTTTAAAGGTCTGCCTTTCTCATTTTTTTCTTGCTTTGAATCTGGTCTGTAATTATAAGCTGCCTGAAATCCTTTATTGAAGTCGGAGGAGCATAAATAATAAATGCCCTAAAAGTCAATGGAGAACATTATGTAGCAAAATGTGTTCCCCATTTTCAAATGAATCCCTGAAGCCATGCTGAAATCTGTAAAGTAGCCTAGAGCATGTAGCCCTGAGACAGGGAAGAAGCCACAGGCAGAGGGTCATTCCTCAGGGGTTTCTTAGAAGGCTATGCAGAGTATCCATAACTTATGACTATAACCATTTTTTTCCTGCAGACCCTCTTTGAATACAAATTCGAATTTCTTCGTGTGGTGTGCAATCATGAACATTATATTCCTTTGAATTTACCAATGCCGTTTGGAAAAGGCAGGATTCAAAGATATCAAGGTAATCTATCTTTAAATATATTAATCCTAGTCTTTTTCAAAAAGAGAGCCATTCATTTTAAATAAAAGAATTAGTTCACACATGACATTAAGAATATTTTATATTTTTCATTGGTGAAGTCCCTTTTTTTCTCATTTCCATTTTTTTAAAAAATTGATAAAATGCTTCATAGGAACTTAACTTTTTTTAAGCAAACTTACCAGACTTGATCATGGCAGTGTGACTCTTTTTTCATTGAACAGTTCCATTGTTTAAACAATAGAAATCCTTTTTATTTACTGTAGTTTATTTTTATTTGTTTCACTTTTCCTTTTTTCTTATGAATTAGCTTTTCTTTCACCAGCTGTGGAGTCAAATGACACTCCTGTAGGTAGGTGTGGGGTGTGACGCTTGCTTTCTTGCATCTTCCTCCTTTAAAAGAAAAAGAATGCAAGTGATTGCTGAAATGCTTACATGTGCTATGCATTTAGGCATTTCCCATGTACTTGGATCAATTTTAAAATTCACGAAAAGCCAGTGAATTTGTTCTCACTGTAGCTAACACATTACTGTAACATCCCCGGGAGGCATCTTGTCTTTTGCTCCTGGGATCACTAGGTCCTCTAGGAGGTTTCTTTAAGAAGTAAAGCAAACAAACAAAAAACCCTGCTTCACTTCTAAAGTGTATTCTCCCACTATTTTCCTAGTCCTTGTTTATAGCAGTAGCAGTAACCTTTGTCACATGCAACACGGCTTTTCACATGCTTTCTATGTTTGCATGTTGAGTCTTTATTAACTGTTCTGTATCCTTTCTGAATTTGAAGAGAATTAAGCTCATGGAGATTTCTTTGTCCTCACTGAGTAAGTCAAATGAATCCACCTAGTCTCTCGGGTCTATCGTAGTGCAGTATTTAGCACCTTGCATGTGCTCAGGATTATTTATGCTGCAGAAGAGAAAAAGTGGAAGGATGCCACCAAACTATTTGTTGTTGCCTCATCACTCAGTCGTGTCCAACTCTTTGCAGCCCCATGGACTGTAGCCCGTGAGGCTCCTCAGTCCATGGGATTCTCTAGGCAAGAATACTGGAGTGGGTTTCCATTTCCTTCTCCATCAAATTATTGATGACACCTAAATCAAGTGACCTTGGGATTTCTTTGGAAGGAATGAAGCTAAAGGTGAAACTCCAGTACTTTGGCCACTTCATGCGAAGAGTTGACTCATTAGAGAAGACTTTGATGCTGGGAGGGATTGGGGGCAGGAGGAGAAGGGGACGACCGAGGATGAGATGGCTGGATGGCATCACTGACTCAATGGACGTGACTCTGAGTGAACTCTGGGAGATGATGATGGACAGGGAGGCCTGGTGTGCTACGATTCATGGGGTCGCAAAGAGTCGGACACGACTGAGTGACTGAACTGAACTGAACTGAAATTCAGGGAGAAATACACAAAGGCATCATTCAGAGACATAAATATCTTAAATGCCCAAAAGAGGCTCAAACTGCCTGTAAAGAGCAAGATAGGGACCGTGGCCTGACATTGGTTATCACGCATTCAGCAAATATTTGCCCAGCACCAGCTCTACCTAACCTTGGGATACAGTTGTGGACAACAAGGATGAAGTCCCCGGCTGTCAGAGTGATGCGTGCTATGGAGAGGAAAAGTGAGGGAACGGGATAGGAAGTGGGTGACATTAAGATCAGGTGGCCAGGAAGAGCCTCACTGAGAAGGTGACTTTGGGGTAATAATTGGAAAAGGTACAGGGCTGAGCATTCTGGGCCATTCAGAATCCCCCACCCAACCCTGCCCCACCACCTGTCTCCCCCTGAGCTGTTCTCCACATGCCAGATACACCTGCTGGTCCCACCTCTTCACTCCTGACACTTCTCAGCCTCACACAGCACCTCGCTGGGGTCCTCGTGTTCCTCGCAGCCAGACACTTGGCCAGTCACTGGATCTGGGCCTGGCCAGGCCCTTGCCTCTCCCAGCGCCCCACCCTGCACCCTTAGCCCACCAGCAGTTACTGGCCCACCTATCCTTGGGGACCATGACTATCTTTTCCTCTCATCTGTCACGGTGCTCAGGACAGCTCTTTCTGTCGGGCAGTGAACCTGTTCTAATCTTCCCCACTGGCCCAGTTGTTTATTCCCACAGAACAGAGTGAGGAGAGCCTTCACATACCCCGAGACTTGCACAACCTCTTGTAGACTATCGGAATTCGGAGCTAGAAGGACAGGTGGCTTCAGTATGAATTTTCATAACTGCACCGGTAGGAATAAGGTTTTTTTTTTTGTTTGTTTGTTTTTTAGCATTCTCCTTCCTCTCACCCTTCTCACCTGCTCTTCCGCCTTCCTCTCTGCACACACACGTACTCACATGCACACACACATGTGTACAGTTAAACCCATAAATAGTTTTCTTCTAAGGGACTCATGTGAATTCAGGCTGTGAACTGCCTTTTCAATAATATGTGCTTAAAACTCGTAAACAGTGGACACAAGCGTTCTGGAAAGTCCTGAAAAGGGTTCCTAGGAATTGAGTGAGAATCTAAATAGACTTAGAAACAACTGTCCAGCATGAGATTAAAACCAAAGTAGAGGCCCACTGACTTTCCTCTAACAATGGATGTGGTATAAGAATTTAAATCCAAGCCACAGCTTACTGGAAAAGTGTTATTTCAGCTTTAGAGTGTGGTGTTTAGCTACTTGTCTCTACCTTCCCTCAGTAGAGTTCACATTTGGTTGCATCTCTTTTCTAGAGGAGCTTCCAGTCTTGTCTCTTAGCTTGCCGATGACTTAGCTAGTTTGATTTGGTGCTTTGTCCACTTTAGTTCTAGTTTATATTAGTTTTCCATTTGCTTTTTGAGGTACAGAAGTTTTAAGAGAATATTTGAGAAAATTCTATATAAAATAAGGTCTTCAGTGATAGCAAAATAAGTAGGTTATATGCTAACTCGGTCATTTTAAACAAATTGGGTGGAGTATATGGGCATTAATGACCAGGAAATAGATAAATGAACCCATGTAGTGAAGAACATTTTAATAGGCCATGCATATTTATTCTTTAGTTATGTGTTTGTTGTGCACAAATTACTCCTCTATAATGTTGTCAATTACTACAATATTTGAATTTCATATCAGTAACAAAATTACATTTGTAATATAATGTGCTGTTCTATATTCTAAAAATTGGTCCTAAAACTATTCACTGACTTAATAATTATGTGGGATGTAATACTTTCTATAATCAAAATCCAGTGCATTTATTTGGTGGTGGTGGCTTGGTCACTAAGTCATGTCCGACTCTCTTGCAATCCCTGTGGACTGTAGCCCACCAGGCTCCCTGACCATAGGATTTCCCAGGCAAGAACACTGGAGTCAGTAGAAATTTACTCCTGCAGGGGATCTTCCCAACCCAGGGATCGAACCTGGGTCTCCTGCATTGCAGGCAGGCTCCTGCATTGTGGATTGATTTAATTGTATTTAAACTCTGTTTTCATTTTGGAGTGTAGAGCAGTATTTTAGGTTATCAGCCTGTGGGAGCCAGATGTGACCATCTGTTGACACACACAGGGGAGCCTGAAAGGAAAGGGTGGGCTTGGTTTTTATTTTATTCAAAGAGTATTACATCCCTTCTAACTAAATCAGTTTGTTAATATGTTCATTTCAGATCTTCAGCTTGACTACGCATTAACAGATGAGTTCTGCAGAAACCACTTCTTGGTGGGACTCTTACTAAGGGAGGTGGGGGCCGCCCTCCAGGAGTTCAGGGAGGTCCGAGTGATTGCCATCAGCGTGCTCAAGAACCTGCTAATAAAGCACTCTTTTGACGACAGATACGCTTCCAGGGTGAGTGTTCTCTGATGCATGGAAATGTGACTGATAACATGACCTTCATTTTAAGTAATCCAAAGAAATAAGCAACTAGAAAATTAGTAATAATAGCACAAAAGCTTTCTCTGTTTATGCAATAAAATCTAACAGCCGTCTTTATAGGAAGGGTCCCAATACAGGACCTGGCCAGTGCTCGCCCAGTCCATCATTAAGCTCTCCAAGACCGGGATTCACTTACACTGTGCACCTTTTGTTCCAGAGCCATCAGGCAAGGATAGCCACTCTCTACCTGCCTCTGTTCGGTCTGCTGATTGAGAACGTCCAGCGGATCAACGTGAGAGATGTGTCTCCCTTCCCGGTGAACCCTGGCAGTGTACGTAAGCACGCTCACACAGACACAGCCTGCATTTGTTTCCTGCGGCTGCTAACAAAACACCACGGACGGGATGGCCCAGAGCAAGTAGGAATTTATTCCTTCACTGCCAGAGAGCCAGAGATCCAAAATCAAGGTGTCAGAGGGGCTGGTTCCCTCCGGAGGTGCTGGGTGAAGAGCTAGGGCTGTGCTGCTCTCCCAGCCACTGGTGCTTGCCTGGAACCTTGCCGTGTTTGGCCGTGGCTGTGTGACTCATTCTCTGCCTGTCTTCCGTGGTGTTCTCTCTGGTGTGCATCCGTGTCCCTGGTATCCTGTCCCATCCTTATAAGGACACCAGGGCTTGGATTTCATCCACAGTGACCTCATCTTATCTTACATCTTAATAACATCTGCAGTGACCCTCTTTCCAAATAAGGTCACGTTCTGAGGTTCAGGGTGGATGTGCATTTGGAGGGACACTCTTCAACTATACACTGCTCCTATTTGCCCCCCAAACCATAATAATCTACAGTAGTCTTGGTAAATTGCATTTCTGGCTAAGATGGGGTCAATCAGTAAACCTTCAGCTCTTGTTAAAAATCATTCTTAAAAAAGAAATTATTATTAAAAAGCCATGCTTTCCTGATGGCTCACTTTCTTGTAAGATGTCAGGATCTTTGTGTATCCAAGAAAAATCTATAGAGGTAAGAATTTTATTTTTTTAAAAAAAGCATAATTCTACATAATTCTAACCTGTGTGTTACAAGATGTCAGTGCTAATCTCAGCCCTGGTGTATTAATAGCATACTATAGAGTCTTTGAAAAGCCACTTCTTTGGGCTTAAGTTTCCTTGTGTCTATAAAATTAGAGAGATAATCAGACTAGATGTTGTGGGGGGTGGAGCCAAGATGAGCAATCCCACCTCCCTTAATTGACCACCTTAATTTATTTTAGCCTTATGCAGATATTTAAAGATATATTGCAAGTTAAGTTGAGTGAAGGGTGATGCCAGGTATGATCTCAAAGCCTTTTGGTTGGAGACAGTCGGCCATTAATTTGGACAGGTTAGCAGTTCCGTGTCCTTTTCCTGTTTATTCTAGACCCTTTCACTGGCTCCACTGTTCATCTTACCACTGTCATGATGGCACACACTGGGGAGTTTCCTTGTGTTTGTTTTCTGTCCCTTTTTCTCCTACATTGGTGCTTTGTCCTGGTTTTTATATCTCTCTCCTCTGAGTACATCTCCTATCTGATGGTGCATTGAGAGGAGGCCTATTTGTAGAGCATGTTTTATATCAATAGTTCCAAGGAGCATGAGTGGTCACTGTCCTTAAATGGGCTTCATCACACTCATCTCACCCTCGCCAACTCTGCCCTGCACCTGTGTGTTCTCTAAATCTGTCTGCTTTTCTAATCAGAATAAGCAATTCAGGGTCCTCTCTGTAGTCCTTCAACCCTGAGAAACATGAACACCATCTTTTTCTCTGGCTTCCACCCAAGTATAATCTCTGTTATGACACAACTTCACAATGAACACAATTTCTTGGGAGTTCACAAGAAGCGCCTAACCTGCAGAGGTTTTCACCTCCACTTTTGTGAGGTCATTATTGCTCCTTTGGGAGGATTTCTGATGAGAGAGAGAGAAACCAACGTTCCAGTTAGAAAGAGCACTCGAGGCTTCTTCTGAAGGAAGAAACCTGCTGAAATAATCTGGAAAGATGCTGGGTATCCGAGCTGTGGAAAGGGAGAGGTGCTAGACTCCTGGGGGAAGACAGGACTCCCTGGGCCAAGGCTGCTCTGCCCGCCAGGCCTGAAGTGCCCCGAGCTCCCCACTCCTGCTGCAGCCCGCCCCTTCCGTCCTCCCCTCCCAGGCTCCGTGCTGGTCCTCCCACCCACACGTGATGGGCAGGCCAGGCCGTTCTGCCCTGTTCTCCCACTCACGCTCACACTCCCAAGAACAGTCGGTGACTCTTTTAAAACCATCTTTAATGATTTCTTGTCTCTCTCCCCCTTCCACAGACTGTGAAGGAAGACTCCCTCGCTCTGCCGGCAGTGAACCCGTTAGTGACGCCCCAGAAGTCTGGGGGTGCGCTGGACGCCAGCCTGCACAAGGACCTCTTTGGCGCCATCTCTGGCATTGGTAAAGCTCGGACTCTGACTTGTTTCTGGCTAGTTGCATTCAGAAAGTGTCTTTAATCCAGTCGTCCATTAGCTTTCAGATCAGAACTTTGAAGTCTTGAGTTTCTGCTTCACATGTTCTTTTTCTTATTTTGCTGCTCAGCTCTGAAACCCCCCTCAACCCTACACTGAAATAAAGATCCCCAGTTTGCAGGAATTCCGAGTATAGGACACTTAATTGCATATTTGTCTTGTTTGCTTTGTGTTTAATGCATGTTAATTTTTCATTTTAAATCTTCAAATTAGATTGTTAATGCTTTTAGGAGAAAAAAACCTTTGCAGGTGTGTGGGGGGGATTAGGGTTTATTTGTAGTGTTAACGATTTAGATGAAATGTGAGAGAGTAATTCCTGAAGGAGTTACTGGTTTATGGCTCAAATGCAATGCTGAAATCAGTTTTCTAAAATCTTCTTTCCTAGAATGTTTTTTTTCTATCTAAACTAATGTTAGAGCAGCCCCCATCGGGAGGAAAACAGATGGCATAATTCAAGATTCAAACTGAGTAGTTTTTCCGTTTAAAAAAATGCCTGAGAAATGTACTGATTAATATTCTGACTAATTGAACCTATGTGCCAGCTCCTTCATAAAGATAATGGTACAAAAATATATATACATCTTCACAGACACTCACAGGCTTATGCTGTCTCTATCTCTCCCTCTGTTTTACACCACAGTTTGGATAAACGAAGCACCCTACTGTGGCTAGTGCTCAGACCACCCAGTGATGGAATTAACCCACAGGGCAGAATAAAAGGGCAGTCCTTTTATCTAATTAATCTGCAGGCTAATTGTTCATTCTGAGCTTATGTCCTTAGCTTTTGTGTTGTTCTTGTTGCTAACATGCTATTTCATGTAGGCAACGAAACTGGCCAGACTGTAAAATTGGAAACCTCACACCAGTGCTCAGATTTATCCTCGAACACCCATACCAGTCTTTCATCTTGCTTATGTTTATGTGTATTTTTCATAGTTCTGTTTACCTCACTTTTGGCACCGTAAAGATGAAATGAGTTAATTCATCCAGAATGCAGAGCCTGGCACACAGCATTTCCACTGCCTTCCTCCTGGGGCTCTCACGCTGACCACTCACCCAGCCACTCTCTGGGAGTGGGAAGGGGTCCATTCCTGGCTCTGTCTGCAGCAGTCCATGGCACTGGCTTTAAAGTCAGACAGTTGTGTCCTTGGGTCCAGACTTCCACCGTTTACAGTTGCAAGGGCAAGATGTCTGTCCTCTTCATCCTGTGCCCACATTTCAAAAACAGTCCTGGTGAGGGAAGAAGAGCTAGTTCAGTGTTGCAGAGCTTGGCAAGGTAGACTCCTCAGTGTTGTTATTTGCCTGCCATTGTAACAAGCACAGTTCTTCAGTGTTATTCATGCTTTGTGATAGGCTCTTAGCAGCTAGTCAGATGAGTCCCGCAGCCTAAATCTTAACTCTCTGATCCCTCTGACCAGCATTTCTGTAGGATCCAAGGCTTTGCGAAAATGGTGAAACTAGAATGAGGTGATGTTTTGACTCTGGCTTGATTTCTCCAGTTCCACATTCGCCCAGTTAGGGTTTGGGATTCCTTGAGAACATGGAGCTGAGCCGTGGGAGTGTCTTCAGCACAACTTCAGTGGCATAAATGGCCTTCGATTGCTCTGTGTTCGTGGTGAAGTTATGAAAAGTACTTGAGACTAATTTTGTCTTTTTCATTCTTTCTTGAATTTTAAGATCTGGATCCACTTTTCACGGGAATTCACCACAGCAGACTTATTTATACTCGGGCTTTTATCTGTGACCCCACCTTCCCCTCAACCCCCATCTTTAAACACTGTAATCCTAACTTCCTTTTAGAAATGCCTTCCAGGGAAGCCCCCACCTTTGAACTGGGTTTGCTAGTCATTTTCTGGTAGCTTTACCTCTTCTTTTATTTACCAAGGAATTCCATATCTCGAGGAGATTCTCCTTCCACACTTACTGAGGATGTACCCTCAGCAATTTTTTTTTAATGCCTTTGGAACATGGTGCATGAAAATTTCTAAAACCAATTCATCGCCTGGATAAAAACTACTGTAAGGTTACATTCATTTTAAAAGGCATGCATTCTTAGGCTCAGAGTTCTTTTTTCCACCTACTCAGTGTATTGCGTTTTGCTGTCTGTACCAAAGAGGGGAGAGTTGAACTAAAGTTCTCTGAAAAGTTATGCACTATGCACCAGGCCAGGATATTAAATACAGACAAACACACACAACAGGAACATGGTTCTACTAAGCCTGTTGATTTTGATTTATTGCATTTCCATCTGTTTGCCTTAGATTAGGACTCTTGTTCTGGAATTGAGCCTAAAACTCTGAGAATTTAGGGTCTAATTTTACTTTCCCAAGAGTCTCTTTCCCCTGAGCTCTGTGTTCTATATTAAATATGAAGTCCGGTTATATTAGGAGGCCGATAGCTATAATTTGGTCACAGTGCATGTCTCTTTTCTGAGTACAGAAAAAGACTTATTGCTTTTTCATAGCGTTTTGACCTGCACAGTTCCTGTCCTGGGGTCATGCTGCTGGTGGCCCGTGGTTTACATGTTCCCGCCTTCACTTATGTTTTCAGATTCTCCTGACCCTTCTTTCCTTGATGTACTTAACACACTGAATCGGTTTTAGGATAAGCCTGGGGGTGGGGGGTGGACTAACTTAGAGGTGTCTCAGTCCACGGCAGCTAATTGGCAGGCTGAAACCCAGAAGGGCCTGCCTGTCCCGAGGTGCCAGGTGAAGGCATCTCATGTGAAGGCAGCTTGGGAACGAGAGGGCCATGCTCACAGCCTGCTGCATGGGGTTGGGGGTCTTCTGCGGTTTGCACAGCCAGCCAGGCCTCTCTGCCGGGAGCGTGCCTCTTGGTTCAGCTCAGAGTGAACCAAGTCTGAGGGTCATTTTTAATTATGTGATTTATTGAAATCTTATCTAAGCAGGAAGTCAATCTAGTACTTTTTAAAATTCCATAGTCTTGAGGTAGGGGCTGACTTCTGCCTTAAAATGCTATTTTTTGTTTTTTCCCCTCACAGATGTCACGAATTTTATTTCCAAGTTAGATTTCCTCTCTGCTCGTAAATGTTTTTTGCAGAGATTCCCAAACAGTCTCAGTTCATAGCACCCTCATATCAGAGTGGTTTTTTTCATGGCATCCCCAGGCCAAAAGAAACACCAAGTGGTTCTGTTTATTAGGTACTTAAGGCCAAATAACTTAATAAGTATGTATAACCTAACAACTTAAAAGGCATTTGAAACCTATATACATAAATTTAAAGAAAAAAAATTTATTTTTAATAACCACAGTTCTTACTAATGGGGCCTATTCTTACTAACGTGCCTATTGGACGCTGCACAGCTTCTCACATTTGAAATCAGATTGCTCACCGGCATTCTCATTTCCTGTTCCACACTGATTTTCACCCAGTACTTGGTTTTTATCACAGCAACCCCACTTCAGAGAGATATAACATCATGGAAAGGAATGTAGCAGTCTGAGGTTAAAACTACGGTTTCCGACTGATGTCACGTATTGTGTTTTCTTTGAAAAATGAAAATGTCCCGTGACATCCCTCGGGGTTTTCTGGGGCTCCTGGGCATGCCATTTGAGTACAGTGGGTTTATTGCATGATTTGGGGTTTTTTTTAATTTGATGGTTATAGGTGGATTTATCTTTTTAATTTTTTGAAGTCTTTATTCTACCCCAGTCTGAATCAGCACGTTCTCCCCCAGTCTGAGCAATCCAAGGTGGTTTCTCATAAGTGAATTGATAGTTATGTCGGAATGTTTCAGACTCAAGTTTGCTTTTACGCTATGTGGCCCAGTTCTTTAAAGGAGAGGTAACTGAATAAAAGTCTTAAGCCAACTTCCTCACAGAAAAAACAAGTTTAAACAAGTGCCCTAAAAGCAGTCTCCTTTAAAGTTGAGGGCTTACCTTTATTTTGTTCTGTCTCACCAAATCTGGGTCTTGGCTTGACCTTTGTTTAGCTTCTCCATATACGAACTCAACTCCCAACATCAATAGCGTGAGAAATGCTGATTCAAGAGGCTCCCTCATAAGCACAGATTCCGGGAACAGCCTTCCAGAAAGGAATAGTGAGAAGAGCAATTCCCTGGAGAAGGTAAGTTCCTTTCTGGTAATTTAAGTGTTTTCTTATAACTGATGGATTCAGCCCAAAGTAGGCATGCTTCATGTTCACATGTTCATCAAGTTGGACCTTTTTTTTTTCCTTTCTTTCTTAAACAACTCAGTTAAACCTGGGGTAGTCGGTCAGAGTATGGTTTAAGCTTGGGGCCCGTCCCCTGCACCCCTCTATTCCTGTTCTAGCATTTCATCAGTGTTTACAAAGAGCACTTTGGTTCTGGCAGTTTAGACAGATAGGGAAATCAGAATGCCACTTGCTAAGAATCCCCACGGTCTGTGAAAGAGAACAGAGTTTATAACACAGTTATCCATGCAAATGGGCCCTGGATCCAAAGCTGGCTCCAGAAAAGATTAATTGATCGTATGGATGACTCAGGGATAAATCCTTATTGGGAATCACTCTATTCACCCTGTGCCCCCAACACAACACATCTGGTCATATTAAACTATTTTTATTGAAATAACAAAAACTATTCTGAATTTTGTGCAAATGGGTAAAACTTAGATTTAGACCTGGAACCATGATAGATGAGTCTCACCTTGGCCACTGTTTTCCTAAGTTATTTCAAGTTATAGGCAAGCACGTGTATCGGTCAGCAGGTGACCCACTTAGGGATGCATTCCCAATTCTCAGACATGTGGAGGCCATCCTTCCTTGGAATCAGGTGGGTAACCTTACCATGGGGTTGCGGGTCTGGCTTTTCCCCGATGGTGCTCAGCCACGGTCCTGGAGCCATACGGACATCTCTATGCAGGGGTCATGACCTGTTGAACTTTTCCTTTGACCCTGACACGCCTTCCTGCGTAGAGGGAGAGGCTGCTCAGAAGGCACTCGGCTTGTGTTGTCCACGGTGCCGGAGAGGAGGAGGAGGAGGAGAGCGACCAGCCGGCCAGGAGACACCGGGCCACTGTGGACTTCTCGCTCCTGACACTGCCACCTCTGCCGGAGGAGGCCCCGCTGGGAGAAGGCCTGAGCTCTCCCAGGGGTGCTGAGGAAGTGGGTGGGCGGCAGGGTGCCCCTGTGTTGCAGCTTTGCCACTGATGGCACCGGGTTCCTCCCTATGATGGAACTACTTATGTATGTTGTTAATTGAGCCTGAAAATAAATTGAAAAATGATTTATTGAATTGAAGTTGAACTGAATTGAAAAATAATTATATATTTTTTCAATTGCCCATCAATGCCTTGAATGAAATATTGAAATGAAAGACAAAATATTTTTCACTGATCTTTCTGCTTAGTGTTTGGAAAAAAAAAATTTCCTGATTCCAATTGGAATTGTAACTTTGAAGATTTTCTAATTTCCTGTGTTCTCTTTTAATGAGATAAGATTCTTGTTCTTTTTTTTTTTTTTTAAACGTGAATAGTTTGGAAGTGAACCTGCTGCCTGGTGGCAAAACTGCCCTCGCCCTGTGCCCTGGGCTGTGTGCAGTGTGCACTGTTGCGCTGAGCTGATCGTGGCATGATACATCAGCTCAGGGCCTCTGGCCCTGCTGGGCTGAGATGACTCTGTTTGCCCCTATCAGGCCCCTGCCCGTGGTCCTCCTTTAAGGCTGCTCTAGAATGTAACAGAATGACCGTGACTCAGCTCCAGGCTTCAGTGGCCAATCCACAGCAGCTCCTTGGACTTAATTTGCTGTTTCAGCCACTGACGTGCTCCTGAGGATGCACTTGGTTTGGCGGTATCTTCTGAAGCATCGTTTCTGCGTTCTGTCTTAGCACATAAACTTTTCTGCATGAAGTTTTCCTTGGCATTTCAGAACTAAGCCAGTAACCACGACTGTGGTTATTCAGTTTGAAAGGTCCGTGCCTTCTGCCTTGTCCTGGGAGAGCGTGCAAAGGAGACAAGACAGCACTCCCATGGATTAGCACGTGTGTGTGTGTGTGTGTGGTGACGATGTGCCTGTGGGCAAATCATGGACACCTGCCAACCTACATGATTTGACTAAATTCTGAAAATCTTTCTCTTCCAAGGGAGAAAAGTGAACCTAACTTTGTTTTACTTGTAACAAAGGAGAAAAGTCACCTGTGTTTTCTCCTCCTTTAGCATCAACAAAGTGGCGCTTTGGGAAATTCCGTCGTTCGCTGTGACAAACTGGACCAGTCTGAGATTAAGAGCCTGCTGATGTGTTTCCTTTACATATTAAAAAGCATGTCTGACGGTAGGTAAAAAAATGAAGAAATCTGTTTTACTTTCCTTGTACCAGTATTCAGTTTATCCTTTAAAAATTGTAGTTGGAAGAGAGGGTTTAAGGATTTAAATGGATTTTTTTTTCCTCTCTCTTGTTTGAAATACATGTTAATTTACTAAATGTACTAGAAATGAAAGTCTTAATTTGGACATTTATTTTCATTAATTACTATATTCTATAAAAAGTTCTAAAGTGTGAAGTGTGAAGTTCTAAAGTGTGAATTTTAAAATTTTATATTAAACTCAGACATACGTCTTTGCCAGAGGAGACAGAAGCAAATAAATGAAAGGAGCTTTTTTTTTTTTAAATTAAGTATCATTTGTCCAAACAAGCTTATGGACCACTTGCCTAATTTTATTGGTCAGTCTCCTGAATTAGAGACTGTAGTGTCAGCGACCTGAGCATATGCATGCTGCATTCGTGGCTTTAACTAGAAGTGTTTAGTTTTCTAATGGAAGTAGTGGTGTCCTGGTAGGCTGAGTTTCTGATTAAGGGCTTGACGACCCCATCTTAAAACAGAAATGACCACAACCATTAATGCTTTATCAGCACCTTGTGAAGCTTGTGAACATCCATGGCAGGACAGTTGCAACTCTGATTTACTGTGGTATAAGCAATGGTACAATGTCAATTCTTATCTTGGCCAAAAAATCTTATTTCCCTGTAACAAATCAGAAAGTGTTCTGTGAACTCCATTAAGGTCATGGAGAGAAGATGAACTCTTCTGAAAGGAAAATGCCATTTTTGGAGACCTGAAGTCCGCCTGTCTGGCGGCAGAGGCTATGGCCCTCGAGCATCCAGGGAACGGCACTTCTGCCTGCAGATAGTGTTTCTTTTCTATCAAGCGCCCATTTCAGCAGCACCAAGAGCTGACCATAGTTCAGAGGTTAGGAGTAGCGTGCCAGTCCTTGAAATGCTTTGTAACTGGGGTATTTTATTCTGTCGGCATGTTACATTAAAATAGCTATTAAAAAAAGAAAACAAATAAATAGCTATTTTTAAAAAAAGAAACAAACAGCTATTTTTTTAAAAAACAAATAGACAAGTTTTGTGGGTTTTTTTTTTTGGCGAATGATGACCAAATATAAAAGCACTGGGCACTTATTCTACTATTTCAGTTAGAAAGTTGAACTTCTTCCCATTCAGTCAGAACTTCTCAATTTTCATCATGGTAGCAAGTTTTAGCCAGCATTATAATCCTGCTTTTCCTTTGTTAAAGATTTTCTTTAAAATACTTTACATTTCAAATATTAAATATGATGTATAACTAGAACATCACTGTTTTTTAAAAAACAAATATACAAGAAGTATACCCTTTAAAGTCAGCCTTTTGTAAGGCCAGGCAAATATTTTTAAAATGCAACAACCTCTTAAAAATAGTTATAGAATGTTCTCTTTTATCAATTACTGTCAACTATAATTTTTCCCCTTTATAATTAGAATTTCTTTATGTGTGTCTCATTTAAGAAATCTGTACCTACTCTCAGGCTCTGATGATATTCTTCTGTATTTTCTTTAAAAGCTGTATTATTTCAATTTTCACATTTAAATCCTAATGTCTACCAAGCATTGATTTTTCTGTATGGAATGGGAAGTGGGAGAGAAATTGCCTATAGAATAATTTACCAGACAGACAATCAGAATCAGCTGTGTAACTAGCTCTGTGGCTGTTCTTTGCTTTCAGTCCATGGAATTCTCCAGGCCAGAATACTGGAGTGGGTAGCCTTTCCCTTCTCCAGGCGATCTTTCCAACCCAGAGATCACAGCCATGTCTCACGCATTGCAGGCGGATTCTTTACCAGCTGAGCCACCAGGGAAGCCCAAGAATACTGGAGTGGGTAGCCTATCCCTTAAGGAGGGAGGAAGCACTCCCTCCTTCAGTTCAGTTCAGTTCAGTTCAGTCTCTCAGTTGTGTCCGACTCTTTGCCACCCCACGAATCGTAGCACACCAGGCCTCCCTGTCTATCACCAGCTCCCAGAGTTTACCCAAACTCACGTCCATCGAGTCGGTGATGCCATCCAGCCATCTCATCCTCTGTCGTCCCCTTCTCCTCCTGCCCCCAATCCCTCCCAGCATCAGAGTCTTTTCCAATGAGTCAACTCTTCGCATGAGGTGGCCAAAGTATTGGAGTTTCAGCTTCAGCATCAGTCCTTCCAATGAACACCCAAGACTAATCTCCTTGCTTTATCCCACATTTAATGAGCACCTTGTACACACAGGCCCCCTCACTTGCCCTCTGCTCCTTTTTGTGCTTCCTCCCTCCTTAAGGGATAGGCTACCCACTCCAGTATTCTTGGGCTTCCCTGGTGGCTCAGCTGGTAAAGAATCCGCCTGCAATGCGTGAGACATGGCTGTGATCTCTGGGTTGGAAAGATCGCCTGGAGAAGGGAAAGGGTACCCACTCCAGTATTCTGGCCTGGAGTATTCCATGGACTGTGTAGTCCGTGGGGTTGCAGAGTCTGACACGACTGAGCGGCTTTCACTTTCACTTGCCCTCCTTAATAGAACTTAGCTCTGCCTCCCCGCACCCCCCACATACCCAACAGCCAGAGTAAGGAAAGGCCGCCATGGTACTGCCTGGCTTGCCAGCTGGTTCTGTTTCTTATATGCCTGGGGAAGGGGTCTCAGAGGTCTGCAGGTTGACCCAGAGAGGCTCTCAGCATCCCAGGAACTCCCTAGGTTCCCACCACACCCAGATGACCAGCCTCGGTAACCAGAGTCTGTCTATCTGGATTCTAAACTCAAACCTCGCCCCCAGGAAATGGAAGCTCTGCATCCCACCCTCTGGTCTCGGAGGCCAAACGTGGCTTTCAAAATCAGGTGCACTTGGTTTAAATCTCCATTCCACCAGCATTCTCCCTGCTGGTCAATGGGAGAATTGCTTAGCATCTCTGAGCCTCTCTTCAGTTTAGTTCAGTCACTCGGTCGTGTCCAACTCTTTGCGACCCCATGGACTGCAGCATGCCAGGCCTCCCTGTCCATCACCAGCTTATGGAGTTTACTCAAACTCATGTCCATTGAGTTGGTGATGCCATCCAACCATCTCATCTTCTGTCGTCCCCTTCTCCTCCTGTCTTCAATCTTTCCCAGCATCAGGGTCTTTTCCAGTGAGTCAGTTCTTCTCATCAGATGGCCAAAGTATTGGAGCTTCAGTTTCAGCATCAGTCCTTCCAATGAATATTCAGGGTTGAATTCTTTTAGGATTGAGTGGTTGGATCTCCTTGTACTCCAAGGGACTCTAAAGAGTCTTCTCCAACACCACAGTTCAAAAGCATCAATTCTTCAGCGCTCAGCTTTCTTTATAGTCCAACTCTCACATCCATACATGACTACTGGAAAAAGTATAGCTTTGACTAGATTGACCTTTGTTGCCAAAGTAATGTCTCTGCTTTTTAATATGCTGTCTAGGTTGGTCATAACTTTTCTTCTAAGAAGTAAGTGTCTTTTTATTTCATGGCTGCAGTCACCATCTGCAGTGATTTGGGGAGCCCACAAAAATAAAGTCTGTCACTATTTCCTCATCTATCTGCCATGAAGTGATGGGACTGGATGCCATGATCTTAGTTTTCTGAATGTTGAGTTTTAACTTAACTTTTTCACTCTCCTCTTTCACTTTCATCAAGAGGCTCTTTACTTCTTCTTCAGTTAGTCCATCTATAAATGGGAACTCTGCCTTGACCACAGTGAAGATTCAATGACGGGACACATGTGAAGTCTTGAGACCCAGTGCAGTGCTTGGTGCATAACAGCTACTTGCTATGCATCCCCCTGCTTCTCCCACCTGTCGTCACTGCTCTTGACCACATAGAATAGAAGTCTACGGCAGTGTATCTTTGTGGGCCTTCAGCCTCTCTGCAGCCACCCACTCCCTCATCTCAGGCCCCAAAGACTCAGTGGCTTTTTCCCTAAGAGAAATTTTATAACACATGTCTCAACTTCTATGTAAAGTATAACAATGTAAAAATGGTTAACTCCCAAATGATAACACTGTGTGTATAGGTAAGGGTCAGACGCAGATAATGATTGCTTCCTGTAAGTGAATTTGTAGGGTTTGCCTTAACTGAAAATGTGCCCAGTTGCTTGTGATAAAGAGCAGGCGAGGTCCTTAAGCACAGATACATTGTACCATCGGGCTGGGAAATAGGAGCTCTCATACACTGCTTATTCAGAAAGCGGTTTGACAGTATCTGTCTGATTTTAAACGTACAAACCATTAACACGGTTAGTTCGCTTCTAAGAATTTGTCCTATAGATGTGGTTGGACAAGTGTGCAAAGACCCATGTTCACTGAAGCATGATTTATAATAGCAAAAAACTGAGGGGAAGAACAAGTAAACGTCTGTCAGTTGGGGACCTGGTAACTTTGTTATAGTGCATCGAAGCTCTGTTGTTGAATTAAAACTCAGTGAAACAGAGCACATAGGATGCATGTTTCCATTTCAGTGTGTGTGTTGGGAAGGGGTTACTTATGTACAAATTTTCAGGAGATTCTCTACTAGGGAGGGATTCTGTAGTTGGTAAAGAGTGAACCTCCCTTTAGATTGTATGCCCACAATGTATTCTTTGAATTTTCTAACCCATTTAATAGCACATCATGTATAAATTAAAATATGTCCCATGTCAGGTTAGATGATGCATGATGAAATTAAAGTTCAAGTGTTTAAATGTAGCTTCTTTACACTGACTAAGCTGTTGTACGTGTCATCTGGCATGGAGTGGTCACTATAGTCCATCCTTCAATCAGTTATGAAAGGGGACTGGGAGGGTTTGGAGGCCTACACTCAGGTCTCTTCCCATGTTACATATGTAGAAAATAAACATCCTGATTCTAACCAAATACATGTTTACTTTCCAGATGCTTTGTTTACATATTGGAACAAGGCCTCAACAGCTGAACTTATGGATTTTTTTACAATATCAGAGTGAGTAGTTTTGTCTTCGCTCATTGACTGTCGATTTTTCCTGGCTAATTAAGAGGTGTGAAAAATACTATGTTGTTGAACCAGGAATGCAATGTATGGTCATATCCACACTTATCTTTAGTTAAGCTCTTTTTCCTAGAGCTGACCCCAACACCCAGTCTCAGGAACTCATGGCCCAGAGGACAGTGACAGCCCTAAATTATTACATATGTGATGATTATAGATGGGAGGTTGCTGCTTGTGTGGATAAGCCATTTTAATAAAATAACACAACATTTGTTAGCTGAACTGGGTGGATGCTGCATTTCTGAGTTGACTCTAACTTAAGCAGATGCAGTAATTAAGACAGAAAAATTGCTATAATTTAAAAATACATAGTAAGTAAAAGTGATATCTTAAATACAGTTTATATTATTTGATCTCTTAAAGTTTCTGTTTTTTCCTTTAAGCTTTTTATTTTTAGAAACACAAATCCACAATCCCTTATCCAAAACCAGTGGGGCCAGATGGTTTTTCAAATACAGAATTTTTTGGATTTTTGAAAAATTTTCATAGAGAGTATATTCCGTAACACCCAGTAGGGTCTCAGGGAGCACCCCCACAGTCAAGCACATTATTGTTTTTGCGTTAAGAACTTATTTCTTCAATACCATGATTGTTCACAGTAATTGGTTAAATCATGGGCTTCCCTTGTGGTTCAGCTGGTAAAGATTCCGCCTGCAATGCAGGTTGATCCCTGGATTGGGAAGATCTCCTGGTCAAGGGAAAGGCTACCCATTCCAGTATTCTGGCCTGGAGAATTCCATGGACCGTATAGTCCATGGGGCCACAGAGTCAGACACGACTGAGTGACTTTCACATGTAGCTTTATGTCTGCCAGTTGGGGTCATGATTTGCTACCCCATGTGTTTGCATGAATTTGGGTGGAAATCCCTGATGGTCAAAGCTTTGTGCATTTTGGAGTTAATGGCCTTGATTCATGAATTCATGGCCATTTCCTCTCTAATATAGATAATATTAGATATATGATAACTTGTTGATACTTAACAAAGATAATAGTTGTCACATGTGAGATAAGCTTCACCACCAGAAGAACTTCCTAGATATTATTTTAACTGCCTCTAATTAAATATATGATTTTGTTAAAGCAATGTTATGGATATAGTAAAATAAACAACAACAACAAAAAACATACTTGATGTCTGTAAGGGACCAGTCCATTTACTTGCATCAAAAAAGAAAGTTCCAGGGGCTTTCCTGGTGGTCCCGTGGTTAAGACTGTACTCCCAATGCAGGGGGCACTAGTTTGATCCCTGGTTGGGGAACTAAGATCCCATATAGCACGTGGTGTGGCCAAAATAAATAAATAAAATGAAGAGATGTTGTCTTACTAAAAGGAAAAAATATGATGTTAAAAAAAGAAAAAAGAAAGCTCCTTAGGTTGAACGAGGATGAATAAGCAACTCGGAGCAGTGCATGGGGTTTTCACTGTGACTTCCAAGACAAACGTAGAGTAAGTGTCCAAGCTCTAAGTCAGAGTCAATCCTGTCCCTCCTGGGCCTTTCTTCTGAGTTGCTCAAACCATCCTCCACGGTTCTGATAGCAGCACAACATAGGGCCTGCCTTGAGTTTGATCACTTTCTGTGGGTTTAAAGGCACCTTGCAGAGAATTTCTGGAAACCAGAAGTAAGGGGCCAGTAATATAGGTAAGAGCTTATTGAATGAACGTGTTACTGTAAGTGCATTTAAATAAAGTGACGTGTCAGCAGTGATTTTGCCCCCAGTAGTTTGTCGCCTCCCCTAATGAGCTCTCATCCTGCCCACAGAGTCTGCCTGCACCAGTTCCAGTACATGGGGAAGCGCTATATCGCCAGGTACTGTGGGGGGTTAGTGTGGCGTGCTGTATCATTCTGTGTATTATTTGGACCCGAAAGTGTGGGAATTGTTCTCTGTGGTGATAGGCAGTTGGAATTCTCACAAACAGCAATGAAGACAGTTGGCGGGTCTTTGGCTCGCTGCCATGAAACCTGGCGGCCTCGCCCGCCAGCGTTGCTGCATG